>NC_134412.1:2768292-3138292 GCF_038048845.1 Mixophyes fleayi
AGACACAGTGACAGGGTGTATATATAGAGACACAGTGACAGGGTGTATATATAGAGACACAGTGACAGGGTGTATATACAGAGAGACAGTCAGTGGGGACGAGAGACAGCCGGGAGGTCTCACCAGGTGCTGGAGCCGGAAACACCCCGGTCACGGAGCCGCCATCTTCCTCAGCATCAGCGGCGACAGAGGAGGAAGGGCCGGAGCCGGCGGGGAGCGCGCACGTACGTCCTCTGATACGCGCACGTACAACGTTAGTAACCCTCGCCGCCGCCATGTTGAGAAGGTCCTGCCCCGCAGCCTGGTGACCGTGTCTAGATAGAGGCGCCATGTTGGGAAGGTCAGATGATTGGAAGGCACAATTATTAACTTAAACCAACATTAAAGTCTCATCGCTTCCTCTTTCTAAAATATAGAAGCGTCCATATATACAGCTAGAGTGTGACCCCCGCACTGTCCTGTGTTGTCCCAATAAAGCACATACATCTCATCCTTCATAGGAAGGTACAGGGTGGGCAATTCCCATCGCTGCCGCCAAGGGGCGCAATCATCTGATAGACCAGTGTTGGCTAACTTGCGACACTCCAGGTGTTGTGAAACTACAAGTCCCAGCATGCTTTACCCATATACAGCAGCTTATTGCTGGAAGGGTATGCTGGGACTTGTAGTTTCCCAACACCTGGAGTGTCACAGGTTAGCCAACACTGTGATAGACTAAACTTTACTTTGAGAAAGTGTTATTATTATTATTATTATTTATTGTTGTTATTATTATTTATTGTTATTATTATTATTATTATTGTAACCCACTGTCACTGTGTGTGTCGTTCACTTCCTGGTGTAACTAAGAACTAATGGATGCTGTGAGTGTGGGCAGAAGTGACCAGATGATGGGTGTGGGATCTCTCTTTCTGCCTATATTCTGAGGTAATTCTGTATATTACCCCCTGACTGAGCTCTCCTCTGTATCATACAGTTATATTCTGAGGTAATACTTACCAACTTTTGAAAGTTGGCTTCCTGGAGCCTGCCGGGGGAGGTGGTCGCGATGGGGGCGGGGCTCCAAAATTTGCGTCATTGGGGCCAAACGACATGAATCGCTGCGTTTTGGACCTAATTCTGCCCACTTCACTAGGAAGTGGGCAGATGCGGGAGATTGCCACACTCTCCCGGGAGTCCGGGAGACTCTCGCGAAATGCGGGAGTCTCCCGGACATTCCGGGAGAGTTGGCAAGTATGAACTTTGGCCCTTGTGGGATCAGGACACACCCCGTTCCCCAGATTTCCGGAGTGATCCTGGGACATCCTTCCCCGTTCCCTGGGTGTCACTCTTTCACATTCAGGTTATGATCAGCTCATACCAGCCTTATATTGATAAGCAACCATTCCTGGTGTGTCTCCTTGGATCTTAGTGCCGGGGCCACAGATTCAGTCACTGGGAATTGTGATTTATTATTATTATTATTATTATTATTATTATTAATTTCATTATATGTCAGCTCTGTGCAAGCAGCATTCAAGAGGATCTGTCACACCTGGTCCTCCAATGTAATTTTTGTACTCTATAGTCCTTTATAGTGCCTTGTCCTCTATCAAAAATGCCCAAAAAGGTTCCTCCCCCTACTATATGGTATGCTCCAGGTTGCGGAAATACAAGTAACTGAGGAGAAGGAAAGGGGCTGTTGTGGACTCCTTCGACCCTTCCCTTTCTGCGGCTCCTGTCATAACAGCTAAGTGGCATACCTTATTAGTTGTGCTGTGAGGGGAAACAAATATAATAAGTGTGTATATATATATATATATATATATATATATATATACACACACACACACTTATTTATCTACTAGGTCGAGGTTTTTAGCTTGTGACCTTAGAGAGACGCTGTTCCTTTTAATTTTATTGTCCTTCCACCCTATGTGAGTGTGAAGTGAGCGCTACAGTTAGTTTATTCACTGGTCTGTTATTGTTAACATGTCAGAAAAGGTCAAATCTGTTAAAGTCAAATTTTATACCTGTTCCAAATGCCCTGCTAAACTCCAAGTGGGACAGACAGACCAGGAGACGCTCTTCTCACAATGTGAGGCCAAGGCCCGGGACGGGCAGGTGCAAGGGCCATCCTCGATGTCGGCAGAGGAGCCGGCGTGGGTGTCTTCCCTGGCACAATCTGTCTCATTACTCGCTCAACTTATTACCCATCAAGCGGAAGCACAGGCAACCCCAGTTCTCTCCGTGGCAGGTGTCACTCCATGTACCTCTGTTGACGGGGTATCTACTCCCGTCACAGAGGCACATGGGGGGGGGTGGCTGTTACTCAGTCTACTCAGGCTAATCAAGGGGAAGCGGCGTGGTCTTCCTCTTTCGGAAGAAGGCTGGACCAAAAAGAGCTAGAACACCACATACATTGTTTTCGACTTAGGCCTTTGAAGGATCCTCTGAGGAAGAGGGGGAGCTCCTAGATGATTCTGACCTTATACAGTGGGGCGACTGGGAGGACAATACCAGAAACCAAGGTGTTCAACATTTAGTGCTAGCGGAGGTTTGGTTCAGGGTCTTTTTAAACTAAAGAAGCCAAAGACCATGTGTTTACCCTCCTTTTCTGAACTGTCAGAGATTGTGAAGTCCACCTGGAAGACTCCGGGCTGAAAATATTCTTTTCCTAGCAAGTTTCTTTTTCTTTATCCGTTGCAGGAACAGGTTGTGTTGTGCTGGGAACAGATTCCCAAGGTGGTTAGTTTAACCTGTGGTTAGACTAACCCGTCATACCACGTTATAAGTTCCCAGCTCGGCGGTCCTACAGGACTCCACAGATAGGAAAATTGAAAGTTTCCTTAAAAGTGTATTTGTCGCTGCAGGCTCTTCATTTAGACCCATGTTCTCTTCTTCGTGGGTAGCCAGGGCTATGGAAACCTGGGCTGATCAATTAGCAGCAGGTTTACAGAATGCAGACCTTCTCCCTTTGGCCCTTCATTTGAAGGAAGCCTCAGGCTATCTTTATGATGCGGCGCAAAACGCAGCTTCAGTCTCTTCTGCTATTTCTGCTACGGCTGTGATGGCTAGGAGGACCCTGTGGCTCCGCTCTTGGGATGCAGATGTGGAGTCCAAAAAAATCACTGAAAGCTTTGCAGAACTCCGGATCAGTCTTATTTGGTCCAGAACTGGACACTATGATTTCCCAATCCACTTGAGGTTAAGAGTAATTTCCATCCAGTGAATGCTCCTAAGGTTAGATCGCCTAGATTCAGTTCCTTTCGGAAATCCTTTCGAGGTAACCAGTCAAGTAGAGGTCAGTCCTCAGTTAGAGATGGACCTTTTTCATCCCGATGTCCGTCTCAAAGAGGTAGAGGTTCCTTCCCTAGGAGGCACCAATCTTCCAAGGTCCCGGACAAAACCTCAGCATAACGAGAAGATCCCTCTCCTCGTGGCTGCGGGAGTAGGAGACCGTCTGCAACTCTTCAGAAACCAGTGGGCAGTTTCCACCCGAGGCAGCTGGATCTTGGGGATCATATCCAAAGGATACATAATATATCTCTTGGACGCAGCTCCTCGGTCGTTCTTCACAACTCCTCTGCCTCGCGACCTTCTGAAACGACAGGCTTTGCTTTGAGCCGTCTATTCTCTTCTTTGTTATTTGCAAGGTTCAGGAGTTGCAGAAAGACTAGGGGTTTTACTCAAATCTGTTCCTGATCCCAAAACAGGATGGTACATTTAGGCCTATCCTAAATCTAAAATGGCTAAACCAGCATTTGCGAGTGGACAAATTCTGGATGGAATCAGTCCACTCAGTCATCAACGGCTGGTACCCCTCGAGTTTCTGGTGTCAATAGACATCAAGGATGCTTATCTCCACATCCCCATTTGGGAGTGTCATCAGTCTCTTCTTTGGTTCAGGGTAGTAAAAGACCATTTCCAATTCACAGCATTGCCTTTCGGTCTTTCAATAGCACCCCGTGTGTTCACGAAGATCATGTCGATCATGGCTGCCTATCTCAGGGACATGGGAGTAAACATAATCCCATATCTGGACGATATCCTTGTCAAGGCCTCTTGGAAACATATCCTAGAACATCATCTTCGCTTGGCAATTCTGGTCCTCAAACAACACGGATGCATAATAAATTATCCTAAATCACAGTTGATTCCGTCTCAAAGGATGGTGATTTTAGGCCTCCTAATGGATACCAGTCAACAAAAGATTTTTCTGCCAGACAACAAGGTTTGTGCAATCAGGCTTCTCCGGTCTCCTCAACCTTCCATGTTGATGGGCATGAAGCTCCCGGGTCAGATGTTTCCTCCTTCGAGACCCTTCCATATGGTCGGTTCCATTCGAGGGTTTTCCAGTGGGACCTAGTAAGCTAGTGGTCGGGGTCTCCCCTCCATCTAGAATCTAAGAGTCTTCGACTATCCAGAGTAGCCCGTGTCCTACTCCAGTGGTGGACAAAACTGGGGCATTTGAGGATGGGAAAATCTTTTGCTCAGTGGTCATGGGTCTTGGTGAACACCGATGCCAGCCTAAGGGGGTGGAGGGCAGTGGTCCTCCATCTTCAACTCCAGGGCCTATGGTCACCCAGACAAGCATCATTTCCAATAAATATCCTCAGGCTAAAGGTGATCCTTCTGGCTCTTCAGGGGACATAAAGCTTGCTCAAAGGAAAGCAGACTCGCATTCAGTCGGACAATGCCACGGCAGTAGCATATATAAACCGCTAGGAAGGTACAAAAAGCACAGGTGCGATGGCAGTGGCGAGTGAAATTTTGATTTGGGAAGAAACATTTGTTCCAACAATATCTTCTGTGTTTATTCCCGGGGTGGAAAACTGGGAGGCGGATTATCAGACATCCAATCCTCCCAGGATACTGGTCCTTGCATCACCAGGTATTCCAGGACCTAGTCGACAGGTGGGGCTTTCCCGGCATAGATCTAATAGCCTCCCGTCATAATCACTGTGTACCCAAGTTCTGCGTAAGGTCCAGGGATCCTTTGGCAACAGCAGTGGATGTAATGACCATGAATTGTCAGTTTCGGCTGGGATATCTGTTTCCTCCCATTCCCATGATACAGCATGTACTTTGACGGGTTTCATTGGGAAGCCGTCCAGTAATTCTGGTGACACCAAATTGGCCCAGGAGGGTTTGGTACACCAACATTTTTCTGCTTGCAGACAGACCGGGTTTGCCGCTTCCTCTCAGACCAGACCTTCTGAGTCAAGGACCGTTTCATCATCCAGATTTAGTTTGCCTAGCTTTAACGTCATGGCTGTTGAGGCCAGCATATGGCGAGCCAATGGGTTCTCCAATAAAGTAGTGCAGACCTTGATGAAAGCCGGGGAGCTGACCTCGGCACGCATTTACCACAGAATATGGCGGGCATATGTAAAATGGTGTATCATACTTACCAGTCGACATCCATTCCACTTTCCCATTTATTGGCATTTCTCCAGGATGATTTGGAGGAGGGACTCCATCTCGGTTCTCTAAGAGTTCAGGTCTCGACGTTATCAGTGTTTTAACATTGTTTAGCCATTCTTCCGGAAGTTCAGACTTCCCTTCAGGGAGTGCAGCACGTTCAGCCTTTTCATGTTCCACCTTTAGCCCCTAGGGACCTCAATTTAGTCCTAGGGGTTCTTCAAAATCCACCATTTGAGCCACTGGATTCGCCGGAGTTACGTTTTCTTACTTGGAAGGTGATGTTTTTACTGGCAATATCTTCTGCTCGCATAGTGTCAGAACTTGGGGCTTTATCTTGTAGGGCTCCCTAGCTTATTTTCCATATGGATAGAGCGGTCTTGAGAACAGTGCCTTCTTTCCCACCAAAGCTTATATCAGCTTTTCACATAAATCAATAAATTGTTGTTCCTGCATTTCAGGATGGTTCCTCAGGGGACCTCGGCTTATCGCAAAACAGACTCTCTTTTTGTTCTATACGATTCTCATAAAAGGGGCTGGTCATCATCCAAGCGGACTACTGCCCATTGGATTATATCTACGATTAGACAGGTCTATATGAGTTCTGGTAGACTAGTACTGGTGAAACTCGCTGCTCACTCCACACGTTTGGTGGGGGCTTTTTGGGCTGCTCGTCGCGGTGCTTTGGTCGATCAATTGTGCAGAGCTGCTACCTGGTCCTCAGTTCACAACTTTACCAGATTTTTTCATTTCAATATTTTTGCTTTCTCGGATACCACCTTTAGCCGCAAAATTTTGAGCGCAGGGGTTTCCTAGTATTCCCTCCATTAGAGGCTACTTTAGAAAGTTCCCATGGTAGCAGTGTCCCCCAGATTGTATGGTTGAGAAAAAAATATTTTGGCACTTATGTCAAATCTCTTTCTCTGGATCCATCTGGGGGACACTGAGTTCCCTTTGCTCTTCTGCTGGATGTTTGTTTGTTTGTTTGCTCCTTTTCCTGAGGCTGTTGTAATGTACTGAAGCTAGCAGGGGTTGCAGAGGGGAGGAGTCAGAAGCAGTTCAGTTAGTTAACTATTTAAGTGCCAACTCAGATCGCCCTCATACAACCCATGGTAGCAGTGTCCCCCAGATGGATCCAGAGAAAGAGATTTGACGTAAGTACCAAAATCTTCTTTTATCATCCGCATAGAGAGGTTACTGAAATTCAAAGAAGATTATTAGCTTTCCGAGAGAAGCGGTATAGATGGAGATCAGCAGAGGACATATCACTGAGCCTTGTGGTACTGCAACTGAAAAAGGAAGTGGAGCACAGGTGAAAAATTAATACTGAAAGAGCAATAAGAAAGGCAGGATGAGAACCAAGATAGGACAGTATCTTGAAGACCTAGGAATTGTAGCGTTTATATGAGAAGAGAGTGGTGGACAGTGTCAAATGCAGCAGAGAGATCCAAGAGAATTAGAAGAGAGTAATGGACTTTAGTATTAGCAGTAATAAAATCATTGACAACCTTAGTAAACGCAGTCTCTGTGGAGTTTTGAGAACAAAAACCTGACTGAAGATCCAATAGCTTGCAGAAAGGAATTGTGTGAGAAAAGTGTAGTCAAGTCTCTCTAGAAGATTGGAGGGGCATGGGAGCTGAGAGATGGGGCTGTAATTTAAGAGAGAGTTTGGGTCAGAAATTAGTTTGTTCAGAATAGGAGTAATCACTGTGGCAAGATACCAGTAGAGAGAGAGATTACAGATTTTAATTAGAGGTAGAATGAGCAAAGGAGACAGGCATCTACCAATTTGTGAGGGTATAGGATCAAGAGGACAGGAGGTAGAGTAGAAAGATAAGAAGAGAGTAGATATATCATCTTCATTTATGGGATCAAATGAAAACAGGGTGTCAGAGGGTGCTGGGAAGGAATTGAGCTGGTTGTTTGTCAAGGGAAATTATACCATTTCAAGTCTGATGTTATCAATTTTTTCCTTGCAGTAGGAAGCAAGATCCTGGGCACTGATAGTAGTCTGAGGGTTGGGGTGGAAGGAGTGAGAAGAGATATAAGCGTATAGCTGATAAGGTGATGATCCGGGAGGGGGAAAGGAGTGTTAAGAAAATCAGAAACTGAGCATAGTCTAGAGAAAACAAGATCAAGGCAATGGCCATCCCAATGATTAGAGGATTCAACCCACTGGGAGAGGCTGAGGGAGGAGGTTAAAAAGAGTAGTTTGGAAGAAGCATTGGAACGTGGATTAGCAGTGGGGATGTTGAAATCACCCAGGATGATGGTGGCGATGTCAGAAGATAAGAAGTGAGGGAGCCATGCAGAGAAATCCTAAAGAAATTGTTGGTGTGCTTCAAGGGGGGTGATAGATCACAGCAACACGCATAGAGAATTGATTAAAAATCCGAATAGCATGTACTTCAAAAGATGTGAATGTGAGTGATGGGGCAGTTAATAGAACTATGAATGTGCACTGTAGGGAGTGAAGTAGCCCAACCCCACCTCCTTGTCTGCCTCCTGGTCTGGGGGTGTGGTGAGATGGAGGCCACCAAGTGAAAGGGCTGCAGGTGGGGCAGTGTCTGATTGTGTGAGCCATGTTTCTGTTATTGCCAGAAGGTTGAGGTTGTTTGAGAGGAAGAGGTACTTTTATTTGCAAAATAAACCTTTTATGCTTTGGAACCATAACCTGATTGACATCCACTTATTTACCTTTAATACTGTGACATATGGAAACCATGTTTGCTTGGAAAAACCCAATATTATCAGTCAGTGTAACTATTCTGAGGAATTGGATCTGGGTGGAGAAGTGAAGTAGTTGTGATGCTTTTCCCCCGACCCCTAATACCTATGGTACGGTTTCCCACTCTGTTATACCTTCATCACCTACATCCCCTTCCTCATCCTATATCTCAGATTACCTTACATGTGTCATTGGGAACTTCTGTGTGAGTGACTGTTTGGAAGAAGGGTGAAGGCACGAGATGGCACGGTGACGAGATGGTACGGTGACGAGATGGCACGGTGACGAGATGGCACGGTGACGAGATGGCACAGCTACCGGTTCTGTGTTATGTTGGCTAATACTACAAAGCATCTTTACTGTTTAGTTTGTGTTTGGTTTATATTTCTTACCGTTACCTGATACCCAACAGTGATACACAAATATCTAGCTCTCAAACAGACCTAGGAGTGTTAGATAAAATTACAGAATAAATAATAGTAATATCTAAGACATTTATTCCAGAACGGATTTGTCATGTGATTTTATGTCATTTCTGTTACTAATATCTTGATTGTATAAAAACCGGAACAATTTGCAAATGACTGACAGATAAGATTGTATATATATCTTTATTTACACATTCTATAAAGCTGTATTACATCTGCAAACAGACAAAAAAAAAAGATTATAAAAAAAATAAGATGTCCCAGGATATGCAACAAAGTCACATGTTCTGTTCCCCAATTGGACTGAAGACTGGAAAAAGTCTGATAACCCCCTATCTACTTACTGACAATCCAGTTACCGTGCACTGTGCCAGCTGTGCCCTCTATGTATGTATCAGATAATACAATCAGAAACATTGTATCTGTCATTTCCTGCAAACAGTAAATGGACGGGTTACAGCAGAGACCTAACACATACTCTACAAATTTCGTACTGCATGGACCAATAGTTGATCAGTCTGTGGCCAAAACCGCATCACATGATCTGACAAGCAGTGGTTTTACTAAGGGGCCAATATGGGCATTTACTCCACCAAACCGGACAGGAGCCCCATTATACTTTCTCTGTAATGGAACCACATGGGAGAACCTGTAAAAGATCTCTTATCTCACCCCCAGCCACCTTAGAAAGACAGAAGAACCTGTGTGTACAGAGGGGGCTTTCCTTATTCAGATCAGTATTCTAAGCTCACACTCACCCCTGTCTTTCTCCCTACAACACTGGGCACTCTTGGCGCTATGAGCTTATGCACATATTCATTTCTGCAAGTTAAATGCACTTATCATGTATATAGTGACACTATCCAGCACAGTGTACATAATATCCCCACTGCTATATGTACAATCCTCCCTCTTATAACACTGTATAACGGCAACTTTTAATACAGCTAAAAATTATTATACTTTGCCCAAGTTATCTTATACAACATAAGAAACACAATCTGGGACTACAGTTTCCAGTAGAAAGAGCAACATTCAATTTACCCCCTGCATATATCGTAGCCAATAGGAGCAAGCGTAGCACTGACTAAATTAATAGGATATACACTGGTTGCAGGTAATCACAGCTATCAGTGACTCAGAGATGGATAAATCCCACATAATGTATATTATATATTTATAATGAACCTTTCTAACACACCAACAAGGGCACGAATCCAGACACATTGGTCACCTGGTTACACAGGAGGAGGGGCTCAGCTGTAGCTCCACCCACTGCTTCATTCTATTGGATACATGTCCCACCCATCAGATTATCGTTCCTGTGATGCCACCAATCTCTGGCCAGATTTTTAAAGATCATTTCTCCCATCTCATGACTCCCCCAGATATCTTTATGCATCCATGCCATAGAGCTAATGCAGTAAGAAGGGGCTCAGTGAAGGTGGCAGTGAAGGTGTGTAAGTGTCTGATAGGGTCACACAGAGAATAAAAGGACAGCTGTCCAGCCTCATAATCCAGACATATCCTCACTTTATCATAGGAAATATTGTCACATAACTGGATCACTTTCATGTCATGTTTCACTGAATATTGATTGTTGACCCACCTCAAGCACCAGGACTTGTTATTATCTCCAATAATTGACTGATCTCCTCTCCTGGTTATACTGGGATAACACATCCCAACCCTCCAGCTCCCTGATTTACTGACATCCACTTCCCAGTACTGTCGCCCTGAGGAAAAGCTTCCAATGCTCAATACCTGAGTATACTGAAATCTCTCTGGTGTTTTTGGACGTTCCTGGTTTATATTTGACACAGATGCAGTTTTCCTGTCGTCTGATATATGTATATTATCAGCAGCTGTGTTTATATCAAGTAGTATGTCTGTAGATCCCTTCACATAAATCCCTGTATTTATATCTGCTATTATATCAGATAATGTGTGTAGTGTCCCTGAGATGAGACCCACATCCAGATCTCCTTCACCATGGACCTGGTTATCATGTCCCTCTCTGTCCTCAGTATCACACAAGTCACCTGTGTCTGGTTCCTGTAAGACAGTCACTGGATCAGACATGTTACACAGCTCCTCAATGTGACGCATCTTCCTGGACAGCTCGTCCTTCTTTATTTCCAGCTGCTGGATCAGATCGGAGACTGAGAGTGAAATGCTCTCTTTCTGCCTGGAGATCTCACTCAGGACTCTCTTCTCTAGGTCTTCCAGCTGTCTCCTGATGTCTCTAAACAGGGCAGTGACTCTCTCTGTTATACCAGCTGCTTTTTCCTGATCTTCTATCCTGCGTTCCTGCAGACTCTGGACTCTTTTCTCAGTCTCCTCTCTCTTTGTGGTCAGTTTCTGTAGAACATTTCTCACTTTCTCCTTCCTCTTCTCAGAGGCCTCATCCAGCATCTCCACCCGGTGTCCTCTGTGTTCCCCAATCAGACAGCAGTACGCACAGATACAGACAGAGTCATCAGTGCAGTAAAAGTCTAGGATCTTCCTATGGACAGAGCATTTTCTGTTCCCCGGAGTAGTGGTGGGATCTGATAAGACATGTTCTGCTGACTTGCTGTGTACTCTCAGGTGTTTATTACACAGAGAAGCTTCACAGTGCAGACAGGATTTAGCAGCAGGTACAGGAGAGTCCACACAGTAAGTACAGAAGATCCCTGTCTCCTCCTGATCTGGCTGAGTAGACAGGAAACTCCCCACTATGTTACACAAAGTTATGTTCCTTATCAGTGCAGGACGCTCCTGACACGCTGCTCTGCAGTCAGGACAGATGTAAACTCCAGACCCCTCCTGTGTATCCAGCACACGATCAATACAGACCTGGCAGAAGTTGTGTCCACATCTCAGTGTTACAGGATCTGTATAAATGTTCAGGCAGATGGAACAGTCCAGCTCCTGTCTCAGATCAGCAGACGCCATCGCTGAGAGCAGAAGGGAGAAATGAAAGTGACACTCAGATATCAGTGGGTGTGTTACAGATTCTCCACACAGGGGGAGGCCGAGCTTGTCACTCAGATTATATCTACAGAGTCAGTTATACTATAGGTCACAATACATAAAAGAACATCATGCAGAAACATATACTTATTTTGGAGACAGTAAAGACTATTTAATAAACTGAAATTATTCATTATAATATTGTACATTTTGCCGGAATCACAGTTATTTAGCTTGCTATAGTTTTGTTCTAAAAAAAATATTTAAAATGGCATAAATAACAGTTTATTCATTTAATTCCTGATAACATACTAAACAGTATTAAGTTTTTCTGTTTTTCTGAAAATCATTTTATTAGTAATTTTTCAAATACATGTCCAATGAGTAGAAGTCATCTGGAAATACATCTATGATATAATTGAATTACAAACAGGTATTCTATATAGTTCAATCAATAAAACAGTAGATAATGTTTGTAAGTATTAAGTTTTAATGGCAATGTAAATAGAGAAGCTAAAACCAGTATTCTATAATGTCTTACTATCTACCATACTTACACACATATTAACACTGCTTTATTTTTATTAAACATGTTTTACTTATTTGTTAAAGAAATACAGACCTCAGCATACTGGGACTTGTAGTACTACAACAGCTACAGAAACATGAGTTGCGTGATACAATAATGCAGGATTAAAGGAACAATTTGTTAAATATATTAACTGCATCACTATCAAATAATTGCTGATAGATTACTGGGCATTAGATTTACATTAAAAAAAAATATATAGTTTATAAATATATACAATTTATATATACTTTAAAAAAAATCTGTCAAAATAAATGTAGAATATAAAATTAATTAGATATAGACACCAGAAGCACTTATGCACCTCTCAGCAGTAATACTGTCCCTCTCCCCCACATAGGGTAGTGCCTCCACTAAAGGGGCCTGGGGCAAGTTTTGCAGGATACAACAGCAGTAGATTATCCTGTAGACCTCTGCAGGGTGTATATTAATGCCCCCCATGTCCTGTCCTTCTGAGTGCAGCAATAATCCTTTGTATAATATCACAGGTGTCTGCTAGCACTCTGCAAAATAAACTAATCTGCTCACCAGCGGACAAAGTGAAGGACGTCACAGTCATTGGAATAATCTAAAACTTTTGGAAAACTGGTAAGAGACCAGAATTGCTCACGCCACCATCCGCTTGGCACAGACGCCAAAGGCAACCCCCTCATCATAGAGAGTGCAAACAGTATTGCCACTGATAAACAAATAGACCACCCATGTCCACAGCCAGGTAATTTAGCAAGGTTGCCTTGTGCCCTGCAGCCAGAACAGCATGTTGTCAGGGATAGAGGAGTGACTGCAGTAACTCAGGGCTGGGAGGAGAGCAAAGGGAGAGGAAGAAAAAGCACAGTTAGAGGTGCTGGAGAACTGGGACCGGTGTGGCAGAAGCAGGGGAAGGAGAGAGATCTGAGAGGGGAGAATACTGGGGAGACAGAGGGCCTGAGTCAGTAAGGAGAGCGAAGCAAAAAAAGGTGTAAATTTGCACCTTGGCAAAACCATGTTGCATTGGAGGGGGAGAAAAATGTAAAATGTGGGGACAGATTTACACTTGGGGTAGGGTCAGTCCTAGATCAACTTTAATGTGTAAAAGTAATGTTATCATGTATTTATGTGCTACATGAAAAAAACAGTCAGTATTCTCCTTATGTGCAAAATAATAAAGTAATTTGCACCCCTTGCATAGTAACATGGTTTGTTCAGGAGCAATGAACGCCTTTCTTTTTTTTTACTTTTTTTAAACTGAACATTTTCATTAGGTTTTGCAAGTTTCAAAAAGGTACATAAATAAAGATGGGTATGGGAAGGATGTTAAGGTACGTGGGAGGGGAAGGAGGAGCACATAGTGGGGAATTGCATACAAATTTGAAAGTACTGAGCTACTTCTGTAGATAGTTACACTTGCATACTTATGTACTCCTTTGCATGCCTTAATGCATCAGGTCCTTTGTCTCTCCAGCTGGCCATTGATAAACACTAATTTTATATCAAGGCCCTGGAAGATTGCATGTTTAAAGAATATGGTTTTGTAGACCCAGACAGGGACACTCCTGATGAACCTTATGAGATTTACAGGAGGTGTCACTGACATGAAAGAGGGGAAAAGATTGTAATTTGTGCCTACACATGAAGTAGGGGAATACTGCTCCTGGCAGGATAGACTGGAAAAAGATGAATTAGGAGTTTACGTGGTGAAACTTTATGTTAAAGCGTTTTGGAATGCTGAAAAAGGGGGACTTTTGGGAAAGGAGATGGTGATCCCTGAGAGTGAGTTCTTTGTTACCAAAAGAAATCAACACCTACCAGGGTACAAACTGTGGTTATTGCCTATAGGGCGTTCTGAAAATAAACAGATGGGAGAAGTGCAGCAGGTACGGGGGACACTTACTTGGTATTGATTGATGGTACAAGTAACCCTGTCTCCCAGGTTGGTGGATGTTGAAGAATCTTCTCCTATAATATGATTCCCAAGTCATTTCCTGCTTTGTTGAAAGTATCCCCCCTCCTCCCAGCCACATGGCAACATTAGCTATTCTGCATGTGTTTGTAAAACCCCACAACCCAAATCCGGTATTCAAAGCTGTTATCTGAAACTGACCAAACAAAGACAAAAAAATGGTGTTGGGACACTTGCTTTTTACTGTTAGACACAAGCAATTCTCAGCTATCTAAGGCTGGGTACACACTACAGAAATTTCCGACTGATATGTCTATAACGATTTTACCAACAACTGAAGTTCCAATCAGCATGCTGATTCATGCACATACACTATACATGTTTTAAATGATTTTTACATGATTTAGCGTCTGGGCTGTGATTTTTGTCTGTCGGAATATTGTCTCAAATGATCGTGACCTCGTACACACTGTACCGATATATGACCTCCCAGCAGCAATATGCTAAATAAATTTAAATAAAAGGGCTGAACCTTTGTGGGCGCACAAAACTTCCACAAACAAATAGGAAATAGGTCATGGGCATTCAACTCCGTTCGCAACTGCACAATTACTAGGATTTATTTTAATATACTGGCCATGATCAATCTTCAGCATGCTCATCGTGATTATTTGCTTTTCTCTATAGTAAGTACACTGCAAGCACAGACCCAGGGGGAACGATGAAGAAAGCATCGGATTTGTTGGACCAAGGAGCGGTTCCAGAGAAGAGACTCTTTTTCACATATGCCACATATAAATCTATTCCTACTCTGCCATTATATTTTAAAATAAATAAACATATAGAGGTATAGGAAAAAACATATGATAATGTTAATATAATAATACAGAATTGAAGAGATGGACACATCCTATCAGTGAATAAATGCTAATTTAATGAGAATATTGATATTTTCACATGTGTTAACAATGCATGTTGTATACACTTCCATACAGGAACACATACATTACATATGGAGCATGTTGTATACACTTCCATACAGGAACACATACATTACATATGGAGCATGTTGTATACACTTCCATACAGGAACACATACATTACATATGGAGCATGTTGTATACACTTCCATACAGGAACACATACATTACATATGGAGCATGTAAAACAGGTTTATTATTGTTTCTCTATTAAAAGAACACTATCATCATAATCTATTTATTTATATCATTCCGCAGCGCTGTACAGAGAACTCATTCACATCAGTCCCTGCCCCATTGGAGCTGACAATCTAATTCCCCTAACATACACACAGAGACTTAGAGAGACTAAGGGCAATTTAATAGCAGGGAATTAACCTACTAGTATGTTTTTTGGTGTGTGGGAGGAAACTGGAGCACCCAGAGGAAACTCACGCAAACACGGGGAGAACATACAAACTCCACACAGATAAGGCCATGGTCGTAAATCGAACTCATGACCCCAATGCTGTGAGGCAGAAGTGCTAACCACCCACTGCTTCAATCGTTAGCTAAGTTTTCCACCAGTCGGATTCCACTCCTTATGATGTCACCAATCTCTGGGCTGAATTCTAAAGATCATTTCTCCAAGGTCTTGACGCCCCCAGTAATCTTTATACATCCATCCCATACACATAATGCAGCATGAAGGGGCTCAGTGAAGGTGGCAGTGAAGGTGTATAAGTGGCTGGTAGGGTCACACAGAGAATAAAAGGACAGCTGTCCAGCCTCATAATCCAGATATATCCTCACTCTATCACAGGGAATATTGCCACGTAACTGGATCTCTTTCTTTTCATGTATCACTGCATACTCTTTATTGTGCCACCTCAAACCCCAGGACTTGTTATTATCGCCAATGCGTGACTGACCTCCTCTCCTGTCTATACTGGGATAACACATCCCTACCCTCCAGCTCACTGATTTACTGACCTCCACTTCCCAGTAATGTCGCCCCGACGAAAAGCTCTCTGTGCTTAATACCTGAGGATGACTCTGAAATCTCTCTGGTCTTTCTCGATAATTCTGCATTCTATGTGACCATGATGTAGATTTCCTGTCGCTTGATATATGTATATTATTAGCAGCTGTGTTTACATTCAGTAATATGTCTGTAGGTTCCTGTACATAGATCCCTCTAATTATACCTCTTATTATATCAGATAATGTGTGTAGTGTCCCTGAGATGACACTCACATCCAGATCTCTTACACTATTGCCCTGGTTATCATGTCTCTCTTTGTCCTCAGTGTCACACAAGTCACCTGTGTCTGGTTCCAGTAAGACAGTCACTGGATCAGACATGTTACACAGCTCCTCAATGTGATGCATCTTCCTGGACAGCTCGTCCTTGTTTATTTCCAGCTGCTGGATCAGATCGGAGACTGAGAGTGAAACGCTCTCTTCCTGCCTGGAGATCTCACTTAGGACTCTCTTCTCTAGGTCTTCCAGCTGTCTCCTGATGTCTCTAAACAGGGCAGTGACTCTCTCTGTTACACCAGCTGCTCTTTCCTGATCTTCTATCATGTGCTCCTGCAGTCTCTGGACTCTTTTCTCAGTCTCCTCTTTCTTTGTGGTCAGTTTCTGCAGAACATTTCTCAGTTTCTCCTTCTTCTTCTCAGAAGCCACATCGAGCATCTCCACCAAGTGTCCTCTATGTTCCCCAATCACACAGCAGTACGCACAGATACAGACAGAGTCATCAGTGCAGTAAAAGTCTAGGATCTTCCTATGGACAGAGCATTTTCTGTTCCACGGGGAAGTGGTGGGATCACATAAGACATGTTCTGCTGACTTGCTGTGTACTCTTAGGTGTTTATCACAGAGAGGAGCTTCATAATGCAGACAGGATTTAGTAGCAGGTACAGGAGAGTCCACACAGTAAATGCAGAAGGTCCCAGTCTCCTCTTGATCTGGCCGAATAGACAGGAAACTCCCCACTATGTTACACAGAGTTATGTTCCTTATCAGTGCAGGACGTTTCTTGAACTCTGCTCTGCATTCAGGACAGGTATAAACTCCAGACCCTTCCTGTGTATCCAGCACACGATCAATACAGACCTGGCAGAAGTTGTGTCCACATCTCAGTGTTACAGGATCTGTATAAATGTTCAGGCAGATGGAACAGTCCAGCTCCTGCCTCAGATCAGCAGACGCCATCGCTGACAGCAGAAGATAGAAATGAAAGTGAAAGTCTCTGACACTCAGATATCAGTGGGTGAGTTCCACATTCACCACTGGGGTGGGAGGGGTATAGTGGGTATGAGTTGAGGTGAGCTTGTCACTCACATTATATCAATAGGCTCATTTATACTATGGGTGACAGCTAATACATAAAAGGCCATCATGCATGAACATGTAAAAACATATACTTATTTGGGTTACAGTAAATGCTATTTAATAAGCTGAAAAGTATTCATTTTAGTTTTGCTTATTATGCCAAAATTACAGTTATTTTGTTTATCCCAATTGTAAAGCGCTACGGAATTTGCTGGCACTATATAAATAATTGATGATGATGATGATTATTACAGTTTTGTTTTTAAAAAAATATTGACAAAGGCTTAAATTACAGTTTATTTAATTCCTGATCACATAGTAAACCATCTCAATTGATTTAACGATGTAAACAAGGAACCTAACACCAGTGTTGTATATTATGTCTTAGTATCTATAATTCTTATACATATACAGTATTTATTAAAATAAGAGAATAAAAGCAATGAGTGCATTTCAAAAATAGGAAAAATAAAATCTAAATCTACAATGCGCTTATATCCGATTAGTAGAACTTTATTAGTAATATATATACTAAAATGTTGTCACATATCACAATAATAATAAATCTCAAAAAGTACTAAATGAGAAAATATATGAAATGAATTAAAAATATTGATCTTATAAATTCAATTCTTCTTTATGATTGGCGCACTAGAATGCTGGCCCGCGCACATGGCTTTCTGGTGTGCTAGTAATCCAGGAGATATGACCAGCACATGGGTCGTGAATAATCAATAACCCCCCCAAGTATAAGCATTAACCCCCCATCAACATAAGCAACCTAATCAGCATAACCATCAACCAACATATCAGCACGCATTGAGAAACAGAGGGGGTGTATTTAGCTCCCTTACACTTGTCAGCCAGTCTCTCTCCTGCTTTGTGAATGGCGGTACTAAGCCACGCCCCCACAGAGTCCGTGCAGAGGAGGTTCAAGTAACTGTGCAGGGACTTCAGGAGCTTCGGCCATCCCTCCCCTTGGCCTGTCCAGGACCAGGTTAGGAGGTATCCAGATTGTGGTTGCACAACTTGTCCGGGTTCCTTTAATACCTGGGCCCATGCACCCTTGGTGGTTACGCCACTGACTAGAATCATCATCTTGTAGTCACCAAGTTCTCAATACCAGGAGAGGCCAGATGCCAGGGGAGGAGAGAGATATAGGAGTCCTAAGGACAGGCAACACCTACAGCTCAAATATCACCTTATTGCTCCAGCTTCTATACAATATATAACTACAGGGGTTCGTTAGACTCTGATTGGCCAGCACTAATCATAATTGGCAAAAGTGGATCCCCTACAGTGATGAGATGGCGGTGGCAGGACACTTAAACAAGGGGTCTAACCTACTGGCAATTCTTCTCTTTCAAAAATGTGTTTATGAATTGTATTGTATTAACCATGTATACATGTATTTGAGGTTGTATTTTTTATCATCGAAATTACATTACCCTTAGTATTAGTATATTGTAATTAAGTAATTGTTTTGAAGTATTGGCAATTTGTAAGAGAGATTCTAAACACAGAGAAATCCCATGTTAATAAGACTACATCTTAAGGACCATCTTAGCACATTCAGTCTAAGGGGAAATGTGTTTGGGGTGTGACATGTTTGGGCTTTCCTACATGTCCCGACCAGCACTCACCTGAGTCTACGTGACGTGTTTCAAAAAATCAATCAAAAACCACCACCTGGTCCGGCTAAAATGATTAAATCCTTCCCTATCTATGCCACACACTAACTACATCTTACCAATTATGCCACCACCAAGGTTTTTTCGTGCAGAGTTGACACTCTTACTTAGGAAGCAATCGGTTCTCCCTTTAAACTAATCTATCACAATTTACTTTAATCAGAGTTATCATAATCCCAAAATGATCTCCCCTGTTTTAACTATGTAGCATTTTGACCAAGCTGTTGCGTGAATTCGTACGGTGGTAGTCGATTTCCGAACATGACAATGCCGACAACGATGACAATGACTTCAAAATGCCGATTACTATAAATACGACATAGATTAAATAGAGACAGTATGGTCGACACTTGTTACAGCTGAGAGGTATAAAATGCGACTGGAAAAAAGGGCGGAAACTCTTTATATCGTCATTTCCATTCATCACAGTCAGATAGCCGGTTTTAAGGTGGCAATGCCACGACCAGCTGTCTGTATCAGGCGGCTGGTCGGCTATAACAAGTGTTGGCCATACTGGGTATCTAAATTATGGTATGTCTTTATTTCATCTATGTCGCATTTATAGCAATCGCCGTTTTCAAGTCGTTGTCGGCATTCTCATGTTCGGGAACACGTACCCCACCCAATTCGTAAGAACACAGAGACCTGAACTTATTAAGTGTAATTTAATATGGAAAATAAATCCACAATGTTTAAGATAACAATTAACAAGTGACATACAAAGATATAATGCAATGGGAGGAGGTGATGAGAGTGGAAGAGAGACGCAGATCTTGTACAGAATTGAGGTATCGAGTTGGGAGATATTAAGAGACAAGTGCGGAGATGTATGTTGGTGCAATTTTTTTTTGTATGTTAGTAGAAGAATTTTATATTGAATTTGTTGAAAAACAGGCAACCAATGTAGAGACTGACAGGTGGCTCAGCAGAAGAAGAAAGATTTGCAAGAAAAATAAATCTAGCCGCTGCGTGCAAAATAGATTCTAGGGGTAAGAGTCTGATTTTGGGAAGTCCAGTAAGGAGTGAATTGCAATAGTCGATGCGGAGATGAAGAGTTCATTGATTAAAGTTTTTGCGGTTTTAGATTAAAGTTTTGTAAGATATGTGCGTATTCTGGAAATGTTTTTTTAGATGTATATAATATGATTTAGATATAGAGTCAATATGGGGAGCAAAGGATAGTTCTGAGTCCCCATCTGTGTTGTCCTGTGTTACTGACTCAATCTTTCAAAAACAGAGTTAATAATATTCCCACCCACCAACAGAACTTACCTACCTGACATTTCTATCTCTGTTGACAACATGAGCATAGATCCCACCCCGCAAGCTCGCTGCCTAGGTGTGATCCTTGACTCACAACTATCCTTTGTTCCCCACATCAACTCTATATCTACATACATTTGAAAAACATTTCCAGAATACATACATATTGTCAGGATTCCCAATAAAAACCACAGAGAGAGCGTAGTGATATGAAGTGGTTTTTATTAACACCGGTTACACGGGATTCAGGTTGCAGTACGGTAGGTTATGGCAGAAATAGTCAAAGAACACAGTGGATAATAGATGCAGAATGCGGTGGTCCGCAGGACTTTACCACAAAGTAGTGGAGATGGCACACAAGGTGCGATGGTCTGCGGGGCAAGGCACTGAAGACTCAGAACAGGTAGCAATAATCTGCAGAGCGTTACCACAGGATAGTGGAGTACACACAGTGGCTGAGATGATCTGCGGATAGATGTGCTGAAAACTCAGAGAAGAGGGAGCAAACAGGAGCCAGGGAACAGGAACAGCAACACAGGTAATGGCAACAGATGATCTGGCAAGAGTTGCTTGGGACAGGTGGCTTATATAGGCCAGAAGCAGGTGTTTAAGCAATAACGAGGCAGGTAAGAGCAGTCTAAGTACCACAGTGGCCCCTTTGGTGGACGGTGGTACTACAGGCACGATACAAATATATACAAAGGTCCAACAAAGTACCTGCAGACAGGAGCTGCAGGATGCAGATCGTGAAACATATCTTACACAAAAAAACTCTAATTCATGCACTCATCATCTCCCACATTAGCTACTTATTCCGTCCTTACTGGTCTTTCCCAAAACAGGCAGGGTTTAGGTGACTAATAATGTGATAAAATATTTTATTTAAAAAAATCATTCCTTATTTTGTCACAGTGTTTATATTTTTATATAACCATATTTTTACTGGCACACTACAGGTCCCAGCGGATCCTGGATGCTAGGGCATGGTGTTACTTGTAGTTCTACAAGTAACAGCATACACAAGCAGATAGTGGCTACCAAGGCTTGCTGGGATCCGTAGGGGATAGTAGGTAACTTAGCCCTGTACTGAACAGGTTGGGGCTGTGATATCACGACAGAGTGACCCCGCTCTGCGTGTTTCCCTGTTGTATGTCACCAGCATGTCATAGCCTAGTGATAGTAGTGGCTTTATCAGAGGGGAAACCCTGTTCGTTAAACTAGTGCTGGTAGCATTTTGGATTATGATCATCAGCACATATTGAGCGCCAGCAACAGATCCATCTCTGAATGTGCCATAATTATGTTAACACTCCCTCACTGTACTTGACCCCTGCCTCCACCTAAATCTAGACTCATGGCAGTAATGTGACGGTTCACGAACACCAGGGAGAGATTTGGAAGACCCCTGACTGTACTCCAAACAAATTAAATGATAAAGATCTCAAACTCAATCAGAAGCCAATTTGGCATGTTTATTAGAAATAGGGTTTGAAATTAAAATGGCTAACTGCTTTTATCATTCTCTATTTTATTTTTTTAAAATAAAAATACAATATATATGATAGCTGCAGGACGTGCACCACACTAGCTCCGACACAGCGTTGCCTCAAAATACAGTTTTTGAGGCATAAACACTCAAGCCTGACCACAAAATCGTGGAAAATAAGAAAATATAAACCCTATACGGGTCACTTCAGCCCTCTGACCTCGCTGGGCAGATTTAAACACCGCGACTGAGCTGCGGCCTGTCTTCCCGCCAACCTAGCAGGGAAGGAGCGAATACCCCTGGCTTTCTGCCCTGAGACATTCTGGGCTTCCCAGCCTCAAATGAAAAAACTGACCCACCACAGCGGAGACTGGAGCGGAGACAACAGCTTAACATAACACTCAGCCAGCTGCAGCCACTCGGTCAGACCCGACGCTGCCAGCAGAGATACTGCTTGAACTGAAGCCCATCACTATCAACCGCGGCTTAGGGTGACTGCCCCCGCGAATTGGCCCTGGAGAGCCTGCTCCCATGACCCTAGATGAAGCAACTTACCTGCAGTGAGTTTTCCGGTGTTCTGTGTTCGGCAGAACGGCCCAGCGCTGTCCTCCTATCTCCTCCCTGTGACTCTCTGCATCTGCTGTGCTGGGATCTCCTCCTGGCCAGAAATTGATAGATCCTGCTTGACTGGATCATCTTTGTTCACCTGAACCCTTCAGTGAACAGTGAGTACACCCCTTTGTTTTCTTTTCCCAAGTGGCTCACCTCCTCGTCTGCTCAGGTCAGCAATTCAATTGAACAGATCAGATCGATCACGAACTCAGTGTGGTACTCTGCTGCCACCCAGTGGTTACTTACAGAAATCACATCTTCTGTATATTATATTTCCTGCTACATTATCAGCACCTATAACTTAGTGATGTTCTGAGCAACACTTTTATAACCCAGTAGCGAGAAATTCGATGTAAATTCTCAATGTGCCTGTGAGCCTGAGGGGTCAAGATGATTTAACCGGAATGCTTCAACCATCTCTACATACATGACCAGAGTCCCTTCTTCTTTTTCTACCCCTCCAACTTTATTTTAAAAAAAATTTTTTTTTTTCATTTATTTTTCTCCTCATGTGAGATCTGAGAGGAACAGGATATACATAAAAGAAAAACAGCAGAGTTTAAAATCTTGAAAAGAACTCGCATTCATAATGACATCTAAAAACAGGAAGCACGCTGGAGGAAATACAGCTCCTATATTCACACCCGCTTCTAAGAAGGTCTCAACCTCCTCACCGCCATCTGATCAATCTCGCTCTTCGAGTCCCACCTCTCAGCTGGACAAGGGCATAGATCCCACAGTTCAGGCAGCTATAACTAATCTAGCGCATGACATTAAACTTACTTTCCAGCAGGAACTTAAGAAAGCAATTGTTGAATTCAAATCAGAAATTGCAGCTCTCGGCACTAGAACGGACAGTCTTCAATCAAAGACGGATGATATGTGTCGAGCTCAAACGTCCTTTGAGAGAGAACTAGCGCTGCTTCGCTCTGAGGTGGACTCGGTGAAAGAGAAACAAGAAGACCAAGAGAATAGATCTCGGCGAAATAATTTGAGGATCCGTCACGTGTCAGAGTCGGTTGTTACCTCTTCCATACCTGACTTCCTCTCCAGCCTCTTCAAACATTTGCTTCCAGATCTTCTAGACAGCGACATTCTGTTGGATCGTGCACATCGAGCTCTCAGAGCTAAACCAACTGCTGATCAAAGGCCGCTAGACATCATTGTACGTCTTCATTATTACCAAACGAAAGAAAAAATACTTAACGCAGTTAGGTCCAAAGATACGATCAACTTTCAAGATATGCAACTTCAGATATTTCAAGATCTGGCTCCATCCACTATCCAGAAACGCAGAGATTTACAGCCTGTGACTCGAATACTCTGTCAACACAACTTCAGATATAGATGGGGATTTCCATTCTAGCTACAAGTGTTTGGAGGGAACTCTATCCTATATGCCAAATCCTTATCTCAAGGGCAAGAAATCCTTGCTAAACTCAAGATTCTTCCAGATCCCACCACTTCTGCAACACGTAGTAATCCCTCAAGATCTGATTCAGCACCTCCTCCTGACTGGACAACGGTGGAACGACGGCCTGCAAGATCTCCCGCGGCTCCAGACTGACCGTGAACTTTTGAAGGCCTCTAAGAGGATCCATTCTCCTTCACTTGGGACTCAGGTTCTCACACACTGATTACCATGTGTCCTCCTATGTTACACGAACACTGTTGTTTTCTTTCTTTTCTTTTGCACCAAGTTATCTATAGCTTATAGATCATTTCCCCTTATGGGACTTAGAATTCAGGGGCATAACAGTATTGTTGGTACCCTGACTTGGCACCATCAGTTAGTAATGTCGTTGTCATTGTTACAGATTTGATTTTACATCATAGATTGTGTTGTTTTTTGTTTGTTTCTCTCCCTTTTAATCCTTCCTTTATTTTCCTAAATTTTCGCTCTCCAATTTAAATTTTTTACCGCCCCTCCCCTCTGGTCAATTACTCACTACAATAATGTTCTAGCTACACCAGCCAACTGAGCTGGACAGTCTTTCACGGCCCCTCATATGGCCAACTAATACCTCACTAAATTTACCACCCCCCACAAGCACCCTTACTAGTATTGCAATGTATTTTTTTCATTGTGTTATTTCTATGATAGCCCTATCAGGGGCTTTCCTCTCTGAGGGTTATGGCCTATTTAGGCCTCTTTCTTCTCATCTCTCCTCTCTTCTTTCTCTTACCTGTGGCTTCTTTCCTTGCTCCCCTTCCCTCTCTCAAATTACCAAGTGGACTGATGCTTATTTCTGTTCCCAATTGTTTATGTTCTAAAAAATTTCTTGCTGATATTACGTAGGATTCACACCCATCTCACAGGACAGTATACTCGTCTACAAAGTAAGCTTTATACTCAAACGTTTTTTGCCTCTGCGGATTGCAAGAAACGTGGAGTAGCTATTCTAATACACAACAGAGTTCCCTTCCTCCTAACCAAATCATATTCTGATCCAGAGGGACGTTACTTGATTCTAATAGGAACACTCCGTTCTGAGCAAGTCACACTTATCTCTCTTTATGCACCAAATCAGGGCCAAAGCTCCTTTTACACAGATGTGTTTAATCGCATTGGGCGCCTTGCACAGGGTCATATAATCCTCGCTGGAGATTTTAACACCATTTTACACCCAACACTGGACAGGTCCTCTGGTTCTTCCAGCCAAAAATCTCCTCCCACTCCCTCAAAAGACTCTCAGTCCTTATTAACATGTATTCGCAATTTAGCGCTACATGACACCTGGCGCCTGAAAAACGCTGATGCAAAAGACTTTACACATTACTCTGCCCCAGACGGTAGTTACTCCCGCATAGACATGATATTTGTCTCTCATCCCCTCACCCAAACAATATTAGACGCAGGAATCTCCCCGCTTACCTGGACAGACCACGCCGGAGTACATATCGCTCTTGATTTAATAAAATTAGCTCCACGTTCTCGTCGTTGGCGTCTTGACGACTCCATCCTGTTGGCCCAATCGACTCATCAAGAAATTAAGGACGCAATCAAAGAATATTTTGAATTAAATACCTCAGAGGAAATAGCCCCAGGCATTATATGGGAAGCCCATAAGGCTACCATTCGAGGTAGATTGATAAGTAAAACGTCGGCAGCTAGAAAATTAGCATCTCAAGAAATTCTCTCCCTTGAGACCAAACTAACCTCCCTTCTTGATCAACATAAACTTCACCCATCCACTACATTACTCACACAAATTTCTGCAGTAAGAGGTCAGTTAAATACAATTCTTTCTCGTAGAGCAGCAAATACTCTCAAAAAATTAAATCAGCAATATTGCGAAAAGGCTGACAAAGCCGACTCTATGCTCGCTAACAAACTGCGGCAGAAAAAATCTCGAGGACAGATTACAAAACTCAAAAAATCTCCTAACTCGCAGCCTATGTATGACCCGGTGCAAATCGCTCAAGAATTCCACGATTATTACAAAGCTTTATACAATCTCCCCGAGACCTCAGCCTCTGTCGAATCTCTTGATACAGAAATTACATGTCGAATCTCTTGATACAGAAATTACATCTTTTCTGTCATCTCTCTCACTACCACATCTCTCAGACACGGATATCGCTTTTTTGAACGCGGATATCACCCAGATAGAAACAATTTCAGCGATAAAAATGATGAAATCATCATCGGCCACTGGCCCCGATGGATTCACGGCATCTCTTTTAGACGGCCTGTTGGCTTTATATCAGTCTCCCAGAGCAACGGTAGTGGCCAACGGAGTCGCCTCTTCCCCATTTTCAATTTCTAATGGAACGCAGCAGGGATGCCCACTTTCCCCTTTAATCTTTGCCCTGTTAATTGAACCATTAGCAGCAAAAATCCGATCTAACGGGGCGATACACGGAGTTAAAGCAGGGAAATCCGAACATAAAATATCATTATATGCTGACGATGTTCTTTTGACTCTCTCGGATCCCGCTGTTTCTCTTCCCCCCCTTCTCGCAGACATCAAAACCTACAGTTACATCTCGGGATACAAAATCAATCCTCAAAAAACAGAAACTCTTGATTTCTATCTTACAGATAGCATGAAATCTTCTCTCACTCAACAATTCCCCTTCAAATGGCACCAAAAAAAGATAAAATATTTAGGCGTCTACATAACTAAACAATATAGTCAGCTTTTCCAAGCTAACTATCCTAAACTACTATCCCAAATTAAATCTGATTTAGAAACCTGGAGTAAAAACCTCATATCTTGGATAGGGCGAATCAATTCAGTCAAAATGAACATTTTGCCCAGGTTATTATATCTTTTTCAAGCCCTTCCCATACGCATCCCCCCTTATGTATTCAAATTTTTGCAACATTATACTTCACAATTCATATGGGGTAGAAAACGTCCAAGAGTTCGGCTCCTTGTCCTACAAAGGTCGACGCAGGAGGGCGGTCTGGGAGTCCCCAATTTTAAAAACTATTTCTTGGCAGCACAACTTGCCCAATGTATTTTATGGAACTCCTCGGGCTCCTCCAGAGTTTGGGTCTCGATCGAAACCGAAAGCTTAGGTATTTCCTCCGCCTCCTCTCTCCTGTGGCTCCCTCGCACTAAAAGTCCTCGGTCCGCTCTTTATCACCCAATTGTATCGCATTCGCTCTCTCTTTGGGACCGAGCAAACTCAAAGTTTAATCTCGCCCCGGCTACTAGTCCAATTGTTCCTCTTTTTGATAACCCAGATTTTCCACCGGGTCGTATAGTTTCGTCCTTTGAATTTTGGAAAAGGAACGATGTTTACCATCTTAATAATATCACTACAGACGCTTCATTTCCCTCATTCGAAGACATAAAAACCAAATTCAATATTCCCAACACTTTTTTTTTTCAATACCTGCAACTAAGAAATTTTCATTCCACCCCTAAATCATCTTTAAGAATCAGGCCGTTGACCTCATTGGAGTCACTTTTCCTCCGGCGATCTTCTACCAATGGCCTTATATCTCGGCTATATGGAGAGCTGAGAGTCCCTGACTCAGACACCCAAGATTCCCATGAGCGAGCCTGGGAAGAGGATCTGGGGGGTCCCTTGGATGGGGAAGATTGGGATGAAATAAAAGCCAACACGGCCTCTAGTTCAATCTGTGTGAAGCTGAAAGAAAATGCCTATAAGCTTCTTTATCGATGGTACTTGGTCCCGACCAGATTACAAAAAATCTTTCCGGACTCATCTAGCTCATGTTGGAGAGGATGTTCGTCGGAAGGGTCCTTCCTCCATATTTGGTGGCAATGCCCCAAGCTTGCCCCATTCTGGTTGGAACTACGGAACTTTGCGTCTCAGATTCTACAGATTGACATCCCGGTCTCTCCCAGATTTTTCCTTCTCCCACTTGGGATTCCATCCGCAACTAAACATCAAACAAAAATGTTCTGCCACATAGTTTCTGCAGCACTGTGTCAGATTGCCACTAATTGGAAACAGCCCTCCGCGCCTACTATGCAGACAATTATTAATAGAGTTTGGCACTCATACAAAATGGAGTTTATGACATGCATACTGCGCAATACCTCTAAATCATTCAACAAAGTCTGGGAGCCGTGGATGTCATTTTTTCAAATCCAAATTCCTTTTGCTCTATGACTCCTCTAAAACATTCCACTTGATATCCCCCCTCAACCTGCTACCATCCCCCGCCCCCCCCCCCCCCCCCACTTCTCTTCTACCTCTTGCTTTGCTTTCTTTTTCTTTTCTTCTTTTGGCGGCCTGCCACACCGCCTCCTAATCTATCTTGCCCACTTTTCTGACTATCCTCTCTTTTCTGTCTCTTCTTTCTTCTATTCTTATAGTTAAAACTTGGTCAATATCAAAACTCTTTTTATTATGATATACAATGATTGTATTAGTCCCTGAACATGCATAACCTGATTGTAACAGATGTTGTCTTGGACTGATGCTCATTATTGACCTTCTCAAAAATAAAACTTTAAAAATAAAATAAAATAAAAATACAATATATATCAATTCAAGAAATACAGTGTTAACTCTGCAGTGTTTCAGGCAATAAAGTTTATAAAAATATCAGAAAATGCTTTATTTTACATTCACATACACGTGTAGTGTTATCACACACATTGTGTTACTTGGCATTACTATATGATTACACACATTGTCTAATAAAAGTATCACAGCTGCCATTACCTCTTAGATACACGTGGCTGTAATCAGTAACCATTTATACTGTGGGAGTAAGAGTACACGGAGCCCACACTCATCCGCATCATTCTGCCTACAGCATTGGGCACTAATGGTGCTATGAGCTTATGCACATATTCATTTCTGCAGGTTACATTCACTTATCCTGTATATAGTGACACCATCCAGCACAGTGTACATGATATCCCCACTGCTATATGTACAACGTTACCACTTATAGCATTGAGTAAGTTTTCTTACTTAAGTTTTGTGGCCAAAACCATGTTACAATGCAAGGGGTGTTAATTAGTATATTATTTTGCACACAAGTTAAATACTGGCTGTTTTGTCATGAAGCACATAAATATCAACTTTAGATTTCAATGTACAAATGTGCGCTACATGAAAAAACAGCCAGTATTTAACTTATGTGCAAAATAATGAACTAATTTGCACCCCTTGCATTGCAACATGGTTTTGTCCCAAAGTTAAGAAAACTTACTCAATTTCTTGCCTAAGTTCCTTAATGAATCAGGCCCTGTATGTTCTCCCCGTGTTTGCATGGGTTTCCTCTGGGCGCTCCGGTTTCCTCCCACACTCCAAAAACATACTAGTAGGTTAATTGGCTGCTATCAAATTGACCCTAGTCTGTGTGTCTGTCTGTGTGTGTATGTTAGGGAATTTAGACTGTAAGCTCTATTGGGGCAGGAACTGATGTAACATAGTAACATAGTTGATGAGGTTGAAAAAAGACACCAGTCCATCAAGTTCAACCTATTTTGGATCTCCTGCGATCCTGCACTTATATTTGAAATTAATCCAGAGTAGGCAACCGCCCATCTGTTTCAATTTTGAAAATCCCCCCAGACTCAATATTGCAATCCAATTTTTACCCTATATCCACTACTATCCTTTATTTTAAATTAACGGTCGTATCCCTGGATACACCTTTCCGCTAAAAATTTGTCTAACCCTTTCTTAAACATATCTATTGAATCTGCCATCACAACCTTCCCTGGCAATGAATTCCATATCTTGACTGCCCTTACTGTAAAGAACCCCTTCCTTTGCTGGTTGTGAAATTTCCTCTCCTCTAACCTTAGGGGATGACCACGTGTCCTGTGTATGGTCCTTGGGGTAAAAAGTTCCCATGAAAGCTCTCTGTATTGACCCCTAATGTATTTGTACATAGTAATCATATCTCCCCTTAGACGCCTCTTTTCTAAAGTAAACATGCCTAAACTGGCTAACCTTTCCTCATAACTTAATGACTCCATACCCTTTATCAATTTTGTCGCCCTTCTCTGAACCCTTTCTAGTTCCAAATTATCTTTTTTATAGAGTGGTGCCCAGAACTGTACTGCATATTCAAGATGAGGTCTTACCAATGATTTATACAGTGGCAAAATTACACTGTCTTCCCTTGCATCTATGCCCCTTTTTATGCATGCCAATACTTTGTTTGCCCTTGCAGCTGCTGCTTGACATTGAGCACTATTGCTAAGTCTACTGTCTACGAGCACTCCCAAATCCTTTTCCATTATAGATTCTCCCAAATTAATTCCATTTAATTTATAGATTGCGTTCTTGTTTTTGATCCCTAAATGCATAACCTTACATTTATCTGTGTTAAACCTCATATTCCATTTAGCCGCCCAATCCTCCAGTTTATTTAAGTCCCTCTGTAGAGAAGCTACATCTTGCTCTGATTTTATTACCTTACAGAGTTTAGTGTCATCTGCAAAAATAGAAACTTTACTCTCTAAACCATCACCAAGGTCATTAATAAATATATTAAAAAGGAGTGGTCCCAGCACGGAACCTTGAGGAACTCCACTTAAGACCTTTGACCAATTAGAAAATGTTCCATTTATCACAACTCTCTGTTCCCTATTCTCTAACCAGTTTTCGATCCAAGTACAAATTTTGATTTCTAGACCCAGTTCCCTTATTTTGTAAACCAACCTCTTGTGTGGCACTGTATCAAAGGCCTTTGCAAAATCTAAGTAGACCACATCTACTGTCCTGCCCTGGTCTAAGTTCCCACTAACTTCCTCGTAGAAACTAATTAGATTAGTTTGACATGACCTATCCCTCACAAATCCATGTTGATTCCCACTAATAATTTTATTGCGTACCAAGTAATCCTGAATACTGTCCCTTAAAATACCTTCCAGTAGTTTCCCCACTATTGATGTCAGGCTTACAGGTCTATAATTCTCTGGTTGTGATCTCGTCCCCTTTTTAAACAACGGCACCACATCTGCTATTCGCCAATCCCTTGGTACTGAGCCTGATGAGATTGAATCTCTGAAAATTAAGAATAGCGGTCTAGCTATTTCCGAGTTTAATTCCATAAGGACCCTTGGGTGTATGCCATCTGGACCTGGAGCTTTATTTATCTTAATATTCTTCAGTCGCCTTTGGACTTCTTCCTCTGACAACCAAGTATTAATTAATGGCATGGTTTAATTTCCATTTTTATGTATTACTCCTGCCATTTGTTCCTCTCTGGTAAATACTGAAGAAAAGAACGTGTTTAATATCTCTGCTTTTTCCTTAGTATCATTTATCAATTCACCCATCTCACTTCTTAGTGGTCCTATATTATCTTTTTTAATCCTTTTGCCATTTATATACTTAAAAAACTTTTTGGGGTTTGTCTTACTTTCTTTTGCAACGTGCCTTTCATTTTCTAATTTAGCCAATCTAATTTCCTTTTTGCATGTTTTATTACATTCCTTGTACCTATGGAAGGACTCCTCTGACCCTTCAGACTTAAACAATTTAAATGCACGCTTCTTCCTTTGCATTTCTTCCCTTACCTTTTTATTTAGCCACATTGGTTTAGACTTAATTCTTTTACATTTATTTCCTATAGGAATGAACTTATACGTGTATGTTTCCAACAACATTTTAAAGACAGCCCACATTTCTTCCGTATTTTTTCCTTCAAAGGCTTTGTCCCAGTCTATGCTCTTTATAGACTCCTTTAGCATATTAAAATTTGCCTTTTTAAAGTTTAAAGTCCTAGTTGATCCCTTATACTGTTGTTTCTGGAAACTAATTTCAAATGAGACCATATTATGATCACTGTTTCCCAAGTGCTCCTTTACTTGAATATTTGATATTACGTCTACATTGTTTGTTATTACTAGGTCCAGTATAGTCCGGTTCCTAGTTGGTTCCTCAACTAATTGGGACATGTAATGGTCTTTTAGCGTGCTCAGAAACCTATTTCCCCTACCTGTACCGCAGGTCTCAGTACTCCAATCAATGTCCGGATAATTAAAATCCCCCATAATTAAAATTTGACCTAGTTGTGTAGCCTTTTCAATTTGCTGTAGAAGTTGGGCTTCCTCAATGTGAGTGAGTTCTCTGTACAGCACTGCAGAATTTGTGACGCTATATAAATAAATGATGATGATGATTATAGAGCACTCTGGTAACTGGACATCCTGCATTTTCCTGCGCATCTCAAAGTTTCTCAAAGAGTATGTTCAGAAAAACTGGCAAGGGTCCCTGGGGTTATGTATGGAGAGAGAAGGGTGGGCTCCATACATAAGGCCCAGTCTGGGTCTTCTGATCTCCCAGTCTCACAGCAGACTGATTAAGGGTTGCCCCTGAAATGTTCTGATAGAAAGCTGCTATGCAGTTTCCTCTGTCTCTCAGACCTCGGGAGGGGGTTGGATGTCTCCCAAGAGACACTGCAAACTGTGACTAGTAACTCTTGTATATTTTGTGTGCATGTGGGATACAAGGTCCCTCACTTGAGAGAGGGTGTTCCAGTATTTAGTTAGTGCCAGATAGGCAAGGATTTTGTTTGTTTGTTTATTTTAAACTGGAAAATAAAATTGGCTGCAGCTAGTTAAACCAAAACAATTGTCTGGTGTGATATCCTTGGCTGAAGTGTATGAAGTGCAGCCGTCTACCCCAGAAGACAGTAAGCCCAATACGATGTAAGGAAAATATATCTATAATGAAAGTTTCTAACCCACTGCTTAATTCTATTGTCTAAATGTTCCACCAATCAGTTTCTCGGCCCTGTGATGTCACCAATCTCTGGACAGATTTTTAAAGATCATTTCTCCCATCTCATGTCTCCTCCAGATATCATTAGACATCCGTCCCATAGACCTAACACAGCATGAAGGGGCTCAGTGAAGGTGGCAGTGAAGGTGTGTAAGTGTCTGATAGGGTCACACAGAGAATAAAAGGACATCTGTCCAGCCTCATAATCTAGACATATCCTCACTCTATCACAGGGAATATTGTCAGGTAACTGGATCAGTCTACTGTTATGTCTCACTGAATACATATCACCAGTCCTATCTAAACCCCAGGAATTGTTATTATCTCCAATGACTGCCTGATCTCCTCTCCTGGCTATACTGGGATAACACATCCCAACCCTCCAGCTCACTGATTTATTGACATCCACTTCCCAGTAATATCGTCCTGAGGAAAAGCTTCCGTTGCTCAATACAAGAGGTTTATCCTGAAATCTCTCTGGTGTTACTGGATGATTTTGATTTAGTGACCTGGATGCAGTTTTCATGTCACTTGATATATGTATATAATTACCAGCTGTGTTGATATCTAGTAATATGTTTGTAGATCTCTCCACAAATATCCCTGTATTTATATCTGCTATTATATCAGATAAGGTGTGTAATGTCCCTGAGATGACACTTACATCCAGATCTCCTGCACCATGGACCTGGATATCATGCCTCTCTCTGTCCTCAGTATCACACATGTCACCTGTGTCTGGTTCTTGTAAGACAGTCACTGGATCGGACATGTTACACAGCTCCTCAATGTGACGCATCTTCCTGGACAGCTCGTCCGTCTTTATTTCCAGCTGCTGAATCAGATGGGAGACTGAGAGTGAAACACTCTCTTCCTGCCTGGAGATCTCACTCAGGACTCTCTTCTCTAGGTCATTCAGCTGTCTCCTGATGTCTCCAAACAGGGCAGTGACTGTCTCTGTTACACCAGCTGCTTTTTTCTGATCTTCTCTTCTGCGCTCCTGCAGACTCTGGATTCTTCTCTCAGTCTCCTCTCTCTTTGTGGTCAGTATCTCCAGAACATTTCTCAGTTTCTCCTTCTTCTTCTCAGAAGCCACATCCAGCATCTTCACCTCATGTCCTCTATGTTCCCCAATCAGACTGCAGTACGCACAGATACAGACAGAGTCCTCATTGCAGTAAAACTCCAGGATCTTCCTATGGACGGAGCATTTTCTGTTCCCCGGAGTAGTGGTGGGATCAGATAAGACATGTTCTGCTGACTTGCTGTGTACGCTCAGGTGTTTATCACACAGAGAAGCTTCACAATGCAGACAGGATTTAGCAGCAGGTACAGGAGAGTCCACACAGTAAGTGCAGAAAATCCCAGTCTGTTTCTGATCTGGCTCAGTAGACTGCAAACTTCCCACTATGTTACACAGAGTTATGTTACTCTGCAGTGCAGGACGTTTCTTGTACTCCGCTCTGCATTCAGGACAGGAATAAACTCCAGACCCCTCCTTTGTATCCAGCACATGATCTATACAGTCCCGGCAGAAGTTGTGTCCACATCTCAGTGTTACAGGATCTGTATAAATATTCAGGCAGATGGAACAGTCCAGCTCCTGTCTCAGATCAGCAGACGCCATCGCTGAGAGCAGAAGGGAGAAATGAAAGTGACACTCAGATATCAGTGGGTGTGTTACAGATTCTCCACACAGGCGGAGGCCGAGCTTGTCACTCAGATTATATCTACAGACTCAGTTATACTATGGGTCACAGCTAATCAGGTATTAGGCAACTTTAGGCAGGTGGAGGGGGGGCACCATTGTGGCCGAATAAAAACACTAATAATGTCTCATTATGACACATTATTAGTTAACTTAATGCGAGTGATGCAAATGCCCGCTACTTATCAATTCTGCAGACAGTCAGGTCTGCATTTCAGTGTTGCTACAGTGCAGCACCCCATTTCAGTGTGTGTCCCTGGCCAGCCCCCGGCTCCTCTCACTGGCAGTGTTGTGACATCACGACGCTGTCAGTGAGAGGAACTGAGAGAAGAGAAAGAAAAAAAAAAAAGAGATCAATTGAACATTATGTCCCCCTAGGACATAATCTTCACTTGAAACAAATCTTGTTAATACAAATGAAGTATATGTCATAAGTGTAAACATAATCATACTGCATACTCCTAAACAGGTAACTGCTCTGTAATATGCAGAAGCAGAGTGTATCATGCATTTCTGCCGAACCGATCTCTCCACATGACTTCTGCAAGATATTTTGTAAGCAAATCGCAAAGAACAGCCCTTTTCTTCTTGATACGAGTCTTCAATTTATTCCATTAAGACTCTATATGTTGCGTGTGGACACCAGCTGGAGAAACAAATCTAAACTTTGGATCACTGCGATTGACAAGTTCATGACTCAAATTTAGAGTCCGGTTGAATATTGTTGTAGGCAGTCCAGAAGAGAAGCGAGAGAAGAAGAGGAGGTAAGTACAGGCTACAGAAAGAATAGAGAGAAAGCTACAAAAAAAGGTGAGGGAAGAAAGCTACAGAAAATGGGGGTGGCTACAGAAAACGAGGGGGGAGGCTGGAAATATTGGGGAGATGTGGTGGGATAAAATAGGAGGGGGGATGGGGTACGCTTAGAAATCTCCATGAATTACAGCCTATGGGGCCCTATTTATTAAGCCATAAACCATGCGAAAATGTCTTTTTCCACAAGGTTTAGGCATTTTTAAGTAACCTAGGTACCTAACAAAAGCTTAACGCAGGAGGTATCATAGATATCTCCAGTAATAGGCAAAGTTTCTATTTAAACCGCAGTCCCCATAATTTACAATGAGGACTGCAGTCTGGGGCAACTTAACAAGCAAAAATCCTAACTTTTGGGAGCTTGATCCTGATGGCATTGGGCGTTCTACCCTATGGGGAGAGCATTGTGGTAGAGGGATCTTCAGATCACTTACTGCAGCCTTCCTGCTCTCCCCTCCGCTTACTGTAGCAAAAAGGCTTTGTGCATGTGCATACTTCTACAGAATACATTAACACATACAAATAAATATAGAACAATATAAGAAAGAATGAAGAAGCTGGCTAGGATGCCCAGGGCAAGGGTGTAGTGAGAGCTAAGCCAGTGGGCAGGGTGGCGTGTGAGAGCTAAGCCAGTGGGCAGGGTGGCGTGTGAGAGCTAAGCCAGTGGGCAGGGTGGCGTGTGAGCTAAGCCAGTGGGCAGGGTGGCGTGTGACAGCTAAGCCAGTGGGCAGGGTGGCGTGTGACAGCTAAGCCAGTGGGCAGGGTGGCGTGTGACAGCTAAGCCAGTGGGCAGGGTGGCGTGTGACAGCTAAGCCAGTGGGCAGGGTGGCGTGTGAGAGCTAAGCCAGTGGGCAGGGTGGCGTGTGAGAGCTAAGCCAGTGGGCAGGGTGGCGTGTGAGCTAAGCCAGTGGGCAGGGTGGCGTGTGACAGCTAAGCCAGTGGGCAGGGTGGCGTGTGAGTAAAGGTGATGTTATGCAGGTTGCATGTGTAAGAAAAGTCGGTGGCAGTGGGGGACATGTCAGTGTGTAACAGGTGAGTGATGTCAAGTTTTTTGGGGTTTTTTTTGTTCTGAAATTTGAAGCCTCCTCTCTAGATATCCTGCGTTTGCTCCTGTGCAGTAGTAAAGCCTGGACAGCATTCTGCATCAGACCTCAGTACATCTAGGCATCAGTGTATCTGAACTGCAGCCTTAACAGCCAGACAGGAGGAGGTAAGAGTTATTATTTTTATTTTACAAATTTCAAGTGTGTGAGGGGCGGTGAAGGGAGTATTGGGGGGAGGAGTGGCGGTGGGCTGAAGCTTTGCCTAGGGCGCTGAGTAATCTTGCACCAGCCCTACAGCTAATACATAAAAGGACATCATGCAGAAACATATACTTATTTAGGATACAGGAAATGCTATTTAATAAGCTGAAAAATATTTATTTTAGTTTTGCTAATTGTGCCAGAATTAGTTAGTTATAGGAAGGCCACCTACATCCAGGCCTACAAATGTACCTATAATCATTCAGTCACACACTTCTCACAGCTCAATCCGCACAAATCTGTCCTGCGTGGGAGCTGTTATATACACAGTAATTTGACTGGCCCAATAGAAGAGATCCCCCACATGTTAGATGAATGTAACCTGGCTGGTGACAATGTAACACACCTGGCTGAACAATGTCTGAGCTCCACTGAAGGCTGCTGACAGTAACATTAGTACACTCTGTGGTACAATGCTCACAGGGATGTATAATGTCACTAGCCAACCTCTCTCTCCCTCAGGCCTCTCAGTACCTTTTCCCTGACAGGTTCTCAGCATCAGTTTCCCAGTGATGATGCTAATCTCTGTGGCAGCTTTGTCCTATATAAGCCGGTGTATATTTACTGTCCATTTTCAATTACTGTCACCTCCTCGTAACAGCCTCACAGCAATCTCTGTCTCCAGCCCTTGTCAGCTCTTAATCGATTTCTCTGCTGTGGAAGTGAGTGTTCTCCCATATACCCATCTACTTGCTGGCTCCCTCTCAGTACAGGACGTAACTCACTGTCTTCTCCAGGAACTCTCTGCTCTCTTCTAGCTGACCAGTTCTCACACACTCTGTCTCTGTCCTGCCTCACAGATCTCCTCTGTCCCCCTGTCAGCGTTCTCTCACTGGAAATCTCCTGTCACGCCCCCTCCTTATGAAATCCTCTTTCACAGCAAAGGAGCCTGGGAGTTGTAGTTCCTTTTTATTCTGCAGCCCTGTTGGGCCTGGAATGTGAGGGTCTATCAATTGTTTCCTCAGCATATGCACGGTTCATGCGCAATGCTGGGGTTACATACCCAAAAAAAGGGATTTGCATCCAACCGGAGATAAACATAGATCCGGTAGCTGCGCTATATGCAAACTGTGTTTGCTAGAGAATAGCATCATCCTGATATTATCAGTCATTGTCACTGTTAGAAAAAGGTCATTCTGAGCAATTGGACCCCCCCAGTTCTTAGGGACTGTAAAAATTGAGCTACTAGCAATGATTTAGTCTGATAGATATGCACCAAAACGTGGGGCCCGTCTACCAAAAACTTGCAGGAGAATCAATAGACAAATATAATGAACTTACACAGTGGTCTCTTTATAAAAACTCTGGGAAGAACCCAGTCCTAAAGACAAAGGTTACATATAGATGTAGGTTACCTGTAAAGATCTAAGGTAGGTGTGACACTCCCCCCCGCTCCCTAATACCTAAGGTACAGTGTCCCGGCCTGTCATCCATTCATCACCTACATCCCACTCCTCGTCCTATACCCCGGATATTGGGAACTTCTGTGTGGGTGACTTTGTGGAAGAGAGGTGAAGGCACGGGTACCGGTTATGTGTTATATTGGCTAATACTACAAAGCATCTTTACTGTTTAGTTTATGTTTGGTTTATAGGTGTAACTGTTATCTGATACCTAACAGTGATAAACAAACATATAACCCCCAAACAGACCTAGGAGTGATAGATAAAGTTGCACAATAAATAATAGTAATATCCAAGACATTTATTCCAGAACGGATTTGTTATTTCTGTTACGAATATCTTTGTTGTGGACATGGGACATTTCAGTCTTGATAGACCCCTCAAGAAAAAATCTTCTGCTTTTAGACATGAAATGGTTCATTTCTTAGAGGAGGTCTATCACGACTGAAATGTGTCAGTCTTCTCAAGGTATGATCCCCACACGCCAATTCCTGAACTTGTAAGTAGGGATTCTGGTTTTATTTCCTATTTTATTTTCTGAAATTCATTTGTGCAAAACCTATTGTATGTCTGTTTATTACTTTTTTGTAAATAAGCCTTGAAAACATTATTCAGATTAAACATATTTTATCTAGCGTACTCTCCCTGATTTTTTGTGAACTTACGAAGCCCAAGTAGGCTCATGCTACAGCGCAGTCACATGTTCTGGTTCCCCAGTTGGACTGAAGACTGGAAAAAGTCTGATAAACCCCCAACTATCTACTTACTGAAAAGCCGGGCACTGGGCACTGTGCCAGCTGTACCCTCTATGTAGATGTCAGATAAAAATCACACATTGTATTATCAATGAACCAATCAGATACATTGCATGTGTCATTTCCTGCACACAATAAATGTACAGGTTACAGCAGACACCTAACACATACTGTACAGATTTATTTCTGCATGGACCAATCACTGATCAGTCTGTGGCCGAAACCGCATCACATGACCTGACCCAGAGCTGTTTTACTAAAGAGGCAAAAATGGGCATTTACTCCACCAAACCGGACAGGGCCCCATTACACATTCTTTGTATTGGAGCTACATGGGGGAGACTGTAAAATATCTCCTATCTCACCCCAGGCACCCTAGAAAGACAGGACCACCTTTGTGCAAATAGAGGGGTCCCTCCTTCATCAGATAAGGGGTCATATTGCATGTTTGTACCTAGGTCTCTTGCTGGATGTAATAATAGCCCTAAGCAATACCCCAGATGTGAGATGTCACTTAGTATAGTCTGGGCTGATGGAAGTTATCTCATACTCTACCTCTCTCTGGGGGAAACCTGGTAGACCCCAGTGTTATGTAGATTTACAGGTTGCATTTAGCATGATAGAGATTACAGAGCTTACTTAGTAATAATTGAAAAGATACTTCAGTCGGTTACATATAACTCACATTTATTACTAATCAATCATATATAAAACCAATCAATAGGGTATTTGTAAAACATGTATTTGCACAACGAGCGACTTGGTATAAATTCACTCAGATTAGGGGGAATTAAATATAAAAAAGAGACTTTAAGGGGTTCTTGTATAAAGAAAATAAAAAGCAGCACATTTTGGGGGATTAAATTCCCCCCATAATGTCATTAATAAACTTTAAAACTCTCTTATGCCGAAAAAGTACCTGATCGCAAGTGAGGGTGAAGCTATAAATGGGGTGGTATAAAGAGGGAGCACTGTATAATGAGCACTTTTAATAGACATATATAAATAATTATACTTTGTGATTCTGATAAATATAAAAAGTTATTACAGCTAAACAATAAGCATGCTGGGACTTGTAGTCCAATTTTTCTTTTAACATGTAAGAAACATAGGTAAGTAATAGGGTGTACACTGGTAGCAGCCGATCGCAGCTATCAGTGACTCACAGATGGAGAAATGAAAAATAATATATATTATATTGTAACAGAAGCACTGGGAAAGTGGCAAACGGCAGGTATATATGTCCCACGCTGTCTGTCTTATATGCTTTTAACCCCCAGGGAGATTGCCGATGTTTTGGAAAAACTTCCTAAAGAGTATTTTCAGTTTTAGGAAAAACTGGTAAAGGTCCCTGGGGTTATGTATGGAGAGAGAAGGGTGGGCTCCATACATAAGGCCCAGTCCAGGTCTTCTGATCTCCCACTCTCACAACATCACAACAGACTAATTAAGGGTTGCCCCTGAAAGGTTCTGATAGAAAGCTGCTATGCAGTTTACTCTGTCTATCAGACCTGGAGAGGGGGTTGGATGTCTCCTGAGACACTGCAAACTGTGACTAGTAACTTCTGTATATTTTGTGTGCATGTGGGATACAAGGTCCCTCACTTGAGAGAGGGTGTTCCAGTATTTAGTTAGTGCCGGATAGGCAAGGATTTTGTTTCAGTTTGTTTATTTTAAACTGGAAAATAAAATTGGCTGCAGCTAGTTAAACCAAAACAATTGTCTGGTGTGATATCCTTGGCTAAAGTGTATGAAGTGCAGCCATCTACCCCAGAAGACAGTAACCCCAATTCGATCTTATGACAATATATTTATAATGAAAGTTTGTAACACACCAACAACATGGGAGGAGCTCAGCTGTAGCTCCACCTACTGCTTCATTGTATTGGCTAAATTTTCCACCAATACGTTTCATGTCCCTGTGATGTCATCAATCTTTGGGCAGATTTCTAAAGGTCATTTCTCCCAGGTCTTGACTCCTCCAGATATCATTAAACATCCTTTCCATACACCTAACGCAGCATGAAGGGGCTCAGTGAAGGTGGCAGTGAAGGTGTGTAAGTGTCTGATAGGGTCACACAGAGAATAAAAGGACAGCTGTCCAGCCTCATAATCCAGACAAATCCTCACTCTATCACAGGGAATATTGTCAGGTAACCAGATCTGTCTACTGTTATGTATCACTGAATACTTATCACCAGTCCTATCCAAACCCCAGGACTTGTTATTAACTCCAATGAGTGACTGATCTCCTCTCCTGGCTATACTGGGATAACACATCCCAACCCTCCAGCTCACTGATTTACTGACATCCACTTCCCAGTAATATCGTCCTGAGGAAAAGCTTCCGGTGCTCAATACAAGAGGTTTATCCTGAAATCTCTCTATTGTTACTGGATGATTTTGGTTTACTGACGTGGACACAGTTTTCATGTCACCTGATATATGTACATTATTAGCAGCTGTGTTTACATCCAGTAATAGGTCTGCAGGTTCCTTCACATATATCCCTGTATTTATACCTGTTATTATATCAGATAATGTGTGTAATGTGCCTGAGATGAGACCCGCATCCAGATCTCCTGCACTATTGACCTGGTTATCATGTCTCTCATTGTCCTCAGTATCACACAAGTCACATGTGTCTGGTTCCTGTAAGACAGTCACTGGATCAGACATGTTACACAGCTCCTCAATGTGACGCATCTTCCTGGACAGCTCGTCCTTCTTTATTTCCAGCTGCTGGATCAGATCGGAGACTGAGAGTAAAAATCTCTCTTCCTGCCTGGAGATCTCACTTAGGACTCTCTTCTCTAGGTCTTCTAGCTGTCTCCTGATGTCTCTAAACAGGGCAGTGACTTTCTCTGTTACAACAGCTGCATTTTCCTGGTTGTCTCTCCTGCGCTCCTGCAGACTCTGGACTCTTTTCTCAGTCTCCTCTCTCTTTGTGGTCAGTTTGTGCAAAACAATTCTCAGTTTCTCCTTCATCTTCTCAGAGGCCTCATCCAGCATCTCCACCCCATGTCCTCTATGTTCCCCAATCAGACAGTAGGCACAGATACAGACAGAGTCATCAGTGCAGTAAAAGTCTAGGATCTTCCTATGGACAGAGCATTTTCTGTTCCCCGGAGTAGTGGTGGGATCAGATAAGACGTGTTCTGCTGACTTGCTGTGTACTCTCAGGTGTTTATCACACAGAGAAGCTTCACAGTGCAGACAGGATTTAGCAGCAGGTACAGGAGAGTCCACACAGTAAGTACAGAAGATCCCCGTCTCCTCCTGATCTGGTTGAATATACAGGAAACTCCCCACTATGTTACACAGAGTTATGTTCCTGATAAGTGCAGGACGTTTCTTGTACTCTGCTCTGCATTCAGGACAGGTATAAGCTCCAGACCCCTCCTGTGTATCCAGCACACGATCAATACAGTCCGCGCAGAAGTTGTGTCCACATCTCAGTGTTACAGGATCTGTATAAATGTTCAGGCAGATGGAACAGTCCAGCTCCTGTCTCAGATCAGCAGACGCCATTGCTGAGAGCAGAAGAGAGAAATGAAAGTGACACTCAGATATCAGTGGGTGTGTTACAGATTCTCCACACAGGGGGAGGCCGAGCTTGTCACTCAGTTATACTAAGGGTCTGAGCTAATATATAAAGGGACATTATGCAGAAAAATGTACATATTTTGAAAACAGTTAAGACTTTTAATAAGCTGAAAATTATTCATTTTAATTTTGCACATTTTGCCAAAATCACAATTATTTAAGTTTGTTGCAGTTTTGTTATTAAAAAAATATCAACATAGGTATAAATAACAGTCTATTTGCTTAATTCCTGACCACATAGTTAAGTTTTTGTGGCGACGTAAACAGAAAACTGAAGACAAGTATTCTATAATATGTCGTACTATGTACCATCCTTAGAAACTGCTTTTTACGTTACATATACAGTGGCTTTAAATCAACAATCCCTTGTGCTGAATTACTTAATGGCTGCACAAGGTGGAATATGTCAAATTATAGGACCTGCCTGCTACACATATATAGAGAATGCAACGAATCCAATACAAGGTCATTTGACCAAAATAAGGCAATTGAAAGAGAATTTTAGAAGAGCTATGAATGAACCTGAAAAGGATGTAGATGGGAGTTGGTTTTCATGGGTGAATCCAGCTAATTTGTTTAAAGGTTGTGCAGGTTGTTTGCAGGAATTTTTGAATACCATAATTTATGCAGTAGCGATTCTGATTATAAATTTGTGTTACGTTGTTAATGACTTGTGTTAAGCGTCTGGATAATACAGTAAAGGCTTTATCCTAACCAGAGATGAAAGGTGCTGATTATGCATAAGTCAGGGAATGGTTAATAGTGTCACGTGACTCATGCATCATGTGCCATCATATACAAGAACTTGTGAAATGCAGCTACACAGGGGAAAGGTCATGAAAACCAAACGTTACTGTTATTATAGAATGCTATGAAATGCTTATGTTAGCTAATTTTCAGTATACATCTGTATATGGAGTTGTTTATGAATATTAGACTTTCTGGGAGATAACGCCTAGGTAAAACTATATAAGTTTCAAGATTGACCAGTGCCATAATAGCTGTCCAATGCTTTCTGGACTTTATGATATCTGCCATGCCAACAGATTGAACTCCTGTCAAGCCAGATGGTTCAACTTCATATCCACATATCGACTGGGATCTCGGAATGTTAAAGCAGATGCTTTAACAAGGCAATTTGAGAATTCTCGACAAGAGAATCACAACTGCTACGCTCTAGTAAAGGTAGCAGTACGAAGTCTACACCCTTCTGGATGTAGATTTTGTAGACTTAAATTGAAATACAAACACAGTTGCATGGATGTCAGACTAGGTTTTTTCGTGATTTTGTTCCTGAAACTGCTTTAAGATAATTAAACATACAACAGTATCTTAACGCTCAAATAGCTGGTCATCCTGGTACGATAAAGACCTTGCATATGGCATCCAGATATTATTGTTGTCTAAAGATATGTGCCACTACATACTTGCCCTGTGTGTCCAAACTTTACATCTGTGTCCATTAGGCTTTTTGTAACTATTGCCTCTCCCCTCCGGGGAAGAAATTTCTATGAATTTCATCACTGAGCCTCTACTGGGTTTTCATAAAAAGTTAATATCAGCATCACTTTTTGACAACTATGGGAATCACCCGCAACCAGATCCTGCTGTACTTTCGGACCCTGAAGTACCCATGGTCCTAAATCTCCATAAGGAATTACAAAATAATTGGAGACTTTTGACAGTCAAGCTCATTGACAATATAAAATCCAAGCAAATAAGCTCTAAAGACCTACTAAGAAGTATTCTGTGGGGGATCTAGTTGGTTGTCTACCAAAAATTTTAATTTGGAACATCCATCACCCAAACTGGCAGATAAATTTATTGAACCGTTCCGGTAATAGCTTGAAAACCTCCATCCGTAGTGAAACTTCGACTTCCATTGTCCAACTTCCATGTATTGCAAATCAAAACTGTGGTGCCCTTTCCAAAAGAAATCCCACCTCCCTCCAACTATTCAAGTTCAAGGTCATGAATGAAATAGATTTGTGGTGGAAAAGATAATGGACTCTCAAATTTTCCACAGGAAATTACAATACCCTGTTAAGTGGATAGGCTATAGTCTTGATGAGCGCTCTTGGACATCTGCCAAAAATGTACATGCCCCCAGGTTACTCCAGGATTTTATCCTTGACATCCAACCAAGCCTGGGGTGCCTAGAAGTTGCTTATTGAAGAGGGGGGACGGTCACAAAAGGCTTCCTTGGTGATGCCTAACACTTTGGTTCATTGTCAGACCACTTCTTCTATCAGGGCTAGTTTATATAAACAATTAGCATATAGGTATGGGTCACATATTTTTGAGTTGTTGGTGTCCAGAATGAGGATCAGGAGGAGTGGGGGATGTGGTTTATGGTCACAGTCAGCAGCACTAATCTATCAGCTGGACCTGTCAAACAAGCGGCATCCCTCAGCAGCTAAATTAGCTCAGCAACCCCGTCACTGCCATGCCAGATTATTGTGTGTAAATCTCTGCACCAGGTCCTCGTTCTGGTTATTCTCTCCTGGTCATCTTATGAACCAGTCCCCGGGGTAGCCCCTGAAAACATCCTTTGGCATTCCCCTATGCCACTCTATGCCACTCTGGCTCTGATGATGACTTCTGATCTGAACCCGGTTATCCTGTGTACCCTGACCACAGTCTATATTGACTTCTGGGAATCTGCCCTAATTACAGTTCTCATCCTGTTTCTAAAATACAGTGAATAACCCTCTGGGAAGCCCATAAGGCGGTGATACGGGGTCATTTGATCAGCATGGCTTCACGCCGTAGGAAATTAACAATTCATAAGCGCACCTCATTAGCTATCCAACTTCAGACTCTGGAACGACAACATAAACTCTCCCCAGATGAAGCTACTTTGAACAAACTTCTAAAAGTGCGTTCTGATTTAAATCCTCCTCTCCTCCTCCCGGAATCCACAGCCGCGGCCCTGAAACGGCTGAAGCAAACGTTTTACGAGAAGGGGGACAAAGCAGACAGGATCTTGGCCACCCGTCTGAGGGCTCAAACTTCCGAAAATAATGTCATGACCCTGAAATCGGCCTCGGGCTCCCCCATACACAGCCCTGATCAAATAGGACGAGAGTTTCAGAAGTTTTACTCTGCCCTATATAATTTAGATAGCTCAAATCCTGGAAGTACTCCCCCAGCTGAAATCATAAAAGCTTTTCTAAAACAAGCGAACCTCCCCACTCTCTCCCGCGATTCGGCCCAACAACTAAATGAGAAAATCTCGTCAGAGGAAATACAGGATGTTATTAAAGCACAAAAGGACTCCAAGGCCCCGGGCCCAGATGGCTTCACCGCAGCCTATTATAAAAAAAAATCCCAAACCCTGGTCCCCCACCAACGCACCCTGTTAAATGCTGTCTTGCAAGGAGCTCCATTCCCTAAATCAATGTTGGAAGCACGTATAGTAGTTATACACAAGGAGGGGAAGGACCCTAGTGACTGTGCGAGCTACCGTCCTATCTCCCTTCTTAATGTAGAAGTTAAGATTTATGCAAAATTATTAGCCACTCGTTTGAATACAGTCCTTCCGGATCTGATCCATTATGATCAGGTGGGTTTTATCCCAGGTCGTCAAACCAGAGATAATACCCGTCGAGCAATAGATATAATTCAAATAATTAATCACAGACGTCTCCCAGCCCTGATGCTCTCTTTGGACGCTGAGAAGGCATTAGATCGGATTTCGTGGGACTTCATGTTTCACACTCTGAAGACGTATGGCTTCTCGGCTGAATTCCTGACGGGAGTTTCTGCTCTTTACAATTCTCCCTCCGCTAGGGTATTGGTTAATGGCTCGCTTTCTGATCCTCTCTCTTTCCAAATGGGACGAGACAGGGATGGCTCCTATCTCCTTTAATTTTTGCATTGGTTATAGAACCCTTGGCAGCAATGATTAGGCAGTTGGCTTTGGTAACGGTTGTGGAGGTGGGACCCCGGGAATTCAAGGTCTCTCTTTTTGCGGATGATATATTGCTCTCTCTCACGAACCCCCAAGACTCTTTACCCGCCCTTTACAGGCTCATTGATGAATATGGTCTTCTCTCAGGCTATAAAATTAATTTTGCTAAATCAGAGGCCATGCTCCTGCACGCTCCCCCTCCCCTCTGTGCCACCCTACAGGCTAATTTTGCTTTGCACTGGCAGGCGCACAAGATCAAGTACCTTGGGGTCTATATCACCTCTTCCTATGACCGATTATATAGAGAGAATTTTCCTTCCCTTCTCATTAAAATCAAAAAAGACCTAGAAGTATGGAGGAGCTATATTATATCGTGGCTGGGGAGGATCATTGCTGTTAAGATGAATCTGATCCCCAAACTCCTTTACCTCTTCCAGACTCTGCCGGTGAAGGTGCCGGATTCTGTGTTTCGGGACTTACATTCTTCTTTCCTCAAATTTGTCTGGCGTGGCAAGCCCCCAAGAGTCTCAGTAGCAGTACTTAAACGGCCCAGGGCCCGGGGAGGAAGAGGCTTGCCAGATGTCAAACACTATTACTTGGCGGCCCATCTGACCCAGGTTGCAGTTACTTATGTCCCTTACTGGACTGTAGCATGGGTGGACTTGGAAACCCACTTTGTGGGAGTCCCTTCCTTGTCATCCCTATGGGGCCTCTCCAGACTGGACAGGCCACAGGGGGCCTCCTTACTCAAATCGCTCAAATTTTGTTTGTCGCTATGGGACTCGTCCCGGCTCAAGCACAAGCTATCTTCCCTTATTTCCCCTCTAACTCCCCTCTGGAGCAACCCGCATTTCCCCCCAGGTGGCCAGCCACAGCAATTTAAACTATGGAAACGTGCGGGGATACGTGTGGTCTCGGACCTGGTGGTTGACGGAACTTGGGCCTCTATCTCAGATCTTCAGCATAAGTTTGAATCTTTTCGCCCGCTCTTCTTTGAGTACTTCCAGGTCCGACACTTCGCTATGTCCTTGCCCACCTCTGACACTCTTAGGCCCCTCACTACCTTTGAGTACATGTGTTTGCATTCCCCACTCACCAAAGTGATGGTGTCGAGGATTTATAACTGGCTAATAGATATATCCTTTGACACGCCGGGACGCCATGAACGTGAATGGGGGAGGGATCTGGGACCCCCTGCGGATGAGTCTTGTTGGGAGGAGGTCAGGGAGGGGATTGCCAAGAGCTCACTTATTAAAGAAACTGCATATAAGCTGTACTATAGGTGGTACTACACCCCAGATAAGTTGTCTAGAATGTTTCCCACTGCTACTCCGAGCTGTTGGCGGGAATGTGGCCAGAGAGGCACGATGCTTCATATATGGTGGACCTGTCCCCGTATAATCCCTTACTGGAACATGGTCCTTGCACTTATTAACTCCATATCTGAACAACAGATCACTAAGGATCCCTGGTCTTTCCTTCTCTCTCTCCCTATCCCTGATGAGACTGCCCCTTCCAACAAACTGATATCCCACATACTAGCTGCTGCCAAATCCCTAATAGCTAAACACTGGAAAGACCCTAACCCCCCCTCTATGCAGTCATTACGGAACTACATCTGGCATATCGCAAGCATGGAGAGTATTACATGCTACCTTCACGATAAATCCTACAACTTTGACAAGGTTTGGGCCCCGTGGTATCTCCAGGAAAGCCGTAGCTGCTTACCCCCTTTGGCTCTCTCGTCCTCTAATGGTACATAAACTCTGGGCCGTCTCCGGATCCTCCAGGTTGGTCGTCGTGCGCCATGGGTAAGAGATCCATATATCTTGCTGTCTACTTTATTTTCTTATTTATTTTATAGGTCGTTATTCTGTAAATATGTTGCTTACAACCTTTGCAATAGGTATGGTGATATACGTGCCTGTCCTTTTTTTTGAAAACAGTAAAGGTTATTTCATAAGCTGCAAACTATGAATTTTAATTGTGCACATTTTGCCTGAATCAATTAGTTTGTTACAATTTAGTTATTAATAAAATATTGACAAATGCATAAATAACAGTTTATTTGTTTAATTCCTAATCACATTGGAATTGTTTAATTCCATTCTTAAGTTGCTGTGGCACTGTAGACAGAAAACCTAATGCCAGTATTCTAGAACATGTCTTTCTATCTACCATTCTTACAAACTGGATATTACGTTACAAATACATAGTATTTACTGGCTGTTACTACTACTTACTACATCATATTAGACGTGTTACTTATTTGCTAAAATAAATACGGGCCTCAGCATACTGGGACTTGTAGTACCACTACAGCTATGGAGACTGACACAATAATGGAGGATTGAAAGAACAATTTGTTAAATATCTTAACTACATCACTAACAAATAATTGCTGATAGATTACTGAGCATTAGATTTACATGAAAAAAAAGTTTATTTTTTTACGTATGTGTTTAGCCATATAATCAATCTATTATTTATATTTCCCATGTCAGGAATATAAATGTTAGTTACACTTTTCTTTTTTTAACTTTAAAAATAAATCTGTCAAAATAAATGTGGAGAATATAAAGAATTAGATATAAACAATCTAAGAAGCACTGACGCATCTTATCTCAGCAAATCACAGCAGCAACACTGTCCCTCTCCCCCGCATATTGTAATGCCTCCACTACAGGGCCTGGGGCAATTCTTATCAGCTGCTCCCTGGTACCAGGGATCTTGTGCAGGATACAACTTCCTGCACCTCTCCACAGGGTGTATAATAATGCCACCCCCCCCCCCCATATGTCTGTCCATGTTCTACTTCTGCCCCATTAGTGAACTTGAAAAGTAAATTCATTATTGTTACAAAAACATAATTATTGTCTTACTCTGTATTCAAGGTGCCACCGGAGTAATAAGGACATTTTCATACCTATATCCCGGTTATATCTTCTTTTTGTAACACTTACCAAGCAAAAAGCCATCACCAAACGCTCCTCCCAAATCCAATCCAGGATGTGGATCGTCACATCACAGAGCACCTACAGACAGATGCCTCCAATTACAATCATTAACAAATAAAAATGAGCACTGCTATTCATTCATGTACACACATCATCATCATCATCATCATTTATTTATATAGCGCCACTAATTCCGCAGCGCTGTACAGAGAACTCATTCACATCAGTCCCTGCCCCATTGGAGCTTACAGTCTAAATTCCCTACTATAGACACACACTCACACACAGACAGACAGACAGACAGGGAGAAACTAGGGTCAATTTTCGATTGCAGCCAATTAACCTACAAGTATGTTTTTGGAGTGTGGGAGGAAACCGGAGCACCCGGAGGAAACCCACGCAAACACAGGGAGAACATACAAACTCCACACAGATAAGGCCATGGTTGGGAATCGAACTCATGACCCCAGTGCTGTGAGGCAGACGTGCTACCCACTAGGCCACTGTGCTGCCATTCTGTAGTATATATAGATAATAACATTGGTTAGAAACAATATATCATCTGATACAGTGCAAAAATAACATACTGAATTAAAAAAACAAACAAAACATATATACATAATCCCTCAATACTATGTCTTCCATAAATGACCTGTATCATTATGTCTCCCAGCAATCCTCCATATCATCATGCCAGGGGTTGCAGCTCTTATGGGGTATATCAAGCCAGGGAAATGTAACTAATTAAAGCAGATTTAAGTCTGAGTGACGGGTATAGTCCGCCCTAAGGAAAGAACTAGATGGCCTCACTTCTGGTCTCCTAGGATTGGGTCCTGTCCAAGTTCCTTTTGGTTTTTAATTAAAGCCTGAGCTGTTTCCAATCACACAATGCTGTGAGAACATGGGTCTTTGGGCACTCCTCAAAAAGAAGACTCCTTTACCTCCAAAACCCCTGAAGCTATAAAGATTCAAGTGGGGGCGAGGGTCTTTAGACAAACCAAGGGTGTCCTCTACTCCCTGACATCAGGAGCTAAAAGGAAGCCCTTAGAGGGCAAGGGTCTTCAGGTCAATCTGTGATCCAAGGCTCTTTTCTACAAATTTGGCAAAGCTCTCCACGGGGAATGTCTCATCTCTGGTAACCACCTCTCACTCCCGCATACAAGACTTCTCCCATGCTGCTCCCCACTTATGGAATTCCCTACCATGCTCAATCGGATTTTTCCACAGCCTTCAACTCTCTGGATGCTCTTTGACAACCTATCTCTTTTTTTAGAGGTGGCCTTATCCTCGATACCACTATTCACACTAATGCACCCTCACAACTATCCCAATCTCCACTCTGAGCCACACTCGCTCCTCGTTTCAGCTGTGCCCTCTTCCACTTAGAATGTAAGCGCTCTAATGAGCAGGGTCCTATATACCCTTTGTTTTCATGTCTGCATTTATTTTGTCTGCCTTGTATGTCCTTATTTTATGTTTGTCCTGTTTTCCCTACTATACGGCGCCTTACAAATCTACGATAATAATAATAATAATAACAACAGAGAAACATCAATAAAAACACAAAGCAAAGATGTTGCTCAGATTACCGGCAGGAGCAGTAGGCACACAAGCTACTACTGTTCCATCCATACTGCTGACTGGAATCTGTTATATATGTAATTATAAACACGTGTGAATTATTGTCTGCAGGGCAGCTGGTGCCAGGGGATACACTGGGTGAGGGGTAACTAGAGAAACACTATTATAGTCGGGGCAGACAATCTATTTTTTAGTCACAGAAGAGATAAGAATAGATTTGGGAGCAGCAATATGGCGCTGCAGCGACTTCCGGGTGTAATGAGCCTGTGCTCCGGTCACCTGCTGCGTGTCGGCCACGCGCGGTGACGTGTACGTGCTGGCTCCCGTGCTGCGCCTGCGCAGTAAAGCCCGGCGCTCGGCCTGGTTTCCGGAGGCGGCTGAGCGGAAGATGGAAGAGGATGAGGTCGCGGAGAGCTGGGAGGATGCGGCCGACAGCGGGGTAAGCGGGTGGTCCTGTGTGGGGGAGGCCTGGAGGGCAAGGCAGCCGTGTCATGGCCCTGGAGCCTCTATTGCACCAACCTAGACCGCAGCGTGGAAGAGCCGAGCACTGGGTGTGAGACGGGGCCGGGTGACTGCAGCTTATTCTACTCTAATACCCCACTAAGTGGAGTGTAAGTGCCACCCCTATCCTGGGGAGCTGGACCACGTGGTCTGTGGGAGGGGCTACTGTTATTGAGGGGCCCCCAGTTACCCCAATGCTAGAGGCCCTGTGACCCCCCCCCCCCCCCCCTGGGTTCTGTTCTGAGGCTGGTGGTGTCTGAGGTCAGGGCCTGTCTGTCCCCCTCCCCCCACCTCTAAGGCTGGTGGTGTCTGAGGTCAGGGCCTGTCTATCTTGCACCCCATCTCCGTCAGGGCCTGTCTGTCCTGTCCCCCCCTCCCCCCCCCACCTCTAAGGCTGATGGTGTCCCAGGTCAGGGCCTGTCCATCCTGCCCCCCTCCCCCCTATCATCTCCCTGAGGTTAGTGGTGTTCCAGGTCAGGGCCTCCCTCCCCCCTCACACCCCCATCTCTAAGGTTGGTGGTGTCCCAGAGGTTGGTGGTGTCCCAGGTCAGGGCCTGTCTGTTCCCTCACCCTGGGGATTCTGCATGAACCATTTGCAGTATGGGTTGTAAGTGCCTCAGACTATAGTACACACCGTTCACCATTCATAACTCACTGCTGTAAAGTGTCAATTATTTGTGTCAATTTTAGCTAACATTTGTTTATCAATATTGAATCTCAAAAGACTCATTTGTAACTGTATACAGAAATTAAAGGCTACATTTTAAACAGTGATGAGAGAGACAATTCCCAGATGTTCTAAACTATAAAATAAGTAGCAGACTTTTCATAGGCTTGAAAGTTGTTTTTATGTTCTGGTGAATTCTCCAATGTTCTGAAGTGTTTTGTTAAAGTGGTGCTTTACCATACCCTCTCTTCCAGATTTTAGAAGCACTGTTCAAATCCCTGTCACAGTACCAGGAGTGAGAAAAATGAGACCGGCTTCATTTACCTCTTAGCCGTTTGTTTGAATCACATTTAAGTGACTGGAGAGGTGTTTTAGGAGCATATTAGAAGTACAAAAGTCAGACTCGAGAATCTGATTTGGTGCCCTGGCAGTTGCGGTCCCAGTTAGAAGAGGGCTCTAGGCCTAGTTTTAAGTGTTGGTGCTTTTTTTTTGGGGTGGGCAGTTGTTGTTTTTTTTTTTTTGTGTTTTTTTAAAGAGCATTTTAAAGCTGTAATCTTCATTAGTCTTGGGTGAGAGAAGACTCTCCCCATTCTGAGTGTACTGTATGTGACATGTCTGTGAAGCACTAGGTGGAGGATGGTTTCACCCCTAATATTGCCCCTGTAAGTGTCTTCTTTAAATAGCTAAAATGAATGGGCTTTGATTAGTGTAGTGCAGACATCAACCTTTTTGCTTCTGGTCAGGTGATTCTATCAAGATTCCTTCGGCTTTGGGAATGATTTCTAGAATTTCCAGAGAATGGTAATTTGCCGGTGGATTTAAAATTGCTCAATCATTGCACACAAAACAAATTGGTTTTAAGGTGATCACTCCTGCATGGTGCATCTGCATCGTGTGGTTACAGTTTGATCTGATGCTTCATTGCAGGGAGCTTCCTGTGATCTTATGATGGGGGCAATCCATAGTTTTTAGATTAAGGCATTTGACGCTCCTTCTTATCCAGTATTCTTGCATACCTTAATGAAATTCTCCCTTAAATGGCTGATTAATTGGTTGACATTTTACTTTTAAGTGATGTATTTAAATCAACTTAATGCTTGACACTCTGGCTCATGATGGTTTTCTGATGTCTTAATGGTACATTACTAAAATCTATCACCCACTGCAGCCAATTTCCACTTCTATGTGATTGACCATGGCACATTGGTGTCTGTGAACCAAGCTGCCATGCAGGCTAACAATGATGGCACGTAATTGGATGGGGGCAGTCATGTGACACATTCTCTCGATCACCTCCAGTTGTGTGCTGGGAGCATGACCAGTCCCTAATGTTGACAACTGGTCCTGAGCACCAAAATTGCAAATTTGTAATTTGGTGTTAGTCCTAATGTTTCAGCCAAACTGCATTTATTTATTTATTTTGTTTAAAATCCCCTTAGTGTTTAGCTGTGTCCTTGATTTGGTGGATCCCTTGATAGAATAGAGATGTATATAATTCCTGATATATTTATAAACCTGTTCATTACACATTCATTTAATTTTGTGAGCAGTGTTTTATATAGGTATTTAGCGGAAAGAGTACATATTTATTTGAGTTTTATTGGAATATTTGTGCTTTATCTAGACCACTAGCCTTTATCTACTAATATTTCATTAAGTGGTATTAAATGTGGCATGCTATTAATATGTCTGTATGCAGTGAAGTAAGGCTGTCTGTGTAAGTAATGCTTGTCCATATGTTTTAAATAAAACTTCCTATAAATAGTGTATTTTCCCTTGTAAGAGCTGACTTCAGGGCAGCAGTTATTAATAACTATGCAGAGAGCACAGTAGCAAAGGCGTCCTGACACCCACTCGTCCCACCAATCTAGTAGCACTTCTGGGGCTACAGGTAGTACAGGAACAGACAGGTCAGTTCAGATATTAAGGGATTCCTTCTCCTGCCTAGTCTATGTATATTATAGAGAAACTACAATGATCCCTTATTTGTGCGTCAAAATTTAAAGTGCTCCAAGTCTGTGGGAAACTATCGCCCTTTAGTGATGTCGTTGGTTCCTAGTGAAGCCCAACTCTGCCGTAAGTTTGGACAGCAGCTACTGGGTTACAGCCATCTTAATGCCCCATCTCAAACAGGTGCTATCGCTGTTCACCATGGTTGGCTCCCTATTCCAGTGTTGGCTAACCTGTGACACTCCAGGTGGTGTGAAACTACAAGTCCCAGCATACCCTTCCAGCAATAGGCAGCTATATATTGGCTAAGCGTGCTGGGACTTGTAGTTTCACAACACCTGGTTTGCCAACACTGCCCTATTCACTCAAGATAGATGAATCTCCCATGGACTTTGACCGTTGGAGTTGTAAGTGGTGCCCATATATTTAAGTACCACTGTAATGTCTGTTGATACCTTTTTAAAAGTTCCTCCTGAAATCTACACTATTTTGTCTACCTCTGATGATAGCCATAATCATAATAACTGGCTGTTAAATTATGTAGACTTAGGAGAACATGGAAGGTTTTGTACATAGCGGAGACACTCTGTTGATGGCGCTTTTGTTTCCTTTTAGGAAATAGATCGACGGTTAGAGAAGAAGCTGAGGATCACACAGAGAGAGAGGTAAGTGTTGGAGCTGCGGTGGTGCGTTCTCTCCCGGTCCTCTCAGCCCAAGGATTTCCGGTCATTCTTCTGGACAGTTTCTAATCCTGTTCCTTCTGCCCAGTAAGAGCCACTGTTGGTCACATATGGTCATATAGATGCTGTTGCTGCAACACTTTGTGCAGGTCTTGTGTACGTGAATTCATATGTGATTTACTTTCTTGTGACCACTTTTTTTTTTTTTTTTATTAATGATTTTAATCCAGAGCCAAGAATATTAGGACTTGGTCTCTAAAGACAACTTTCTGGTTTTGTTTGGATCCTCATTGCATGTGTAGCTTCTTCCTTCTGTGTTAGTTGTTATGGCATGCAGCTAGTCATCTTGTGTCTGTTCATTCTTTTATTTCCTACATCATTCTGTTTTACACCTGTAACACCAATATTGTGTTTTTCTTCAGCAAATCAAAGTCTCCTCCTAAAACCCCTGTGGTTATTCAAGACGACTCTCTCCCGGCCGGCCCACCGGCTCAGATCAGGATCCTCAAGAGGCCTACAAGTAACGGCTTGGCAAGCAACGCCCATTCCAGCAGCCGGCCCACAGTGCCTGTCAAGTCTCTGGCGCAGAGAGAGGCGGAGTACGCGGAAGCCAGGAAGCGAATCCTGGGGAGCGCTAGTCCCGAAGAGGAACCGGAGAAGCCAATTGTAGAGAGGTGAGTGACGCTGTGCTATAGCAACTGGTGTTTTTTTATTAATAGGGACAGATGTTGCCTCCAGCACTTGTATCTGTGCTTACAATACTGGTGCATATGGAGGCAGCATTTACCATATATACCAAGGACCTCCGATATGAGCTCTTGAGTTTGTAAGCACAGATACAAGTGCTGTTCATCAACAAAAACTTTCTGCCATTTAAAACGCAGTAGTGTCAGTGGTATGTAAATGGATACAATTAACTTGTACGTTTTCTAATGAAGTGAATTGCAAAGCTCTCTGCTCCCCACCCACAAACTGTATACATACCATGCAGAGTTTCAAAAACACCAAGGGAAGATGTATTTTGCACAAGAGCATGTATACAGTTTGGGGGTGGGGATGCTCATTGGTGGCTGCCCTCTTTTTGGGGATTCAGCCTATCCACTGGCTGGGGAGCTTTGTTCCTCAGTTATGCGTGAACTATAATATTACTCATGAGCACTGCTTTAGGTCACAGAATGGCTGCTTCCACTATGTAGATAAGGGGTTCTCTGCCCTGATTATTACTACCAGTATGCTAGACTTAGATGTATCCTCTGTCAATCAGCTATAAATAGAGATCTCTGTAATCTCTGATGTTTTCGGACTTGCCTGTACTCCACGTGCTATCGGCCCCTTAGATTGTACTGGAGTGTATGGAGACGTGAGCTGGGAGGGTTGCAGAGCTAGCAAACATGTTTTATATACCTTAAACTGAACTTTCTTTGACCCTGGGATGGTTTCTAAGGTTTGTGTCACTTGCTCTCTTGTAGGCCTGCAAGAATCAATCAGCCAGAGGACAACCGACCGCCCAATAATGTGGTCCGGCAGCCGCTGGGTCCCGATGGCTCACAGGGTTTCAAACAGCGCAGATAGATTTGAAGGAGAATGACGCTGCAGGCCTGTCACACCAATGGACCTGAGCAGAGGGGATCGCCTCATTTACTTGCACTTTGATGCCCTTTTGCTCCGCCCACTGTGACCTTAAACCCCGTGCACTGTGACCCCTCCCGCCACCCCCATAGCTCCGACCACTGTGATTGGCACATTGCAGGCTGCCCCAGGTCTTCTAACAAGGGAAAAGGCTGTCTGTATATGTGCACAATGGGTGGGGAGGGTGTAGGTAATGATGGAGGCGTTCCGTGCCTGCTACTGCCACTTCTATTGAAGTTACCGCCAGCAATAATGTTACCTGTTAGTTGTGTCTCCTGGGAGGGCAGTGGGTCTTATGTCCCCCACATGAATTTTCTTGATGAGTTGCATGTCTGCCTCTTCGCTCTACCATGAGATCCTTTCATAAGGGTTTTTTTTTCTCTCTTCAGACATAGCGAGCATGAGCGAATTTTAATTGTTTAAGAAACTTATTTTAACGGTGAAAGGTAATTTATAGTATTCTGAACTACACAGAACAGCCCATTGGTTTCATCGCATCCACCACCATTAACAGACCACGCTGGTGTAGCCTCTGTCTGGCCGGCTCCAGGACTTTGTGTGTTTTTGGCTATCTGCCCTTGTGTGTGAGAGAGGACAGGTTTGCATGAGCTGCTGTTCCCAGCCTGTAGTAGCTGGTAGAGCAGATAGGGGGCAGAATGCTCAGGAAATCCCTCTTTTGCTGTGGGGCTGGCAGTTTCTGTATGTTGGCATCTTCCACGAGCTGCAGGAGTCTGGGACAGTTTTGACGCTGAGATGACGTAACGCCTGGGCTGTCCCCAGAGGACAATGGGATGTGGACGCAGAGAGCGACGCTCTGCACGTATAGGTATTTTATGGTCTGATGTTGGCCTTGTCTAGCGCAGTTTGTTGCAGGTTGTGGATGCCCAATTTCATGTCGATGGGATGATGCAGTAATTGGCGGGAGGTGGATGTATATTTCTGGGATGTGGAGGCTGGCTCCTGGGAGGCTGTATGTGGGGGAGGGAGTGGAGGCCAGTTCTGGCAGCTATGGCGCGGAGGTCAAGCTGTAACTTCCAGGTTTATGCCAAGTGCTGAACCTGACACACTTTACTTTTAGAATTCAGATCAAACCATGCAAAATAAAGTTGAAGACTTGTATATTTTATCCAAATTGTCACATGGCTGTTGTATCCTGTAATTCTTTCTGCTTCTGTCTCACATGGGGAAGAGGGTGTTTGGGACAATGTAACTTACCTTTTATAGGAAGAGTTATTAGTGGCATTCACAGTAAGGTTGCTGTAGGGCGCAGCAGTGAGATCCTGTACCAGAGATCCCAGTAGTAAGGTTGCTGTAGGGCGCAGCATTGAGATCCCAGTAGTAAGGTTGCTGTAGGGCGCAGCATTGAGATCCCAGTAGTAAGGTTGCTGTAGGGCGCAGCATTGAGATCCCAGTAGTAAGGTTGCTGTAGGACGCAGTAGTGAGATCCTGGTAGTAAGGTTGCTGTAGGGCGCAGCAGTGAGATCCTGCACCAGAGCTGGTAGTAAGGTAGTTGTAGGACGCAGCAGTGAGATCCTGCACCAGAGCTCCCAGTAGTAAGGTTGCTGTAGGGCGCAGCTGTGAGATCCTGGTAGTAAGGTTGCTGTAGGGTGCAGCTGTGAGATCCCGGTAGTAAGGTTGCTGTAGGGCGCAGCTGTGAGAACCTGCTGTAGGGCGCAGCGGTGAGATCCTGCTGTAGCCAAAAATGGCAGCTTGTGCTTCTCTCATAACAAGGGGATACAACATCACCATTATCTTGTGTCAGGGTATAGAAACTTATTTACTGATTTATGTATATTTTAGGGTGCTATCATGTATCTTAAATCTAATAATCCTCTAAATACTGGGTAACCCATGAATATGACAGAGGTCTGTGTTACCTTACTGTGTCATACACAGCTGGAGACTTACATCAGTAGAACTCTTCCCATCCGTCAGTGAGGGATAAGGAGGAGAGAGCACAAGTCTGGTATCGCTGCCTATACAAATTAAATTCACAAATGTATGTAATATTTCCATATCCTTACAGAACTGGAGAAGTGACATTGTGTGTGGATTACTGTACAAGCTATTATGTTAGCAAAAAATCTGTTACAAAAAACCTTCCCCACTTGACACTTTACTGGAAGTGGATCAGTTTTGTGGAATTAGTGGTACTAATTAATATTCATGAGATAGTGGCTCCTCGTGAATTGATAATTATATGCTCATGAATATTTTGTTCAGCCCACAGTGTGTGAAGAAGCTCTTGAACCTGTTCCATGTATGAATTTGTGAATGATATTCATTTAATTTAAAACAATTACTTTACATTTATTGGTCTTTTTGAAAAAAAACAAAAATAGCTTTAGAAAGACCTGACCATTTCCTGGTATTTGAAAGGTTGATATCTGATTCTGCAAATGAGAAATTAAAGTAGATTGGACCTTTTTAAATAGCTGTTAACCCTAAACAGTGCTACGTTCACCAATTGATCAGGAAGATTTAAGATTATATCATATCCTAATGTATTTGAGGTAACATGGTGATCATGGGGTATTTGGTCGTTTTAAAGATTCTGCATGTGTAAAATAGTTTGCCGTCGGACCCTTGCAGTCTAAAAGGCTAATATCAATATGTTTGATGAACTAGGGTTTAATTTTAGAGGCCATTTAATAAATATATTTTTCAGTATTACTGTAGTTCTGAGAGGAGTAGTGATTTCTACATCTGATAGTAACTGTCCTCTATGGTCAGATTTGTCACTTGTTACACCAGTTCTGGGACTTTCTGTGTTCTTGAGGGCTTGCTGTCCTTGGGAATAATGGTAAATACCTGTACTTTCTAAATAAACGTGTGTCATACTCTATAGCACAAATGTTGTTTTATGGTTCGATCCATTGATATAACATAGTGTGTAATTGTATGTGTTGTCCTTCATTGGCTGGGGAAGCTGGTCTCTGCTTCACTTACAGTTTCTGATATCGGTCAGTAAATTGTTAGGAATGAGTTGGGGGCCCTCACAGGCTCCTAGGTACCATTACATTGTATGTTAATGCTGCGCAGCCACTTACATGAAATATTTTAAGTGCTCTTCCCTTTAGCAGAGGCAGAACCAGCAAATCCGTTTAGGTCACCACTTTTTAAATGATGCCGGTAGTGTGAGCATCTTTTAAGAGGTAATCCCCTGCTCATATGCCCTCACATCCTTCTATTTACACACTGTATAAATATTCCGCAATTGTGTTCATTAGCCAAAGGTGTTCGATGGGATTAAGGTCGTTCTTCAAGGCACAGTCCCATTACGGGAGCTTGTGTGATCTGCTGCTGGGAGACTGAGCTGTTCCTAGGTGTTTCAACCTCACAATAATGACCCCTACAACTGTCTAGTTGGAAAGGTGGCATCCACTGACCAGGCTACATTGTTAGTTACTGAGTACGACCTGGTCAAATGCTAATGTATAATTATGGAGAGAGTATGCTGGATTGTATGCACCTGTTACCAATGAGTGTGGCTGAGCTGGCCAAATACACTAATTAGAAGGGGTGTCCAGATACTTTTGTACATGCAACACTACTACATGTCCAAAGGATTCTGGAACTTGTATTTTGCACCCATGGGAGTCAGTAATTTTATAGGCTGAGAGGTTATTCATTGGAACCAGTGACATCACTGAGTGCAGCCTATCCAGTCACTAGGAACCAGTGACATCACTGAGAGCGCAGCCTATCCGGTCACTAGAAGCCGGTGACGTCACTGAGAGCGCAGCCTATCCGGTCACTAGAAGCCGGTGACGTCACTGAGAGCGCAGCCTATCCGGTCACTAGAAGCCGGTGACGTCACTGAGAGCGCAGCCTATCCAGTCACTAGGAGCCAGTGACATCACTGAGAGCGCAGCCTATCCGGTCACTAGAAGCCGGTGACGTCACTGAGAGCGCAGCCTATCCGGTCACTAGAAGCCGGTGACGTCACTGAGAGCGCAGCCTATCCAGTCACTAGGAGCCAGTGACATCACTGAGAGCGCAGCCTATCCGGTCACTAGAAGCCGGTGATGTCACTGAGGGTGCAGCCTATCCGGTCACTAGAAGCCGGTGATGTCACTGAGGGTGCAGCCTATACAGTCAGTCACTGAAGCCCTAAATGGTAATTAATCATGAATAGAAATGTTCCCTGAGTGGCTTCCTGTGTGTAGATGACAGGTGTAGCTTATAATAAGGGTGTGTTCAGGATCTATTTTATTATACACTCTGATAACCGAAGTCCTTGCACTGGACTGGGAAACAATTAACATCCGTCAAGTTATGGAAATTTATGCATGTGCGTAAATATATAATTGTGAATGTTACAAGAAAGCTTTTCATATGAAATTAACCAGTCGATTAGGGATACTAGTCCTCTAAGAGCATTGTATATAAACGGGATGTGCTGATAGGAGCTCTGAGGAAGCCCAGTGGGATGTAGACCTGGAGCTGTTGAAAGACGTCCTCTCCTCCCTCCCCTTGTCGCCTCCTCCATAAATATTCCGCTATTGGAAGCAGTAACGATGAATGTGATTATATACACGGTGCCATGATGGATGAGCTGGACCGTTTTGTGTAACTTGTCTACCTGACCAAATCTGTCGGTAAAGTGCTAAACTTTGAGGTGCCGATAGACAAGCTCATGTCCAGGTAAACGGCTGATAAAATCAGAATACTAAATATAGCAAGCACCTTCCATCTGCCATGGTGCAGGGTTTATATTTGTGATCTATACTATCTGCACTTTTCATGATTTACACACTGTGCTCTAAAATAAGAGATGTTGTATCTGTGACGTCCAATCAGCAGAAAATCATTGTTTTCCCTTCTGTTATAATATTTGTAGATTCTGTAATCTACAAGTACATATATTATAATGGACATATACACCAGTGCTGTGATTGGTTGGAGTCTTGGCTGACTCTGCTTTACAACAGCCAATCAGAATGACTCCAGTTGAGTGGGGATTAATAGATGAGTTGCAACTACCCATGACCGCACTGGGAGCTGTCCAGTCACTGGTTTCTGGTAATAAATTGTATATGTATATATGTTTTTTTGCTTGTTCTACCGCTCTCAAGGTAAAGCTGCAAAATCTTACAGAGTTAGTTAGTATTGAAAGAAAAAACTATTAGACCCCATAGTGACAAATATTAAAAATATAATTTTTGGGTTGTAAAAAATTGTTTGACTGCTGAACGGAACCCTCGTGACATAACAACAACATTTTTTAATTCTGGTCTATTTACCAAGTAAACTACTATACGTTACAAATCGGATCCACGCAATGCTGGTGACTCTGCGTGTACTGAGCGGACAAATATACAGATAAGATATTAATGCAGATCAAATTATTGACGGGACAGTGAGTGAGAGGGATGGTAGTGACCAGCGTGACGTAGGCCTGATCTTAAGACAACAGGGTGAGTGAAGCAGCCAAGAGCTACAGAGGGTGATAGAACAGTAGAAGAAGAATACAAGCAAAGAGGACCCTGCACATGAGAGGTTACACTTTAGAGGAAAGAGGGTGGTATCAAGTGGGGGTGAAAGCTGAGACAAGGAAGTTAGGAGGAAGACTGATAGGTTTGAATGAAGAAATTAGTTTTAAGGCCATGGTTGGAGCCTATGAGAGTAGAAGCTAACCTGATAGGGTGTGGGCAATCATTCCACAGCAGGGGAGCAGCCTGGACAAAGTTTTTGAGGCGGGAGTGGGAAAAGGTGATCATTGGCAGAGTGGTGGGGGTGGGATTGATTGAGAGCTTTGCAGGTGAGTGTGAGGATTTTAATTGTAATTCTGTAGCCCATGGGAGCCAGTGTGGTGACTGGCAGAGAGGGACAGTAGAGATAATTTACCTTCAGATCTGTGATCTTCATCTCATCACCATCTGCAGAAAAGATTGTGACTGCGCAGTCTACAGCTATCTGCCTACACTGCTGGTTGTAAGAGCGTACACACTGCCACATTTACCTGACATCATTCCATCGTTGATCATGATTTTTTAGCAAGTTTAGGAAACCAAATCAACAGATGCGATGTGTTTTGGGACGATAGAACATGATTGTGGGATCGTACACACTCTTGCAATAACTGACCAAACAGTCATAAATCGTGTGATCTGCACTATATTTGTATCAGTGTGTACCCAGCTTAATAGATTGTAATGGTGAGACCACAGACCGCTTGGTTTACAGTGTAAACTTTACACCTTATGGGTGCTTTGAACAGAACACAGCTCATAAGCTGAGTACCTATGTCTAAGGTATTAATGGAACAGAATGCAACTTACACTGAACGTTAGATAGGAATCATTGATCACAAGGGCCATTCACAGTGTAAATGCTCGACCGAACACAGGCAAAAACGAACTTGAAGCTCCAAGCTGTGTCTGCTCTATGGAACAATCACTGCAATTCCCTTATTGTCTGAATGGCCATTTGCAGACTTCATAAGGAGCAATGACATATTTTTAGGTCATTGCTTCATAAGGAAAAATGACATATTGCAGGATTTCCCAAACCCAGCCCTTAGGGCTCCCTAACAGTGCCGGTTTTCTGGACCATGTGACATAATGAGGACCACCTGTGGATCTGTTACAATGTATCAGTCAGTAATGACTACACCTGTGCTCCAGCAAGGAGATATGGAAAACCTGCTCTGTTAGGGAGCCCTGAGGACTGGGTTTGGGAAACTCTGACCTATTGTTTCTCGTGGGACAGAACGCCTCCCAAGAGGAGAAGGTGTGCGCCTCCCAAGAGGAGAAGGTGTGCACATCCTTAGGGTGAGAACACAGACTTCCCAGTTATATACCTGATGGATACATCCACTTTGACTGTTTTAGAGTGTTGGCCGCATTGGAACAAGAACCTTTGTGCATTCATCATTACTCATGCTCCGATACAGTTACTTCCAACCCACACAAGAGGCCACAGAGTGACTTCACTGCTCTAAGGGCAGATACATAGTAACAATGGTAGTGGATCCCTCCATAGAACATGCTTTTATAATGTGATATGTGTATATATATATAGTAACTGATAATACCGAGCGTTCCGTATAGCAAAATAAAGGGTGACAACCTGTCAGTCCCTCTCTGCAGGTTAGGCCTGGTGGATCTGGTAACATGCAGTACCGAGGATATACACACGGGGCACCCGTCCAGATGGCGGTGACCAGTCCTGGAGGACGCTCTACGCTCGGCTGACCATAGAGGCGCGGGCAGGTCTGGCGCAGGCGGAAGTCCGGGGTGTAGTAAGATGGCGGACAGTGACTACGAGTCGGTGATCTGTGTGAAGCCGGAAGTCCACGTTTACCGTATCCCGCCCCGGGCGTCCAACCGGGGGTACAGGTGAGTACCGAAGACCGTAACGGGGGAAGGGCCGGAGCGGGGCCTAAGTAACCGATCTGTCTCCTGCAGAGCGGCCGAATGGCAGCTGGACCAGCCGGCCTGGAGCGGCCGCCTCCGCATCACCGCCCGGGGGAAGGTGGCGTACATCAAGCTGGAGGACCGTAATACGGGTAACTATATATCTATCATATATATATATATATATATATATATATATATATATATCATTATGTACATTATATATATATATATGTAGCTGGAGGACCGCAACACCCGTGATTATATATCTCCTATTATATATATATGTATGTAGCTGGAGGAACATAACACTGGTAACTATATATCTATCATTATATATATATATATATATATATATATTTATATTATTATGTACATTATATATATGTAGCTGGAGGACCGCAACACCGGTGATTATATATCTCCTATTACACACACATATATATATATATATATATATATATATATATATGTGTATGTATGTAGCTGGAGGAACATAACACTGGTAACTATATATCTAACATTATATATATATATATATATACACACACACACACACACACACACACCCCCTAAACTATATGTAGCTGGAGGACTGCTACACAGGTAACTACATACATATACAGTGATCAGCCACGTTATTAAAACCACTGACATGTGAAGTGAATAACACTGATTATCTTGTTACAATGACATCTGTCAAGGGGTGGGATATATTAGGCAGTAAGTGAACAGTCAGTTCTTGAAGTTGATGTGTTGGAAGCAGGAATAATGGCCAAGTGTAAGGATCTGAGTGACTCTGACAATGGTCAAATTGTGATGGCTAGATGACTGGGTCGGAGCATGTCCAAACGTCCGGGCTTGGGTGTTCCTGGTATGCCGTAGTTAGTACCTACCAAAGGTGGTCTAAAGCTGGGTACACAATACAGGTTTTTCAACCAATTCTCATGTGATTAGGTCCGATGTCACATTAGTGTGTACATTCCCACAATCCCATTTTATTGCACCAAAGCACATCATATAGTTTGATTTTATAAACCGACTAAAGCTCACTATAGCTAGTGGAACAATGTCGGGCACATGTAGCAGTGTGTACACACTTACGACCAGCAGTGTAGGCAGATATCTGTGCAGTGTACAGAGTTATGATCCTTTCAGCAGATGGTTATGAGAGATGAAGATCACAGATCTGAAGGTAAATGGTGCAGGTGTGTACACACGAATCGGCTGCTCATTGGGGCTTTCAGACGTTGGTGAAATTGTTACAGAAATCGCATCTGAAGTAATTTTCTGTAGTGTGTACCCAGTTTAAGGAAGGATGGTAGGTGAACAGGCGACGGTGTCATGGGTGCTTAAGGCTCATTGATGTGCGTCGGGAGCAAAGGCTAGCCTGGCATGCGTCATATACCTGAAGAAGAGATGGCAACAGGATACACAATGGGAATAAGGCAGGACGGTGGGAGCAGTGTGATGCTCTGGACAATGTTCTGCTGGGAAACCTTTGGTGCTGTCATTCATGTTAATTTGACATGTACCATGTACCACCTACTTAAATATTCAAGTACACCCCATCATAGTAACGGTATTCTATGATGGCAGTGGCCTCTTTCAGCAGGATAATGCGCACTATAACACTGCATAAAATGTTCAAGAGTGGTTTGAGGAACGTAACAAAGTGATCAAGGTGTTGACTTGGCCTCCAAATTTCCCAGATCTCTATCCGATCGAGCATCTGTGGGATGTGCTGGGAAAACAAGTCCCAGTCACGGGGAGGCCCCACCTCGTAACTTACAGGACTTAAAGGATCTACTGCTAATGTCTTAGTTCCAGATACCACAGGACACCTTCAGGGGTTTTGTGGAGTCCATGTCTCCAAGTATCAGAGTTGTTTTGGCAGCATGAGGGGGACCTAAGCAATATTAGGCAGGTGGTTTTAATCTTGTGGCTGATTGGTGTATATATCTCTATTAATACCATATGTACCTTATATACACTCCCTATACTATATGTATATATCCTATGTGTACATTATATATACACCCCCTATACTATATGTATATATCCTATGTGTACATTATATATACACCCCCTATACTATATGTATATATCCTATGTGTACATTATATATACACCCCCTATACTATATGTATATATCCTATATGTACATTATATATACACCTCCTATACTATATGTATATATCCTATGTGTACATTATATATACACCCCCTATACTATATATCCTATGTGTACATTATATGTACACCCACTATACTATATGTAGCTGGAGGACCAAATACATTTTGGTAAGAACACTGCCAGAAGTCTGTGTACACCTGGACATCACATCCATATGTGCTTGTTGAACATCTCGTTACAACACCGTAGACATTATCTATATTGCTATATCAAGTTGGAGGACAGCAAAGACACAGGATCCATATATACACTATAAAGCGGGGAAACCGCACTTTCTGCTGCTCCTCTGTCCGACCGTACAATAAGATCACACATGGATAAGACGGACGGGGGCTTATGGTCACTTCATAAACACGCTTTACCGTGCTATAACAGGTATATAACCTCTAGACTAGTTATTGATAAATCATAGTACATTGCTGCTCTGCGTTGTGATCTCAGGATCCAGTCTCGTGATTCTGCTTTTTGTGAATTTCCTGCTGACTCCACATTTCTCAGCACTGTTGTGTAACGACTTCCCCAGGAATCTATTGAGGAAATGGGGTGTCGGAGGGCTGGAAAGCACAATGCGTCTTTGTTGTATTATAGGAGATTGTAAAATGTGTGACTGGCGTCTGAGGGGTGTTATCCTTCCCGTCACCCTAATCTTCTTACACCACACTTACTGATAAGACATTAGCTTGCTGGTGCATTCTGGGATGTGTAGTTGAACAGCTGGGCTCTAGCGGCGTTACCTAACGTACTGTTTCCTCCTGAATATCGTCCTCACATACAGCCAGCCTCCACCTTAGCGTCCTCTAGATGACGTCAGCAACTGTCGGCCATATGATGTGGTGGGGGCTGGGTGTAAGCAGAGGGATCAGTGATGTTAAACATTCTTTGTGAATCGCTGAATAATATGTTGGATAAAAAAGAAAATAGATCCAGATCCATAAGTGTTAGATACATACTTTAGCAGAGTATTTGTTTGTTTTTTGTTTTTTTATTAAATATTATTTGTACAATTTTAGAAGACATATAACATAGATGGAGACTTGTATACATTGGTTAGAATTATATAGCATATAATATAGCTGTGTGTTTCTAACAAATGTTTCGCTTTAGGACAACAGTTATATTTGCAAAATAGACCATTTACTTCTATTTTGTAAATGTATCAAAGAAAATGTAAAAAGCCCCAAAGGTGAACTTCTCCTTTATATGTTCTACTAAGATGTTCCCAGACCAGTAGGTGACCTGATTATTGGGTAATTTCCAGTACATGATCCGGACTCTACGCCAGACAGAAGTAATGCTGAATCCGAATGTAAAACACAGGTGTCGCTCCAGGTGCTGCCCTCTGCTGGCTGGGTGCAGCAGCTGTACATAGTACTGTATGGTAATGCCCCTGTACGGTCTTATTGTTCCACTTATGTATTATAGAGTTTTCTGACCTCTTAGTCCCGGTATTATTATGTTCTTCTTCTCTTCCACCGCAGGGGAGCTCTTTGCCCAGTCCTCGGTGGAGCAGTTTCCTGGGATTGCAGTTGAAAGTGTTACGGACTCCAGTCGCTATTTCGTCATTTGCATTGAAGATGGGAACGGTGAGTGTGTCGCGCTCTGACGTGTGATACTATGTAAGCATCTTGCTCTTCCATCGCTAATACTCCTGTCTCCGCTAGGCCGTCGGGCGTTCATCGGAGTTGGATTTGCTGATCGAGGGGATGCGTTTGACTTCAATGTAGCGTTACAGGATCACTTCAAGTGAGTTCCCAAAGCTCCTGTACGCCCGTCTGTCTGACGTCAGCTCGCCGTGCTGTTCTCACTGGACTAAATGGGATGTGTGTGAATTGTAAATGTCATTCCTTGTACGGTTGTAGAACTGGTGGGTATAGGCTTTATAATTGAGGGAAGATGAAGATACACCTTGTCCTGTGCAGTGTAACGGTGCATTTTTATTGGGTTTTTTTGTTTTTTGTTGTTTTTTTGAAAGCCAAATTGTAATTTTTATATTGTGGGAATAATGCGGTTAGTAGGGTTGAACCCCTTACTATTTTTTTTTGTATTCTGCGTATTGTAACCTTGGTAGAGGAGTGTGTACTTTTATGGAGGGTTCACTAAGCTTTAATTGGTATATGAAGTGTGACTGTAAGGAATTAGCTGAATCTTCCCGGCCTTCTCCTGTTGGAGAGGAGCGGGACGGAGCAGCTCCTTCCCCTATGTAGCTTTTGGGAGATCAGTTATCTCGGAGGTTACTGGTGGGAGAACGAGACGCATATGATTACTTTGTATATAAACATCCGCAGCCTCCAGCCGCTGCAGGTAGTTCAGTCCTTTCCTAATCATCGTTGGCAGTGGAACATCACATCATGTTTCTATTTATGGCGCTCAGATGACCCTTTCATCTCATATGGCATCGCATAAAGGATGGCACGAGTAGGCACACCCTTGAAATGGTCATTTACCGAGGACTGAACTATTTGTCCCTGCAGATGTTTTGTGCATTGGTTTGTTTTAAAGATCCTTCCGGCTGCAAAGCTTTATTACTCTGTGTCTGCGAGTAACTTCTTCCGTCCTTGTCTGTCTGAATCCTACGTTATTTTCTTCTCTGTGTTCTCAGGTGGGTGAAGCAACAGACAGAATTTGCGAAACAGGCTCAGAACCCGGACACAGGGCCCAAACTGGACCTTGGCTTCAAGGAGGGACAAACCATTAAGATCAACATAGCTGTATGTGGCCTTATCACAAGGGCAAATCTTACTCTGTCCTATTTCACATGTTCTCCCAGACATTACACAGTTCCTACGATGGAACAATACAGGGAGCGAGCTAGGGGCCGCCATGCCATAGAGGGGGCGAGCTAGGGGCCGCCATGCCATAGAGGGGGCGAGCTAGGGGCCGCCATGCCATAGAGGGGGCGAGCTAGGGGCCGCCATGCCATAGAGGGGGCGAGCTAGGGGCCGCCATGCCATAGAGGGGGCGAGCTAGGGGCCGCCATGCCATAGAGGGGGCGAGCTAGGGGCCGCCATATAATAGTGTGGAGAGAGAGCCCCTTGGGATAGGGCTTAAATAAAATAATCTTGGATTTATTTACTGGTTGTTTGGTAATAGAAGTATATTGACTGTATGGAGCTGATTAAACCTTGCAGCTTTCTTTTTACTCTGTAACTTACGTTATGTATTTAGTTTTATAGGAAGATCCTCTTTAAACATGGTTATCTCGTACTGTGCTAAGAAATGCTGCTTTACAGAATGTGAACTAATGAGAATGTATAAGTCAAAGGTTATATATCTTCAATGACCTTTCTCCAAAATGTCTGATCACACAGTATTAGTACGTTGTTACCCTCTTATAGAGCCTATCTGTATATACACCTCTGTTTTATTCAGAACATGAAGAAGAAAGAAGGTGCCCCCGCAGCTGCTAAACCGCGACCGCTGAGCGCAGGACCCAGTCTACTGCCCCCGCCACCAGGGGCAAAAACTCCATCTCAGCAGAATACCCCCCAGCCGGCTGCTAGCCCAGGTAACTCACTCTCTAGGCAGCGCTAATGCCGTCGGGAGTGTCGTCTCTTATTACTATTATTATTATTATTATTATTAGTGGTGTCTAATTATTGTCAGGTGGTTCTGATGCTGTTTATCCCATCACTGATTCTCATGTTTGCCCTAATGACTTCTTTGTATAATGTCATGTTCTATTTATAGACTTGCCCAGGCTATGCTGTAAACAGAGGTTACTCCCATCTGAGAGACTTACCTAGAGTTCAGAATAGCTGCTAGATTGTTGCTTGTATCAAACGTTAATTTTCCAGATATTTGATAACCATTTATATACTTTATATTTGTTTCTTGTCTCCTAATGTTATGAACTGTCAGAAAGTGCCAGTGACTGAGTTCTCCTATGTCAGTTTGTGGACAGGGGCTTCTTAGTAGTTCAGTGCTGCCCGGTATGTACCAGCTCTAACCTCTCATCTCCCTGGAACAGGGTTCCCCCTGGATGTCGGGACGCTCTCCTGGGCTGAGCCTGCGACTTCTACAGACACATGGGGAGACTTTACTAAGGCGTCTGGGTGAGTTGTCACTTTATAGCCTATACTGTGATGATATAATGTGTCTTGTTTGTGGGGTATATGTGCATGCATTAATTTGCTCTAGCATTGCCCTGTCGGGTTATGTGGGATATCTGGTAATGTGATGATTATTGATAGTCGCCAGTTGTGCCTGGTAGAGGCTCCCGTGAGGCTGAGATACTACACTGTAGGGCGGTAGGTAATCAGAGATTGTTATATAATAACACTAACCAATCTCCTCCAACAGCTCGGCCTCCAGCCAGCCCAGCTCCGGGTGGGTCCAGTTCTGATGGACAGAGACTGTAAGGACCTCCATGTAATATCCCAGCTCATGAGCGGAGGAAGATCTCAGCAGCTGACTCCGAAACATATCTCCCAGAGCAGAGTGCTCAATGGATTGTTCACCCTCCTTCCCCAAACCTATGTTAGTGCATGAAGGGTTTACTCCGTGTTCTGGTCTCTGAGCTGCTGATGAAGCTGATAAGAAGGAAGAGTTACATCCAATGCTACTGTTTAACCTACGTTCCCGTGTCCTGGTGGTGACTGTCTGATGAAGTCTACTGTAAATACGCTGCTTCTGACGCTGTGATGGACACAGAGCCGTCTAGGTGAACAGGAGTCCTCTCACCCGGATCTGTCACTCGCTGGTGTCTTATCACGGAGACCGAGGACAGCCCTTCATTCTCTTACACACAGAGCAGTATGTGACCCTACGGGGATCTGCTGGGTGTTCTCTCCAATCCTCCTGTGTTTTAGCAGCACTGGAAGTAATTTCTGCATAATTCCTGAAGATTTTGTTTACTTACAGCTGTTCCCCTTCGGACCCTACAGCCGGCATCCGGACAGATTTTCATTACTTTAAAATGTTGTGTAAAAATAAATTTAACTGAACATTGTGGTTTATTTGCTTATAGTTGGGATATACTTTATTCTAAGGCTTTTCCTCTTAATGAGAGCCTGTGAGGAACATTTAGTCACTGACTAAATATATTCATAGACAGTAGTAACGTCCACACCAGCATATTATAAGATGTCCAAATATTAATGCAGTGAGCGTCAGAACATAACAAAAGCTACATTTGAGAACTATTTTGTTTATAACGTTCAGTTACGTTTTTACACAACATCTGCCTGGCCGCGTTCACAAATGTAATATTTGGGATATTCCCATAATGAATCTGTCCAGTTGCTGTTTCTTGGTTCTGGGAATACCTGTCCCCTCACCGGGAGCGCCTCCTATTGCTGCTTATGGTAATGTACATAGACAATATAACCCAGTCCTGGCCAACCTGTGGTTCTCCAGGAGTTGTGAAACACCCCAGTAGATAGCTGTAACGGTGTGCTGGGACTTGTAGTTTCACAACACCTGGAGACAGGTTGGCCTGGCCCGGCCTATACTCAAGTGCCTTCTCCCCGCCTTTCTGTAGTCTAAATCGAAGGCTCCCCCCCCCCTGCACACACTTTCATGCACTCCATTGTAGTATTAGATGTAGTTCTTTGAGTTTCCTTTTAATATATTGGTGCAATGAATCATTATTTCCAAAGATTTTAGGTGATTTTATATATGTGGACTTTGTGTAAAATAAATATATAATATATCGTTGGTGAACCTGGAGACATGGAAGGGGGTGCGGATGTCGGTGTTATAATACCAGTGATGACATTGGAGCACTAATTGCTTCACTGTGAATATTTACATGAATGTTGTTTTTTTTTACCATGTAGACTGTATTCCCTGAATGTACAAGACATGACCCTGGGGATTCCGTGTACGTGTCTGTAGTACACACATGACAAGAGGTGCCCTTTAATTTATATGGTTTAGTCTGACCCTGAAATAGCAGTTTGTGTCCTGTCTATAGAAGCATCAGATGGGATCAGCGCTTGTGTTTCTGGACAGAGAAGTAGATACAGTCGGATTTGTGTCACACGAGCAGGTTTGTTATGGAACGTTGGTTTCCTCTGTGGCTGTGATGGTTCATGTGATTAGTAGATCAGACTACAGTATAGCAGCTCAGACATGTAACAGACACCATTTGGGGGAGCAGACAGGACCCCATTTGTGGTGTAAAGCAGAATCCGCACCTCTTGTCTGAGTTTAACATTCCTGAGATGTAAACGGTCCATATAATACTGAGCTATCTTTTATATAGACCAAACCAATGAAGAAAGTTTTATATCGTCTCCACCTTCTTTCTGGCACTTTGTATTGTTGGGGGCGTTACTAATCATTTGTGTGTTCCTCTGTTGCTGATTTTTGGTGCTTTCTATCTAACATTTGTGAGATTTTACAGTGAAATAAAGTTTTATTTCAGTAATTTCGAGTGGTTTGATCCTTATTAAACTTGTGTTTTGGTTCCTGTATCACTGGAGCTGATGGGTCATGTACTTGACCTTGACATAGAAGATGAGGATTAGTTAATAATTTGATGAAATAGATACAAGTTTACATTATATGTGAACAGTCTATATAAGCTGAGAGCTGATAGCAGTACAAGTAAATTTGCTTGATTGTCAGGATGTAGAAGTATTACATAACGATTCATGAATAAAGCTTATAGCTGACAAACATGGCTTCTATACAGAAATCATATAAATGTCTTTCTGCATTAGTGCAGTAATCAACTGTAAGTTTGACATAACCTGTTGTAGTTTGGATGAATGGGGAGCGCACTTCTGTATCCTAAAATACAATCCTTGTGTCAGTCTATATCAGATCAACCTGTGGCTCTCCAGGCGTTTGTGAAACTATAAGTTTTCTGGGACTTGTAGTTTCATAGCACCTGGAGAGCGACAGGTTTGCCAGGCCTCCTCTATATGGTAAATCGGAGAGATCCAATGTACACCTGTATTCTTGGGATCCAGTTTGTCTCCATTCCTTACATTACTGAACATGTTTCCGTTACAGTGTGTCCCGCTGTAATGTTTTCGACATGCAGTGTGCATACAGCCATTTCATATAGCCTTAAACACAAAGTCACTCTGTGGCTGGCAAATGGTATCTTCAGTGTAATGGAGACAGCGTGCAGGTGAAAAGGTTTCAGAAGGAAATACAAAGTCCCTTAAATTCACCTGGTTATTCCTAAGCAACAGCTTCCACCCCAACGAAACACTTTGTGTGCTCAGGTTGTGTTTACCAGCTATACACAGCTCCATGTTAATAAGCTTAGTGCTAGGGAGGCCCTAACCACAGGGATTACACCCCCCTCCTGCTCAGCGTTCCCTCACTGGGCCGCAGTACCTGGTAACCAGGGCAGAGAACAATAGATCTTTAATTGATTGTGTGAGGGGCGGGGATCACAATCACTTTTACATGACAAGTGACCCGGCCAGATTTACAGAAGCTGCAGTGGAGCGAGGAGTTAGGACAGACCTGAGAACTTCTGTTACACAGGTGAGTGATCCAACACTGCTGCCCGGATGTCACTGACCAGGTCCAGTGTTATTAACCCTCATTTCTCCTGTTTCCATCCAGTGCAGTATATATTATACACTGTGGTTTATTATAGTCTAGACCAGATGTAAGCAGCCAGGGGTTCTTGTTTGTGGAACTATAAGCACCAGCATGCCAAGAGCTGAGCCTCTTAGTCCCAGTTACCCCTGGAGAAGAGACAGGTTCCCAAAACCAGTCCTGTTACTGGCTGTGACTCTAACAGTCTGGGGCGCTGGTCGTTGGGAGTCTTTTCATACTGTGCCAGGACAACATGGGAACAGGGAGAGGTTATCCCTCCTGGCAGCGGATGAAAGCTCTCTATTTACTAACACAACAAGAAGCTGCCCACAGACCGTTAGTCTGGTAATGATGCTTCATGTGTTGCGTAAATGAGTGAAAGTTATCTGCTCATTCTCTGTCCATAGTATTACAGACAGGAAATCTGTGCAACTAAACTGCTGATAACATCATCTCCAATTCTACTGAGATCCTGGAAGTTCTACAACTGTATTAATGTTATATTACACCTATACACAGGCACAGAAGTGTGTGACACTTTCTGTCTAGATGAAATTATTAGCAGATCTGATATTCCTACGTGCAGACCTTCCCTGGAGACTCCTAGCATTGTGCATCTTGCAGGTTATACGATGGGGGGCCCTATATAAAGATGGGGATTGTGAACATCTACCTTAGGTTAGGTGGAGGCAGGTTATATAGCTGAGAGCCACGTATGATGGGATTCCAGGTCTATGCTACACCTTACAATCAGCTTGAGGAGAAAGGGTTTGACCTGCAGGCTTACAATCTTAGGGAATAGTAGCATTGTATGGTAGACACTGGAGAGGGTTTGGGCTGGATGGAGGAATAAGGTGCATTGTATATAACAGGATGCTGTCTGTGTATAACGTAATCGCAACAAATATAAGATTCACAAATACGTTTCAATGCTATTTTGCACACATTTGCTGTAGAGCATCTGGTGCTGTCACTGTCTATGAGCTGCTTTGCAGTAAGACCTCCAGTACATGTCATTGTAACAGAGTCCATGTTTAGCTGGAGACAAATAGCTATAACTACACTCTATAAATCTCATCCATGCTGTTACACTAGTGATGGTAATATGTGTATAAACTCCTGTACATAATATCTGTATCTGATCTAGAATCATCACTTATAATCGCTGAGTTCTCATGTCATTTTTTCAGTGTTCATTATACAACTTGTCTATTACAAGAAATACCGAGCTCCCTCCTGTAAACTATTATGGAGCTTAGAAGTCGTCTCAGATTCCTGTGATCTCCATATAATGTGCAGCCGGGAGTGCGTTATCCCTGTATAATGAAGCCACAATGTTTCTCCGCTGAGGGCTGGGATAGGTGTGGTCACCATGGTACTGTGGACGCTGCCTGTGTACAGGTCACAGTGTCAGATAAGTGTATCCGTCACCCCATCTCCTCAGCAAACATCACACATGTAGAGATAGATGTTCAGGTTCTCCTGCTTTTTCCAACACTTATTTCCACCTTTTACTGACTGGGAATTTCACAGCCTAATATCCTGACTCCGTCCTTGTTTATGTCCCCAGTTCTCTTCCTCTAAATGATATTATTATCCAGGCACCACATAAATAAATATTCATCAACTGACCATCAGCCAGTTCTTGTACCGCGGCAGGAAAACATCCACGTTAGACATGATCAGAATAATGATGCATTACAGAGGATGGAACACTGGGCAGAACTTTGTCACCGAGGATCTGATTCATTAAGGAAAGTAAAGCAAAAGAAGTAACTTTGCACATTGCCAAAACCATGTTGCATTGGAGGGGGGTGTAAATTTACAATGTGATGGCAGATTTATAGTATTTCAGTGTAAGAATAAAGCTTAAGTATTTGTGTGCTACATGAAAAAACAGCCAGTTTTTAACATATGTGCAAAATAATAAACTAATTTGCACCCTTTGCATTGTAACATGGTTTTAGTCCAGGAGAAAACCTCCTTTTTTTGCCTTCCTTTCCTTAATGAATCAAACCATAGTGTTCCGGCCCTTTGCGCTCTGTGCTGCAGTAATGGTCACATCTATGGGCGCCCCTCTGTCTATATAGACACACATCAAGTATAAGGCATAGACAATATGTGAGTGTGTGATGCAAACATTATTTGTCAGGCTTCTATCTGGTATCTGCACGTCTGAAAAGTGGCTGTAGACAAAGTCTAACCTGTTTATTTCCATACAGCAGTCTGCTGACATATACATAATATCAGTCCTATGCACAGACCTGGCATCCAGTTAATGACATTGGCTCTAGGTACAGTGAGGACGTCACTGATGGGGAAAAAGTGGGTAATCTGTTTTACAAACAGAATATGTATGTTTGTATATACACTTGTTACCAGTGCTTGGGAGAAAGTTACAATACCTGTTATTAGGGTACCCAAATATGATACAGAGCATGATACAGTTATACAAGAGCCAGCATCATTTAATGTGACAATATATGATAAAACCCACAACCACACTGGGAAGCACTTGGGTGCTCTAGAGTGATATTGGTCAATGACTGGCCTAGTATTAACATGCTGGAGTAGCTGTGTACTGTATATTATACAGGTCATATACTTTGCATTATACTTTCCAGGCCTGATTTAAAACTTTCTCAATCCAAAATAATACAAATGGTGACATAGGGAAAGCAGATGCAGCGTACGGATACTCTGGCACTTTGTTATATGACGTCACCACACCTGAGCGTTAAGGTCCTGAACAACCACGTCTGGAAATATATATTATAATCATCAGGAAACCGCTAACTCAGGAGGCTGATAATGAGATCCAGAAAAGAGACCACGGAAACTCCATGATCTGCATGAGGATCTGGTCTCAGTGATGTCATATATTGATTTATCTAATATATTCCCTCTCTCGTTCTCAATATTATCACGTTTTACTTACAAGGTATTTTAACTCTGGGACATCCATTGGTGTCAGAATAGGGAGGAGAGGACTACAGTCATACATTGATTATAATGACGGGCCGTGGGGTTGGTAAAGGTTGTATAGTACGAAGTAAAATAAATCGGGCCCCCAGGTCCCTGTCAGAGCCTGGGAATATATCTGGGTCATGTCCTATAACCTGTGTGACCCAATGACGTATTTACAACCTGTCTCCAGACCTCTGCTGGGCTCTGATCACTGATAATGGCTGTAATATAGAATCTCAGGGGTGAAGACTACAAGGCCTATGTGCTGGGTTGCAAGTTAGGGTGGTCCCAGAATATGGGGTCTAATCTGGTTTTGTACCATTAATCTGCTTTATGATTTTGCTCATAGGAAAACACAAGGATGATTGGTGTCTAGGGTCCCATACAATGGACATCACTAACCACACACGCGACAATCTTTTCACTGAATGATTTGTACACACAGAACAATCTGATAAACATGATGTATTGATCATGCACATGAAATATGATGCCCACACGCACAGCGATACAACTGCCTTCAAATACTGGAGCCACTCTTTATAGTTAAGATATTTTGTGTGCCACAAACAAAGCAATAATTGTGAGATCTTATTTAATTATTTTTTTTGTGCCTAGGCTATGTCACTCGCATTATAGGTTTAGTTTTTCTTAAATGAACTATAGTTCTACTATGTCTCTTTAATAAGTCTGTGTCGGTGTCAGGGTCATTTCAAAGTGTCAGCACACTGGGCCACAGTCTCACATGCCACATATCAGGGTGGAGGTACAGACTATGAGTATATGTGTCCAATAACTTAAAGAGTAGAGAACATGTAGGTGGCAGGATGCCCCTTAACATTAAGTAGTACTTGTGCCAGTTAAAATGCTCTCCTGATAATCTGTATTATTAGTAGTACTGACAATGTACCCCACCTGCCAACCAATCTCTGTTAGATGATGAAGCTATTGCAAGGTGTCCAAATCTGCTATTAGTTGAACCAATTACAGTTGTGAGTCCCTTACAAACCCATCTGTATTCTCCAGTGCAATATGTTAGGATGCACGGCTACTGACAAATGCTGCGTCAATATAAATAAAATGCAGCCAGGATAAGTATAACATTAGTGGATCATACAAGGTGTATGTATGTACCTTGCAACTGTATCCCAAAAGTAGAGTGTATGAAGTTGTCTCAAGGGAGCAGAACATAAATATTAATGTTGTCTTTCTATCTGCACTGACACTTTCAGGATTTAGGTTTAAATGAAATCTGGAGTTGAAGCTTAGGGTAGGTTCATACTATGAGAAATGCCAGCACTATATAAAGATTTGCATTAAGACTATTGCTGTAAATTAAACCGAGTATAGTATTTTTCTCCATTAATAAGAAGTCTAATAACCTGTACAACTGGGCCCGGGGTAAATGGCCCAGTTCATATGTGACCTGGTGGCCCAACCGTAGTTGCCAAGATTGTAAAATGGCTTTTGGGCCACTTTGCCCCCAAGCCGGGGTATCTAAGCACCGAGTGGAGATTGGGGCCCTCAGGGCCCTCATGCCAATGATTACTGAGCTTCACAACTTTTTGTTGCATTTTTCATAATAAATATCAACATATAAAGTTCAGTCAGAAGAACAGATGGTTATAACTGTATCTAAAGGGAGGACAAGAAGATGCTGCTGTGGGGTTGGGTTGGTCCATATTAAGAAATAGGGACATTTTCAGGACAGATCTGTTACTCCTGGACTGTAGGGACTACTGACAGCTGTCCCGGCATTATGTGTGACCAGTGATAGGACTGTCTGTACTGAGCCCCTCGGATACCGTTAGTGTCTGACCCCAGCTCCGGGTGACCCGTCCCTCCGCCCCCTGCGGGTGTAGCTGGGCGGGAGGACTAGGCCTGATGCTGATCCCCGGACTGTCCCAGTCACAGCTGCGGGGCGGCTAGCGGGAGGTCTGCGGGGCCGAGGAGGGAGAGCTCCGGAGACCGGGATGGAGAGAGAGGAGCTGGCCAGGGAAGGTGAGAGAGTCCGCCCGGATCCCTGTGTGCCCCATAATATGTACAGTTACCCCATAATATATATATATCGCCCCCTAACACACAGTTACCCCATAATATATATATATACATATATATCACCCCCTAACACAGTTACCCCATAATATATATATATATCACCCCCTAACACACAGTTACCCCATAATATGTACAGTTACCCCATAATATATATATATCACCCCCTAACACACAGTTACCCCATAATATATATATATATATATATATATATATATATATATATATATATATATATATATACACACACATCACCCCCTAACACAGTTACCCTATAATATATATATATATATATCTATCACACCCTAACACACAGTTACCCCATAATATATATATATATATATATATATATATATTTATAGGGCGCCGCGGACACCTAGTGGCGCCCTATAGATAAAAATTAATAATAAATTAATAATAATATATATGTACATCCCCTAACATACAGTTACCCCATAATAAATATATATATCACCCCCTAATACACAGTTACCCCATAATATGTATATCACCTCCTTAACACACAGTGTACCCCATCCCCATAATATAGTTATCACCCCCTAAAACACAGTTACTCCATAATATATATATATATATATATATATATATATATATATATATATATATATATACACACCACTCCCAACACACAGACACCCCATAATATATGTGTATCACTCCCTAACACAGTTACCCCATAATATATATATCACCCCTAATACACAGTTATCACATAATATGTATATCACTCCCCCTAACACACAGTTACCCCATCCCCATAATATAAATCACATAGCACACACCCTGACCCCCTATACCCCATCCCCATAATATAAATCACATAGCACACACCCTGACATTCTATACTACATCCACATAACATAAAATATATATCCCATCATAATGATATATATACTACATACAACATACATGAGATGGAGGGGTGAGCTATTCTCTGTTCCACTAGCAGAGGGCACCCTTCTCCCACCTACCTGTTATATGCTGTGTACTTATAGCAGAGATACACTGGACCAGTGATAGAAACACATAAAGTAACACTAATTATACAACTGATATAAGACTAGTCCTTGTAATGGTTATATGTTCCCGTAAACCTGCTGTTATAATATAATATATGATGTATTGGATGGGGAGGTATTTTTGCCCCATAGTTGCAGAATGCATTGTATTGTACATTACTTATTCCCCCCACCTCTGAAAGTGCTACTGGGGACCCCCCTTTCTTTACGGTACACCCAGGCTTAGATGCACAGTCATCTGTCCCATAAATCCAATATAATTCTATGCACCGTGTGCCTTCTCGTTGTGATTTGCAGTGTTTTGTGGTGTGTGCTATGTATTATTCTGTGTCTGGAAGTGTGTGAGGCGTCATTGTCTATGTTCACAATACAGGAAAGGTGCATCTGCTTGAACTTTAGAGCCCCTCTCCAGCCATATAAAGGGTAAGGACAGACCACCCTGATACCGGTGTGTTACTGGCCCTTTAATACCCCATAATTCATGCCAGGAGACATATAGGCTGTGCATGTGGTCCTGGAAGTTTGGCATTTCCATGGATACAATAACTATTGGGGGGAGTCATCAGCCAGAAGGTCCTAGTGCCTACCCGTACACATGTGTTATCTCCATACACTTTGCAGAGCACTGGGGGCAGTGCGGAGTGGGGTCTGGCTGCAGACAATGCATGGATGATGCAGGCTGGTGGCGGGCTCTAGGGCCGGCCAGGATCTAATGTCTGAATGGAAACACTGGGGAGTGGGAGAGTCTCTCCTGACAATCACAGAAGCACTTGCAGCCTGGTCAGAAGGATGGTAGAGGTGGGGGCTAAAGAGATTTAACGCTAAGCTCTGTGCAGAGCCAGCCACCGTCTCTGTTGTGTGTAATCAGAGGGGGACTGGCAGACACGTCTCATGGGACCATAGGGATTTACTGCTGGATATTAGGGTTCCATGACTCCCTGCAGCCATCTCCTGAGGTTCTGTAGGGGCTCTAGCATCGATGAGTGCTGTGGAGGAGACCCAGGACTTCGCTGAGCAGAAATTGGAGGCTGTGATAGAGGTTGGTTCAGGCTTCCGCTGCCGCCTTCAGTTAGAGGACCACTGTGTTACATCACATTGAGCATTGGGATCGATGGGAAATGTATCCTGTAATGTATATATGCCCTTTATAAGTTGTCATCTTACAGTTCTTTTTGTTTATTTTCTACTTTCTGTTTTGTTTTAAAATAGTACAATTATCTGCAGCGCAAGTTCTAATCCATGATGGCTGTGAACAGGCCAGGGTTTAGGGATTTCACTTTTTAGTGGCTGTGACTCCAGAATGAATACCCCTATGACATGTCCTGCTTGTACAACCCCTATCCCTAAATACTGAGTTCTGCAGTGTGATCTGTCAGGGTGTAGATTACAGGGTCTGTCTGATATAAACGCTGTAAGACCCCTCTCCCTATATACTGAGTTCTGCAGTGTGATCTGTCAGGGTGTAGATTACAGGGTCTGTCTGATATAAACGCTGTAAGACCCCTCTCCCTATATACTGAGTTCTGCAGTGTGATCTGTCAGGGTGTAGATTACAGGGTCTGTCTGATATAAACGCTGTAAGACCCCTATCCCTAAATACTGAGTTCTGCAGTGTGATCTGTCCGGGTGTAGATTACAGGGTCTGTCTGATATAAACGCTGTAAGACCCCTCTCCCTATATACTGAGTTCTGCAGTGTGATCTGTCAGGGTGTAGATTACAGGGTCTGTCTGATATAAACGCTGTGAGACCCCTCTCCCTATATACTGAGTTCTGCAGTGTGATCTGTCAGGGTGTAGATTACAGGGTCTGTCTGATATAAACGCTGTAAGACCCCTCTCCCTATATACTGAGTTCTGCAGTGTGATCTGTCAGGGTGTAGATTACAGGGTCTGTCTGATATAAACGCTGTGAGACCCCTCTCCCTATATACTGAGTTCTGCAGTGTGATCTGTCAGGGTGTAGATTACAGGGTCTGTCTGATATAAACGCTGTAAGACCCCTCTCCCTATATACTGAGTTCTGCAGTGTGATCTGTCAGGGTGTAGATTACAGGGTCTGTCTGATATAAACGCTGTAAGACCCCTCTCCCTATATACTGAGTTCTGCAGTGTGATCTGTCAGGGTGTAGATTACAGGGTCTGTCTGATATAAACGCTGTAAGACCCCTATCCCTAAATACTGAGTTCTGCAGTGTGATCTGTCAGGGTGTAGATTACAGGGTCTGTCTGATATAAACGCTGTAAGACCCCTCTCCCTATATACTGAGTTCTGCAGTGTGATCTGTCAGGGTGTAGATTACAGGGTCTGTCTGATATAAACGCTGTAAGACCCCTCTCCCTATATACTGAGTTCTGCAGTGTGATCTGTCAGGGTGTAGATTACAGGGTCTGTCTGATATAAACGCTGTAAGACCCCTATCCCTAAATACTGAGTTCTGCAGTGTGATCTGTCAGGGTGTAGATTACAGGGTCTGTCTGATATAAACGCTGTGAGACCCCTCTCCCTAAATACTGAGTTCTGCAGTGTGATCTGTCCGGGTGTAGATTACAGGGTCTGTCTGATATAAATGCTGTGAGACCCCTCTCCCTATATACTGAGTTCTGCAGTGTGATCTGTCAGGGTGTAGATTACAGGGTCTGTCTGATATAAACGCTGTGAGACCCCTCTCCCTATATACTGAGTTCTGCAGTGTGATCTGTCCGGGTGTAGATTACAGGGTCTGTCTGATATAAACGCTGTGAGACCCCTCTCCCTAAATACTGAGTTCTGCAGTGTGATCTGTCAGGGTGTAGATTACAGGGTCTGTCTGATATAAACGCTGTGAGACCCCTCTCCCTATATACTGAGTTCTGCAGTGTGATCTGTCCGGGTGTAGATTACAGGGTCTGTCTGATATAAACGCTGTAAGACCCCTCTCCCTATATACTGAGTTCTGCAGTGTGATCTGTCAGGGTGTAGATTACAGGGTCTGTCTGATATAAACGCTGTAAGACCCCTATCCCTAAATACTGAGTTCTGCAGTGTGATCTGTCAGGGTGTAGATTACAGGGTCTGTCTGATATAAACGCTGTGAGACCCCTCTCCCTAAATACTGAGTTCTGCAGTGTGATCTGTCCGGGTGTAGATTACAGGGTCTGTCTGATATAAACGCTGTGAGACCCCTCTCCCTAAATACTGAGTTCTGCAGTGTGATCTGTCAGGGTGTAGATTACAGGGTCTGTCTGATATAAACGCTGTGAGACCCCTCTCCCTATATACTGAGTTCTGCAGTGTGATCTGTCCGGGTGTAGATTACAGGGTCTGTCTGATATAAACGCTGTAAGACCCCTCTCCCTATATACTGAGTTCTGCAGTGTGATCTGTCAGGGTGTAGATTACAGGGTCTGTCTGATATAAACGCTGTAAGACCCCTCTCCCTAAATACGGAGTTCTGCAGTGTGATCTGTCAGGGTGTAGATTACAGGGTCTGTCTGATATAAACGCTGTGAGACCCCTCTCCCTATATACTGAGTTCTGCAGTGTGATCTGTCAGGGTGTAGATTACAGGGTCTGTCTGATATAAACGCTGTAAGACCCCTCTCCCTAAATACGGAGTTCTGCAGTGTGATCTGTCAGGGTGTAGATTACAGGGTCTGTCTGATATAAACGCTGTGAGACCCCTCTCCCTATATACTGAGTTCTGCAGTGTGATCTGTCAGGGTGTAGATTACAGGGTCTGTCTGATATAAACGCTGTGAGACCCCTCTCCCTAAATACGGAGTTCTGCAGTGTGATCTGTCAGGGTGTAGATTACAGGGTCTGTCTGATATAAACGCTGTGAGACCCCTCTCCCTATATACTGAGTTCTGCAGTGTGATCTGTCAGGGTGTAGATTACAGGGTCTGTCTGATATAAACGCTGTGAGACCCCTCTCCCTATATACTGAGTTCTGCAGTGTGATCTGTCAGGGTGTAGATTACAGGGTCTGTCTGATATAAACGCTGTGAGACCCCTCTCCCTATATACTGAGTTCTGCAGTGTGATCTGTCAGGGTGTAGATTACAGGGTCTGTCTGATATAAACGCTGTAAGACCCCTCTCCCTATATACTGAGTTCTGCAGTGTGATCTGTCAGGGTGTAGATTACAGGGTCTGTCTGATATAAACGCTGTGAGACCCCTCTCCCTATATACTGAGTTCTGCAGTGTGATCTGTCAGGGTGTAGATTACAGGGTCTGTCTGATATAAACGCTGTGAGACCCCTCTCCCTATATACTGAGTTCTGCAGTGTGATCTGTCCGGGTGTAGATTACAGGGTCTGTCTGATATAAACGCTGTAAGACCCCTATCCCTAAATACTGAGTTCTGCAGTGTGATCTGTCCGGGTGTAGATTACAGGGTCTGTCTGATATAAACGCTGTAAGACCCCTCTCCCTATATACTGAGTTCTGCAGTGTGATCTGTCCGGGTGTAGATTACAGGGTCTGTCTGATATAAATGCTGTGAGACCCCTCTCCCTATATACTGAGTTCTGCAGTGTGATCTGTCAGGGTGTAGATTACAGGGTCTGTCTGATATAAACGCTGTAAGACCCCTATCCCTAAATACTGAGTTCTGCAGTGTGATCTGTCCGGGTGTAGATTACAGGGTCTGTCTGATATAAATGCTGTGAGACCCCTCTCCCTATATACTGAGTTCTGCAGTGTGATCTGTCCGGGTGTAGATTACAGGGTCTGTCTGATATAAACGCTGTAAGACCCCTCTCCCTATATACTGAGTTCTGCAGTGTGATCTGTCCGGGTGTAGATTACAGGGTCTGTCTGATATAAATGCTGTGAGACCCCTCTCCCTATATACTGAGTTCTGCAGTGTGATCTGTCCGGGTGTAGATTACAGGGTCTGTCTGATATAAACGCTGTGAGACCCCTCTCCCTATATACTGAGTTCTGCAGTGTGATCTGTCAGGGTGTAGATTACAGGGTCTGTCTGATATAAACGCTGTGAGACCCCTCTCCCTATATACTGAGTTCTGCAGTGTGATCTGTCAGGGTGTAGATTACAGGGTCTGTCTGATATAAATGCTGTGAGACCCCTCTCCCTATATACTGAGTTCTGCAGTGTGATCTGTCAGAGTGTAGATTACAGGGTCTGTCTGATATAAACGCTGTGAGACCCCTCTCCCTATATACTGAGTTCTGCAGTGTGATCTGTCCGGGTGTAGATTACAGGGTCTGTCTGATATAAACGCTGTAAGACCCCTCTCCCTATATACTGAGTTCTGGTCTCTGCGTTATGTGTTCTGTGGTCATTACAGGGTATCTGACTATCCCTGTAGAAGCACAGTGTAGGTGAAGCCACTGGTATCTCTCATTCACTTTATCTGTGTTGGAGTTTCACAACTTCATTCATAAATTCACATTACAAGAAAGATATTTTGATTCATTCAGTGATGCAGAGAGGGGATCCTAGTCATTCTCTTAATACAGGTACTTTAATATGTGGCACAGAGAGAACCTCATTCATTCAACATTAATTCAGTGTTCCAGAGAGAAGATCTCATTCATTCACCAGGTACATTTGTACAGTGTCACAGAGCAGGGATTCAATTCATTCACCATTTATAGCAGATTAATCCAATGACGGCATCTTGTACGTCGCTGATAATCACTCCCTGATTTTCATTCCTTCATTCCACATTACATAGTTAATGAGGTTGAAAAAAGACACCAGTCCATCAAGTTCAACTTATTTGGATCTCCTGCGATCCCCCTTTTATATTTGAAATTAATTCATATAATGCAACCACCAATCTGTTTCAAACGGGAAAATCCTCTCCTGACCCAATATTTCAGTCCTATTTCTCCCTGGATCCATTACTATCCTTCATTTTAATTAGCGGTCGTAACCCTGGACACGCTAAGTATTTGTCTAACTCTTTCTTAAACATATCTATTAAATCTGCCATCACAACCTTCCCTGGCAGTGAATTCCATATCTTGACTGCCCTTACTGTAAAGAACCCCTTCCTTTGCTGGTTGTGAAATTTCCTCTCCTCTAACCTTAGGGGGTGACCACGTGTTCTGTGCATAGTCCTTGGGGTAAAAAGTTCCCATGAAAGTTCTCTGTATTGACGCTTAATGTATTTGTACATAGTAATGACTCCGTACCCTTTATTAATTTTGATGTTTTTCTCTGAACCCTTTCTAGTTCCAAAATGTTTTTTTTTTATAGAGTGGTGCCCAGAATTGTACTCTCTATTCAAGTTGTGGTCTTATCCACGAGTTTATATAGTGACAAAATTACACCTTGTTCCCTTGCATCTATGCCCGTTTTATGCATGCCAATACTTTATTGGCTCTTGCAGCTGCTGCTTGACCTTGAGCACTATTACTAAGTCTACGGTCTCTGCATTCTCTACAGTCTCTGTTCCGTCATCATCATTACTACAGTGATCATTGTTCTAACAACTTATATTTCTTGTTGTGCAGGAACTGTCTATCTGGGTGCTAGGCTCCGCAGAAGAGAAGTCCCTCACTCTCCGTGGAGACCCCACGGACCCCCTCCCTGCCCGGCTGCCGGCGCGTATCCGAGAGATTGTTACCAGGAACCTAAGCCCGCCACCAGGCCCTGGTGGGTACACTGTGCATTGTCCCAATGTTACATCACAGCGCTCAGGGGTCTCACCGGTTATTAGGGTGTCTGGTATGGACGATTGATAAAATCCCGTTCCTGTACGTCAGAGCTAGTATCCGTCCATTGCCCTGCTGAGCAGGAATATATATAATACCTGGCGTGAATGATATTACGGAAGGAAGCTACAGTAATCTTTGTGTTTAGTGTTGGATGGCGTTCTCTGTCTCAGCAGTGCATGAGAGATAAGTAAACCTTGGATTTTATATTAACCCAGTGTGTAGGAAAGCAGGATATCAGATTTGCACATTCTCCATGCTCCATTAATTAATAAAGCCTCTACGTGACCTTAACCTGTCTGAACTTGAGATCCAAAATATTCATTTACAAAATGCAAAATAAAATTCAGGCCTGGTCAACCTGTGGCTCTTCAGGTGTTTTAAAACTACAAGTCCCAGAACACCTTGAGAGCTATCGGCTGGCTATCTACAGGCATACCATGCTGGGGCTTGTAGTTTCACAACAGGTTGGCCAGACCTGCATTTGTGTATCCACTACAGAACCCTGAGAGAACCCCATTCAGTCACTGCACCATCACCTGTCAGCCTGCAGATGGCAGTGTTGCAGTTGCTGCCTATAGAAACCATTAGATCTCTCTGTACATACAGCAGGCGGAACAGCGCCACCTGCAGGCTGTAAAGTAATACAAATTATTTCACATTTTTCCCAATAACGTTTGATTGATCATGCATCACACAGTGAGGTCAGTTGTGCCTTTGTTGTAGTGAGAACAGCTTTATAATGTGTATAATTCACAACAGTTGTTACCCTTTTATTTAAAAGGTTTACATTGGTTAGACGCCTAATTGTCCTGAGATTACCCAGAATCCCCTGCATGCCTGCCTCTGACCGTAGTATACATATATACTGGTGATACTCTGATTTGCTCCTTGTAGGTCTCCCCGCAGACATGTCATCCCTTCTGTCCCTGCAAGAGGAGAACCGCATCCTGCAACAAGAGTTGTCGCGGGTGGAAGACCTCCTGGCGCAGAGCCGCGCAGAGAGAGATGAGTTGGCCATTAAATACAACGCGATAAGTGAGAGGGTAAGTTGTGCTGCTTGTCGCTCTGTCATCAGACTATCGTCAGTTCATGTGTTGAGCAAAATTACATACAAGCGTCTTATATTTGATATTTTCACTTTGTATAATCTTATCTGTGCTGAGCTTTTAGTCGCTGACTAAACCTCTTCTCAGACATCAGTGGAAACAGTGACACCTACAGGCTGTATACAGAACTATTTTATTCTATTCTATTAAAAACTATGCATTTCTCCTAATGAAACATGTTGCACTAGTCCACGGTTTATAATTTTACAGAACGTACTAAAATATGTTTTTTCTTGCACAGTGGCTTTGTACGAATGTGGTGTAACAATGCCCTGTAATCCTCTCGCTCCCTCCATATATATTCATGTAACAGCCTAAAATATGTTACAGAAAAAGTATAAATACTTTGTGTCTTTCCTGGTTTTGGGTCAGAGTATTTGGGGCTTGATCACGATTACACTTTGTCAAATCCATGTGCCATCGCGCTGGTCGGCTCACGTCCTGACTTAACCCGAAGTCATGGTGTGACTATAAAGCTATCAGTATTTATGTGCTACATCCAGGCAGTATTTTTAACTGAATAAAAAAAACTGCATTTGCACTTAATTCTAGTTTGTGTTTTTCTGCCGCTTGGTTGCTCTCTCTGGCCACAACTTGCCTCATGTTGAGAGATTGTCCCCAGACGTCCTGTGACTGGTAGAATAGAGCGGCTCTAATTGTGTTTAATGTATTAAACCTTTTTATTGTCCAACGCTGCCTGTCATTTGTCACTGTGAGTCTAGAGGATCGTGCCCGGGCAGGCGGTGAGCAGTGAGTGACATGGGGCAGGCCTGGACTTGCTCAGTGTTTGCCAGCGCAGTGTCCGTCTCTCAAAGACGCATTGATTGGAATCCTCATTGTCCCGGATATTTCCCACAGCTCAGACCCCCAGCAGTAAATGTCCGTCACTAGTTATAGCTGCTCATCTCTGGGGACCCCGGTAACCCAGCCTCCGACTAATCAGTTATGACTGATGTCATTTGTTCCAGCTTTACTGTGGTCTTGTGGAAACTTTATTGGATGTGATCAGTTTCGCTGGATCTTTAAACTCTAAAAAGCAATTTTTACAAATGTTTCTAATTCATTTTGATAGAGTATTACTCTGACAGAACATGAAGGGGTTAAATGCTGTTACTCTGACAGAACATGAAGGGGTTAAATGCTGTTACTCTGACAGAACATGAAGGGGTTAAATGCTGTTACTCTGACAGAACATGAAGGGGTTCAATGCTGTTACTGTGATGTTAAGAATGTGCAGGGAATTGTTCTATATTACAGTGGTGACCCTAGGGTAGATCTAACGTTATCTTGGGGACTGTTCCTGCTCCCAGGACCCCCCTAATGTGGCTGCATTGGGTCACGTAATGGAGAGTGGAGCTTACAATCTATATTCCTTACCACACAGACACTGTCATTTCATTTAAATTATGACCCAAACTCTATGACCAACCAGGTGTAACTCTTATGTTTAATCAGGTTTAATTTCAGTCACACGATTGTGTTTTTTTCTTAATATCCGCGCATTAAGTTTTATTCGTGTTTTGCTATAAATGTTCCGGAGTTGTAGATATTCTGTGCAGTATTGTGTTTTGTGTGATTATCTCTTTGTTTCGTTGTTGCACCTGTGATAATTTGTCACTAATAATGCGATTGGGGGGGTTGTCATGTGATCATATGAATTCAACGCTCTCTCCGTTCAGATAGCGTCACTTTGTCCCTGGCGGAGGTGGACGCTCTGTCCTCCTCTTTCTTATAGCTCTACAATATGGAAACAATATGTAGAGATAAAAGTACAATTCATATTAATGACATAGTTCTTCTTTGGCAGGATGTATGATTTTTAGCCCTGGTACACAGAGCTTGCACTCTCTGTAGTATGAGACACTACAGTGTCTATCCCAGTGTTGTATACTATTCAGTTTATGGCAGTGTCTGGCAGGGGGGCCGGGGTTGGTGGTCACTGTGGAGACCGTTACCTAGGAGACTGTAAACTTGTTGTATTCAGCACAATGTGTGTCTTTTGGTGAGTGACAAAGACATTCTTCAAGGACATCCCAACCTGTTCTCTGCATGTCTGCCCCCATTACTGGCTGCGGAGCTTCATTGTCACCTAGAGACCCCCAGATGATCTGTGTAATGCATCTTAAAGCACCACTAAGCCTGAGACACAGGCCGCAACAATGTTACGGGGTTTGTCTACCTCCAAGTCAGCTTTAGGTGTCACACTAGTGTCCGCTCCTAGTTTCTTCAGTCCTGATTGGTCAGTGGTCAGGTGTCTGCGCAGGTTTAAGGCTCCATCTCATAGAGACAGATGTGTGACGCGACCTCTATATGAAGCAAAGTTCATACGTCCAACTCCGCCATAGGTGAACAATAATGCACAAATAAAGTAGATACTTTTCAAACTGATATGGAGAAAAAGATGCATTTTTCAGTGACCAATATGGAGGCAAATAGACTCGGTTCACACCATCAGATTCCCCCTACCCCTGATTAGTGCTATGATGTGAGCCCATTACGTGGGACCCCCAAAACACTGACTGTGTGCTGTGCAGAGGAAATTCCCACATCCCACCCCTCTCAATGTATGCACCCCCCCTGTGTACAGAAATGTGCTCCCCCAGGACAGAGCTGGATTAAGGCTTCGGGGGGCCCGGGGCACTTAAGACAGGGGGGCCCCTAAGATCTAAAATTAAGGGCATAGTGACACATCCTGCATTACATCACCTACAGCCTACAGTATGACACTTACAGCTCTCCCAGAGGGCTCGCTTAGGTTGTCTGCATAAGATAAATCATTGCTTCCACAAACTAAAATACTGTACATTAAAACAATCATCAAAACACCACATTAAAATGGGTATTGACACCACACATTAAAACTAGCAATGATATCACACATTAAAAATACCATTGATAACGTACACTAAAACTAGCAATGATACCGCACGCTAAAACTAGCAATGATACCGCAAATTAAAATACCATTGATAATGCATCATTGGGCATGGCCAGGCCACTCTCCTACAGACAAAAAACCTGCATTGTTGTGTACACCATTGAACAGTCACCAAAAATTGGGATTGTCCCACTAGAATAACAATATTTCACAGACTTTACTGCTCTCTCCTACCTGTTCTTCTCACTTTCTCCACCTGTGCTGCAGGTTTCTTTAGTTGCTGCTTGTCTGGATCCTGGAATGTTAGGGGCCCTATTTGAAAAAAAAAAAATGGGTACATTTAGAAAATTACAGCCACCCCCAGCATTATTATTATTATTAATTTTTATTTATAGGGCGCCACTAGGTATCCGTAGCGCCGTACAGGGACAGACAGAAATACGATACAGGGTAAGACAGCACAGTACAGTTAACAGAAATCACAGTAACTCTGAAGCTCAATGAACAGCTAGATTAGAGGTGAATAAATCAGTACCACCCATGATTAATGATTAGGCCTTCCTCCAGCCCCAACATTAAAATAATAGTATTCACATTTAATAAATAAATCTATTTCCCTCCCTACAAACAGCCCCAGCAATAAATTAATAGTATTTACATTTCAGAAATATACCTATTTCTCGCAACCGTCACTACCATTAAATAATTCATAGGCACATTTAATAAAGGGACCTCATTCTTCCCAAACTCACCCCCACATTCAGTAGCGCCCAAACCACCCCATCTTAAATTAATTGTCCCCACTATTGTGCCTCTCTCCCCCCCCCTTTTTCCTCATGATGTTTTTCTCCCCCTTTTTTCCTTACTGTGCCTCTCTTCTCGCCCTTTTTTCCTTACTGCGCCTCTCTTCTCGCCCTTTTTTCCTTACTGTGCCTCTCTTCTCCCCCTTTTTTCCTTACTGTGCCTCTCTTCTCCCCCTTTTTTCCTTACTGTGCCTCTCTTCTCCCCCTTTTTTCCTTACTGTGCCTCTCTTCTCCCCCTTTTTTCCTTACTGCGCCTCTCTTCTCCCCCTTTTTTCCTTACTGCGCCTCTCTTCTCCCCCTTTTTTCCTTACTGCGCCTCTCTTCTCCCCCTTTTTCCTCATGATGTTTTTCTCCCCCTTTTTTCCATACTGTGCCTCTCTTCTCCCCCTTGTTCCTCCATACTGTGCCTCTCTTCTCTCCCTTTTTTCCTTACTGCGCCTCTCTTCTCGCCCTTTTTTCCTTACTGCGCCTCTCTTCTCGCCCTTTTTTCCTTACTGTGCCTCTCTTCTCCCCCTTTTTTCCTTACTGTGCCTCTCTTCTCCCCCTTTTTTCCTTACTGTGCCTCTCTTCTCCCCCTTTTTTCCTTACTGTGCCTCTCTTCTCCCCCTTTTTTCCTTACTGTGCCTCTCTTCTCCCCCTTTTTTCCTTACTGCGCCTCTCTTCTCCCCCTTTTTTCCTTACTGCGCCTCTCTTCTCCCCCTTTTTTCCTTACTGCGCCTCTCTTCTCCCCCTTTTTCCTCATGATGTTTTTCTCCCCCTTTTTTCCATACTGTGCCTCTCTTCTCCCCCTTGTTCCTCCATACTGTGCCTCTCTACTCCCCCTTGTTCCTCCATACTGTGCCTCTCTTCTCCCCCTTGTTCCTCCATACTGTGCCTCTCTTCTCCCCCTTGTTCCTCCATACTGTGCCTCTCTACTCCCCCTTGTTCCTCCATACTGTGCCTCTCTTCTCCCCCTTGTTCCTCCATACTGTGCCTCTCTTCTCCCCTTTTTTTTTTTTTTTACTTACCTTTCATTTAGCTTCTTTCTTCTCTTCTGTCTTCTTGTGTCTTTCCTGGTCCTCTGCGCGCTGCTCCTCACTGAAGGACAGGCGTGCCTTGATGACGTCACGCCTATCATTCAGTGTTAAGAGTGCAGGGAGGAGGGGGGAGGAGGAGGAGGAGGGACGCCGGCGCCGCGGTGAGGTCAGTATATCTTTTTTTTTGTTTTTTTTTTTCTTTCTTTTACTATCCTGCTCTCCCCACCAACGAAGGGAGCCCCGAAAAAAATAAATCAGAGGTTAGGAGCGCGGCGGCGGCGGGGCCCTCGGAGAGAGGGGGGCCCGGGGCACGTGCCCCTCCCCCCTTCCTTAATCCGGCTATGCCCCAGGACGCTGCTGGTGTATAAAGTATATTCAGTCATGACACCATGAAGTAGTTCTTTTATTTAAACCAAGGTTGTCGGGGTGCCGTTCTTCCCGTATTCCAGGTGTCGGGGTGCTGTGGTTCCCAGGCCCCAGATGTCGGGGTGCCGTTGTTCCCGTACCCCAGGTGTCGGGGTGCCTTAGATCCCGTACCCCAGGTGTCAGGATGCGTTGATCCTGGCAAGCTGACAACCTAAACAAAGCTCTCTCATTACACCGCAGCACACAGCCTACTGTACAGTGCACCACATTCTGCACTGACCCGTCTCCCCCTGATGCCCTCTTCATGCTGCTCTGTATATTCTCTGTGTTTTCCTGGTGATGTGCTATCAGTTACTTGTCTCATTCTGCTTATGTATTTATATATTCTGTGTACTGTTATTGGTTAGGGCAACTACATAGTAATTTGTTTATTTAGAGGAAAGTACCTGTACACTTTAAGGGGGGGATCTGTAGTGCCTGCTAGTGAGCAGAAGTTTGAATGAAACAGATTCCCGCGCTGGAGCTAGCGGTGTGTAGAGAGACGTCTGCAGGAACCCAGAGAAAGTGCCCACGTACCCCTCCTCAGCATATTACTTCTCCACGTACCCCACCCCCATGAACCCCTCCTCCGCGTACCCCACCCCCATGAACCCCTCCTCCGCGTACCCCTCCTCCACGTACCCCACCCCCATGAACCCCTCCTCCGCGTACCACTCCTCCACGTACCCCACCCCCATGAACCCCTCCTCCGCGTACCCCTCCTCCGCGTACCCCACTCCTGACTCCGGATCCTGCTGTTACACACAGAGGAGGGGTGTGCACATTACCACGGTCCTGCTCTCGCTCTGTCTCTCCTAAGCTCTCGTAGTGATGGAGGACGAGGCAGAGCTGCCGTCTGTCCGTGAGGAGGATGCTGGGGCCTATGTGAGGAGGAGAGTGGTTCGGGCAAGTAGGCGCAGGCAGAGATGGTTGAGGTACTGGAACAGGCCGGAGAGAAGAGGCTGCCATGGAAACATCCCGCAGTTTCCTCTCAATAAGCTGCTTTGCTGCAGAAGCGACTGTCTGTTCAGTGTGCGCCGGTGTATTGTGCCATTAACCCCTCACAGCCCGGCTGCCCTGAGTACTCAGTGTCTCTGTTGTATCCCATATAGTGTGCACGGTGCAGGAATATGGCTCCTCTCTCCAGCCTGTTCTCACTTCTTCTGCTATTAAGATTCTCAGATTTGGATAGGGACTCTGAGCGCAGTGGGGGCTCATTTGGGGGGGGGGCTGACTGCTGGGGGCTCATGAGGGTGGTGGGGTGGCTGACTGCTAGGGGTTATTGGGGGGAGGGGGGGGGCTGACCACTGGAGTGCATTAGGGTGGTGGGGGTTGGCTCACTGCTGAGAGCTCATTGGGGGGGGGCTGACCACTTTAGTCCATTAGGGTGGTGGGGGGCGGCTGGGCTACTGTATTATTAACTGTTTAAGGTCTGTGCCTCCACTTGGCAGTTAATGGCTGGTGATTAATTTGACATGTTATTGTGCTGCACTTTGGGGTCACCTGGTATTGGGGTGATCTGTTCCCCTCTTCTGTTTCCTTCACAATCTCTCTGTCTGCTACAGCTTGAGGACTGTCTGCGTCAGAGGGGGCTGGATTCTGTCACCAACGCGGATGTGCGTACCTTGTAATGACACGTGTGACGTGTACTGGGCAGAACATGTTACTGTGGGGGGGAGGGCTGGTGTTGTACCACGTGTTGTACGTGTGTTGGGTTCCATATTTCTGTCAGCTGACGCCGCCCCTCTCTGTTATTGTGCAAGTTGGCCCAGCCCCTCCGCTGGTTGTGGGAGGAGCCTGGAAGACCTGCGCCCAATGCTATAGGTTGGAGTGAGCGGAGTGAGGTGGGTATACTGCTGCTGCAAGCTCAATTCATAGCTGAGCAACTACTGAGTGATTGTATCTGTGTTTATGGTTTGATAAACGATGACCGTCAATCCTGATCTGTCACTGTGTCAGCGATCAGCCGGCGGTGTAGCCCAGGTGTCTCTGCCCTGTATCATGGTACAGTCGGTATATACTAGATAACTGACCATCTCGTGTTCTTGTAGCTTGAACAGACCCTGCGTCTGGAGACCGGTGAGCGAGAGAGAGATTCCCTGGAGACACGGAGCCTGGCGCAGCAGAATGTGGAGCTCAGGCGTCGGCTGGAAGAAGAGCAGGCTGCCTACAAGCGCAAGCTGCAGGCCTACCAGGAGGGACAGCAGCGCCAAGCCCAGCTGGTGCAGAAACTACAAGCTAAGGTGTGTGCGTGGAGGGAGATGGAGACATGGGGGGTTCACACAGTGGGGACATTTACTTAAAATTACATAAGTGGATTGTTTATTTTTTTTGCACAATTAATGAAAATGTTGCATTGTAAATATGTAACTGGTTCTCTAGTGTCATTTTTTTGCTTTACTACATAATGCTCCGCACAGTATGACTCCCGCTCACCCAGAGAGCGTTGTATTCAGCACATCTGTATGCATTCCGCTCGCTCTTCCTCCATCCCACACAGCTGTAGCCGGCCCCGGACTGAGCATGGTGGGATCTTACACGTCTTCCATGTCACGCTGTCAGATTGCACAATGCTTGCTCCAGGGCCGGCTTCCTGTATATCTCACAGCGTCCATGAGAGGGCGCCATGCGCTGTATAAAACGCTCTCCCCCAGGGAGATGTAAAACACTACAGGAACTAGGGACTGTACAATGTATTACTTCCCAGTCCCTGACTCCAGTCCTCCAATGTCTACTTCAACTATATGCAGTATAATAACCATTACTGAAATTACCCTGTGGTCCAATGATGTACTGCCGCCCCCTCAGCCTGGATGTGTAGACACTGACGGTGATGAGGAAGTGACCATAGACGCAGAGTACGATGACGTCTATTTATGTGCATGGATTGTGAGAGAGATGGTGGGATGTCTGCAGACCCTTTGTAGTCTCTTATAAATAATAATAACATGTCGGATATACCCTGAATGTCAGTGTAATGAGAGAAGCAGCCATTATGCTGAGATCGGATACTGCTAGATATAAACCCAGTCCCTCTTGCAGGTTCTGCAGTATAAGAAGAGGTGCGGGGAGGTAGAGCAGCACCTTCTGGAACGCTCCACGGAACTGGAACACGAGCGACTGAGTGTGAGTCTCATTCACGATGGACGGCAAAGCGCTCCAGTCTGTCACGTTACGTCCCATAGTTGTCTCCTGACTGATGGTGCCCAGCGCCTGACAGAGGCAGCTCTAGAAAGTTACCCAGAAACATTAACAACTATTGTACATACAGTATGACCTGTCTAATAGATATCTGTGGTCTCTCTATGGACAGAGCCGTCTGGAGCTGACAGATTCGCGGCTGCGGCAGGAGGAGGAGACCAGCAATGAGCTGGAGAACGCGCTGATCCGGCTGGAGGAGGAGCAGCAGAGGTAAGAAAGCCTAAAGTACCCATTGCTGGGATTTATGTCTACAGAGAGACACTGGACGGAGGGGAGCACCCTCATTAGTAGATGCCTGGTGCCATCCACTTAGTAGGAAACTGTCCAGGAATTTCCATGACACAATGTCTAGGCAGCACGGTTTCTCAGTGGTTAGCACTTCTGCCTCACAGTACTGGGGTCATGAGTTCAATTCACCACCATGGCCTAATCTGTGTGGAGTTTGTATGTTCTCCCCGTAACTGCATGGGTTTCCTCCGGGTGCTCCAGTTTCCTCCCACAATCCAAAAACATACTGAGGTTAATTGGATGCTATGAAATTGACCCTAGTCTCTCTCTCTCTCTCTGTCTGTATGTGTGTATGTTAGGAAATTTAGACTGTAAGCTCCAATGGGGCAGGGACTGATGTGAGTTCTCCGTACAGTGCTGCGGAGAGCTCATGTCATATTTTTGTTGTGTTTCCCTTCTCCCTCCGCACACAGAAGTGCCAGTCTCACCCAGGTTAATGCCATGCTGAGGGAGCAGCTGGACCAGGCCAATTCCGCCAATCAGGCCCTGAGCGAGGATCTACGCAAACTAACAGCTGATTGGACCAAAGCTCGGGATGAGCTGGAGCAGAGAGAGAGTGAGTGGCGGCGAGAGGAGGAGGTGAGAGAGACACATGCTCAGGGTGGGAGAGCATTTTCGGGGTTTCTTAGTTTCGATGACCAAAGGCATTACTGGGCAGAAGGGGCAACAATGCAGCCAAGACATAAAAATCCCTATTATTGTTACGTCTATGCCCGAGTGCCGCTGTATAACCAGTGGCGGCAGCAGCCTTAGAAATTAGAAAGGGGGCGGGGCCTAAATCCCCCCCCCCCCCCCCTAAAACCGCCCCGGGTAGAGCAGTTGCCTAGATCCGCCCCTGTGTATAACATCATTCTACTCTCGTATAGGAAGACTTTGTACCCAATGCCTTTATCGCCCCCTACAGTCCTTCAACACTTACTTCAGCAACGAGCACAGCCGGCTGCTATCCCTCTGGAGGCAGGTAGTGGGATTCTGGAGACATTTCAGTGAGATGAAGACCATGACGGAGAGGTGGGTGTATGTTACTCATGTAACGGATACATATATGTGTCATGATATAGCGGCAGAGCCTGTGCTCTAGGTCACACTCTGTAACTCTCTGATACACAGTAGAGCAGCTCATATTAATACACCTGATGTTTATATATTGATATAACTTTATTTCATGTCAGCAGAAGGCCCAGGACTGATCTAGGATCCTTATAAATAATGGTGGAGAGAATAACCCTCCTTGATACATTACTTGTAGTTCAGATATTTTGTATCTCTCATGTCTGGACTATCAGGCCCTATATAGTCCTTTATCAGCAATGAGCTATATCCGCTTAGAGCGTTAGATGGTCGGTGCCAGCACTATACATTATACCCGTCCTCCTACATCCAGGGACCTCTCGCTGATGAAGAAGGAGCTGTCCCAGTCGTGCCGTTCGCTCCATGCCTCCTGCCTGAGTGTCAGCGGCTCCCAGCGGCAGGCAGAGAACAGCGGGGTGGTTGTACTGGAGAGACAGGCGCTGCAGCTGGTCCAGATGGATGAGCAGCTCAAGGATAAAGTGCGAGAAATGATCCAGCTACAGGCAGCGTATGATGCTGATAAAGCGGAACTCTGTGCCAGGTATGTGACCGGCAACCACACCCCGGCCCCGGTGCTGCCGGCTGCGGCCTTGATGCCCCAGGGTGAGAATTGTAACCCTGATCTGGGTCTGTCTCACAGGGCAGCAGAATTGAACAGGACTATTGAGCGCCTGCAGAATGAGAACAAGGAAAAGGACCATCAGACCCGGCAGCTGCAGAACCAGGTACTGGGGGGTCACACTGTAATTTGGGGACCTCCGATGACATAACAACTTACAGTGCAGGAAGAGTTTACTCATTAAGTGTGGTCTTGTGTCCATCAGACTCTAGCATGGTTCCCGTATCGGGGGAGGTGGTGGTACGACGTGTGGTATGGGGTTGTCTGGTCTCAGATTATTGTAGGGTTCCTGAGATGTCTAATGTAGAATGTGACATATTCTGGTCCTTGCAGGAGAAGAATCTGATAGAAGAACAGGTGGCTTTGGTGGGAGAGGAGTTGGAAGTTCTGAAGTCGGAGAAAGAGGTTCTGCAGGACACCCTACGAGAGCTCACGCAGGTCTGAGACACGTAAACAATAACTCTGTATCCTGAGGACAATCTAATGCTTGTGGCTGAAGCCCAGCTACGTAAAGAAGCTTAGAAAAGATGGGTCAGGTTGACGGGAAAGGACATTTCTCCTAATGGTCCCTCTCCCAGGTGGGCTTCACCTAACTCCATGGGGGCAAACTGTCATTGCGCTTATCTCTCCCCTCGTAAAACATTGATTATTAGAAAGGAAAATGTATTCTATGTTAATGGGTTGTCTATGATCATATAACTGCTAGTAACATCTATTAGTGACTCTACTAATGTAGCTGAGTTCCATGAGCTTTATCCTCTGATATAACAGTGCCCCCTAGTGGCTATATATATATTTATATATTACACACATAATTAGTTCCAGAAGTCTAGGAATTGTTTGTATAATTTGATAGTTTATCCTGTAATATGTTTGTTTGTATAATTTGATAGTTTACCCTGTAATATGTAAGATGCCATCGATAATGGATATCAAATGTTTTGACGGTGATTCTCCCCACGTTGTACATATTGGCTCTGTATCCATCATCTACTCTTCCATCTAACATATAAGTAACAGACCTTTTCTCCCTGGCGGGGGTCTATCCTCTAGGCCGTACTGAGCGACGCCGACAGTGGTGTACAGATGTCCACCAGCGAGCGGACATTAGAGCTTATAGAGAGTGAGGGGCTCAGCTTACGGGGTCTGTCCAGCAGCCTCCGCACGTCCTCTCCTATCCGCCGCTCCTCTCCGCACCGCAGCAGCTCTCCGAGACGTAGCCTATCCCCAGCCTTCCGAGACTCCGCTCTGTCTGCCGTGCATTCGGCCCTACAGAGGAGACAGCTACAAGTGCAGGTAAAGGGAGGAGTGGAGACGTTGTGTCTGAGTATTATAACCACGCATGTCTCAGGAATAGGGACAACAGCCGTATATCTACTGTCACATTTAACAGCCAATCAGATGTTCACCAGTTATGTTGTAATCTCTCCTAGAATAAAGTATGGTTCCTGGTGTTACAGTATCTGTTGTGCACCACCTTACATCACTCTGAGTGACCCCCGCCGGGTGGCGTGTGACATGGGCTGTATTGAATGTTTGTAGGAACTGCGCGGTCGGCTGGAGGCTGGGCAGGAAACGGTGGGCACACTGCGCAAGCAGCTCTCCGACAGCGAAAACGATCGCAGGATCCTGGAGCAGAAGATTGCACAGCTACAGCAAGACCTGGACACTTCCACCATGGCCAAAGACGACGCGGAACACAGTATCTCCAGAGTCCGCAGCAACCTCGAGCACCTCAACAGGTACAGACAGACGGACTGATAAATACAACACCGGCTGTAAAATAATCATTGGTTATAACAGTGGTTCCCAAACTTTTGCAGTTCGCGGCACCCTTAGAGTCTCCATAATTTTTTTAGGGCACCCCTCCAAAATAATTACCGAGCAGTCCTGTTTTAGAAGTAGTTGGGTCAAAAAATTGTAATAAGTATTTAGGTCAGGACAGAAATGCTTATTTAGTTGTATGCAAAAATGCCCCCTCTGCATCCAGACACTCTTCCCGCTCTCACGCTGCCCCCTCTGTCACGCTGTCCCCCCTCCTCTGCCCTCTGTCACGCTGTCCCCCCTCCTCTGCCCTCTGTCACGCTGTCCCCCCTCCTCTGCCCTCTGTCACCCCTCCTCTGCCCTCTGTCATGCTGTCTCCCTCCTGTCACGCTGTCCCCCTCCACTGCCCCTCTCACGCTGTCCTCCTCCTCTGCCCACAGTCCCCCTCCTCTGCCCTCTGTCACGCTGTCCCAGCTCCTCTGCCCTCTGTCACGCTGTCCCAGCTCCTCTGCCCTCTGTCACGCTGTCCCAGCTCCTCTGCCCTCTGTCACGCTGTCCCAGCTCCTCTGCCCTCTGTCACGCTGTCCCCCTCCTCTGCCCTCTGTCACGCTGTCCCCCCTCCTCTGCCCTCTGTCACGCTGTCACCCCTCCTCTGCCCTCTGTCATGCTGTCTCACTCCTGTCACGCTGTCCCCCTCCACTGCCCCTCTCACGCTGTCCCCCTCCTCTGCCCTCTGTCACGCTGTCCCAGCTCCTCTGCCCTCTGTCACGCTGTCCCAGCTCCTCTGCCCTCTGTCACGCTGTCCCAGCTCCTCTGCCCTCTCATGCTGTCCCCCTCCTCTGCCCTCTGTCACGCTGTCCCAGCTCCTCTGCCATGCTGTCCCCCTCCTGTCACGATGTCACTCTCCTCTGTCTCCCTCCTGTCACGCTGTCACTCTCCTCTGTCTCCCTCCTGTCACGCTGTCACTCTCCTCTGTCCCCTCCTGTCACGCTGTCCCTCTCCTCTGTCCCCCTCCTGTCACGCTGTCCCTCTCCTCTGTCCCCCTCCTGTCACGCTGTCCCTCTCCTCTGTCCCCCTCCTGTCACGCTGTCACTCTCCTCTGTCCCCCTCCTGTCACGCTGTCACTCTCCTCTGTCCCCCTCCTGTCACGCTGTCACTCTCCTCTGTCCCCCTCCTGTCACGCTGTCACTCTCCTCTGTCCCCCTCCTGTCACGCTGTCACTCTCCTCTGTCCCCCTCCTGTCACTCTCCTCTGTCCCCCTCCTGTCACTCTCCTCTGTCCCCCTCCTGTCACTCTCCTCTGTCCCCCTCCTGTCACTCTCCTCTGTCCCCCTCCTGTCACTCTCCTCTGTCCCCCTCCTGTCATGCTGTCACTCTCCTCTGTCCCCCTCCTGTCACTCTCCTCTGTCCCCCTCCTCTCACGCTGTCACTCTCCTCTGTCCCCCTCCTCTCACGCTGTCACTCTCCTCTGTCCCCCTCCTGTCACGCTGCCACTCTCCTCTGTCCCCTCCTGTCACGCTGTCACTCTCCTCTGTCCCCCTCCTGTCACGCTGTCACTCTCCTCTGTCCCCCTCCTGTCACGCTGTCACTCTCCTCTGTCCCCCTCCTGTCACGCTGTCACTCTCCTCTGTCCCCCTCCTGTCACGCTGTCACTCTCCTCTGTCCCCCTCCTGTCACGCTGTCACTCTCCTCTGTCCCCCTCCTGTCACGCTGTCACTCTCCTCTGTCCCCCTCATGTCACTCTCCTCTGTCCCCCTCATGTCACTCTCCTCTGTCCCCCTCCTGTCACTCTCCTCTGTCCCCCTCCTGTCACTCTCCTCTGTCCCCCTCCTGTCACTCTCCTCTGTCCCCCTCCTGTCACTCTCCTCTGTCCCCCTCCTGTCACGCTGTCACTCTCCTCTGTCCCCCTCCTCTCACGCTGTCACTCTCCTCTGTCCCCCTCCTCTCACGCTGTCACTCTCCTCTGTCCCCCTCCTGTCACGCTGCCACTCTCCTCTGTCCCCTCCTGTCACGCTGTCACTCTCCTCTGTCCCCCTCCTGTCACGCTGTCACTCTCCTCTGTCCCCCTCCTGTCACGCTGTCACTCTCCTCTGTCCCCCTCCTGTCACGCTGTCACTCTCCTCTGTCCCCCTCCTGTCACGCTGCCACTCTCCTCTGTCCCCTCCTGTCACGCTGTCACTCTCCTCTGTCCCCCTCCTGTCACGCTGTCACTCTCCTCTGTCCCCCTCCTGTCACGCTGTCACTCTCCTCTGTCCCCCTCCTGTCACGCTGTCACTCTCCTCTGTCCCCCTCCTGTCACGCTGTCACTCTCCTCTGTCCCCCTCCTGTCACGTTGTCACTCTCCTCTGTCCCCCTCCTCTCACGCTGTCACTCTCCTCTGTCCCCTCCTGTCACGCTGTCACTCTCCTCTGTCCCCCCCCTGTCACGCTGTCACTCTCCTCTGTCCCCCTCCTGTCACTCTCCTCTGTCCCCCTCCTGTCACGCTGTCACTCTCCTCTGTCCCCCTCCTGTCACGCTGTCACTCTCCTCTGTCCCCCCCCTGTCACGCTGTCACTCTCCTCTGTCCCCCTCCTGTCACTCTCCTCTGTCCCCCTCCTGTCACGCTGTCACTCTCCTCTGTCCCCCTCCTGTCACGCTGTCACTCTCCTCTGTCCCCCCCCTGTCACGCTGTCACTCTCCTCTGTCCCCCTCCTGTCACTCTCCTCTGTCCCCCTCCTGTCACGCTGTCACTCTCCTCTGTCCCCCTCCTGTCACGCTGTCACTCTCCTCTGCATTCTCTGCCGCGGGCCAGCCATAAAACAAACAAACAGAAACACTTACCAATCCGCCAGGACCCGGGACCCAGCATCCTCCTTTCTCACGCAGCTGTCACTGATATGACAGCTGCGTGAGAGAGGAGAATGCTGGGTCCCGGCGCCCGGCGGATTGGTAAGTGTTTCTGTTTGGGTTTTTTTATGGCTGGCCCGCGGCACCCCTGAGACAGCGCTGCGTCACCCCTGGGAGCCGCGGCGCACAGTTTGGGAACCGCCGGGTTATAAGATCCTGTATTGTGCACAATATGTAACGATGAGTTTCATAGAATGTAATTTATAGGACACTACAATGATCTTTATAGATAGCACCTCCTAGTGTTGTTAGGAAGTAGTGCAGCTATTATATTTTTGAATTGATTTTAAACAGCAAAAGTTCCATTTGAATCAGAAATATTTAAAATAACTTGTACTTCCCACTGTAAAACACTAGATCTGAACATGGCGTTATCACATTGTCCCATCTGACCAATCTAGATTTCATAGAGTAAGTGTTGGGGCCTCTGTATTGCAGTGAGCGGGCTGCGCTGGAGCGGAGCGTACAGAATCTACAGGAGCAGCTGGAGACGCAGCGGCAGGAGGCGGAGAAACTACAACTAGCGAACAGCGACCTGCAGCGTCAGAGAGAGATCCTACAGGAGGAGAAGGAGGATGCGCACCAAGACCGTGACAGGACCCAGCGAGAGGTGGAGAGAGGGTGAGAGACTGCTCCGCATAGAGCGCTGAGACAGAGGTGGAGAGAGGGTGAGAGACTGGTCCGCATAGAGCGCTGAGACAGAGGGGGAGAGAGACTGCTCCGCATAGAGCGCTGAGGCAGGGGAAGAGAGACTGCTCCGCGCAGAGCGCTGAGGCAGGGGAAGAGAGACTGCTCCGCGCAGAGCGCTGAGGCAGGGGAAGAGAGACTGCTCCGCGCAGAGCGCTGAGGCAGGGGAAGAGAGACTGCTCCGCGCAGAGCGCTGAGGCAGGGGAAGAGAGACTGCTCCGCGCAGAGCGCTGAGGCAGGGGAAGAGAGACTGCTCCGCGCAGAGCGCTGAGGCAGGGGAAGAGAGACTGCTCCGCGCTGAGGCAGAGGAAGAGAGACTGCTCCGCGCAGAGCTCTGAGGCAGGGGAAGAGAGACTGCTCCGCGCAGAGCGCTGAGGCAGGGGAAGAGAGACTGCTCCGCGCAGAGAGCTGAGAGAGACTGCACACGGGTTGGACGTTGGGTCGAACATGGGAGAGCGCATGCGGAGAAGGTCGCAGTGTCAGACGTAGCGGTATCTCCTATGCTGTTATATAATGACGTGGCCCCTATGATCTCCAGCCACAGGGCCCAGGAGCAGCTGGAGGGGAAGCTCTCCACACTCAGGAAGGAGCTGGTCGTGGTGAAGGAGTCTCTCCACCAATCTAATTTGGAGAAGGAGGTGTTAGAGGCGGAGAAGACGGACATTTCTCAGGCCCTGTCTAAGGTCAGATCTGATTCCTGTGTGATTATAAACATTAATATTGATGTAAAACTTCATAAATAAATGTTTTATGACACCAGATATCATCCATTTGCATCGGTCTTTCTTCATCTGCAGGAGGGGACACAGCGATGGGTTCTACCATCTAGACCCTCCACTGGTCACAGACTAGTCTAGTAGAGATTTTTAGAATGACGAGGGTTATAAATGTGATTAATGAGAACTCGCCTTTAGATCCTTATTGTTCTGTGGCAGGTAATTAAGATATCCGCATGTACTTCATATACATTAAATATTATTTTCACACCTCTGCTATGTTACGTTGGCTGTAGAATACGCCAGGGACTGTGTATGAACCTCTCTCTCTCTCTCCACCCTCCCCCCCATCCCCCCACCCCCCCGGCAGGCGGAAACAATTCGGGCAGAGCTGGAGCTGGCGCAGAATAGACAGAGGACGGAAGAGGCTTCTCTGCGAGACACTTTATCCAAGATGAGTGCGCTGAATGAGAGTCTGGCCCAGGACAAGACTGATCTCCATAGACTCATCGCTCAGGTATCTGATGCTGTGTGAGATGGGTGTACACACATCCCAGCTCGTATAAATAGTTACACGCCAACAAAGTTATGTGGGACCTGTGGGATTGGTGCAGCTGTGTAATGTGTAATGTGTCAGGTGTAGGGTCCTGCAGGATCTGACGTAGTAGAAGGACTTGTGGGCATCTTAGAGAGCGCAAGTTTCATGCAGGGATCTGTGAGAGTCTCTTGTAGTGAAGAAGGGCTCCTAGATAGGAGACCCCCGTGGGGAGCTAGCGCTGAGAGAAGAGCTGCATGGAGGAGACCCCTGTGGGGAGCTGCCCTCGGGATGTAGGGCTACAGGTCACCGATACATGTAATATTTCCTGTAATCTTGCAGCTGGAGGAGGAAAGGTCGTCCTTGCAGGGACAGAAGCATGAGGTGGAGCAGGAGAAGACCTCAATCAGGGATGAGCTAGTTCGCCTGGAACAGGAAAAACTAGACCTGGACACGGAACGCTTTGGGTTGGATAACTCCCTGCAGGCCATGGAGCAGAGCCGTGAGAAGCTGCTGCAGGATCTACAAGCTCTGCGCAAGGAGAAAGCACATTTACAGGAACAGCTGGGACAGGTAAGAGGAGGCTAAAGTTTAGAGGGTGAGGAGGAGGGAAGAGAATGTTACTGGAAGACTGGATAGAAAGTAAGTAGGACGGGTGAGGAAAGGCTACTGGATACAGGGTAAGAGGAGGACAGATGTGAGGAGAGGCTACTGGATACAGTGGGAGAGGAGGACAGCGGTGAGGAGAGGCTACTGGATACAGGGTGAGGAGAGGCTACTGGATACAGGGTGAGGAAAGGCTACTGGATACAGGGTGAGGAAAGGCTACTGGATACAGTGGGAGAGGAGGACAGCGGTAAGGAGAGGCTACTGGATTTAGGGTTAGAGGACGACAGGGGTGAGGAGGAGGCTACTGGATACAGGGGGAAGAGGAGGACAGGGGTGGGGAGGAGGCTACTGGATACATGGTGAGGAGGAGGAGGCTACTGGATACATGGTGAGGAGGAGGACAGTGGTGAGGAGGAGGCTACTGGATACAGGGTGAGGAGGAGGACAGGGTTGAGGAGGAGGCTACTGGATACAGGGTGAGGAGGAGGACAGGGTTGAGGAGGAGGCTACTGGATACATGGTGAGGAGGAGGCTACTGGATACAGGGTGAGGAGGATGACAGGTGAGGAGGAGGCTTCTAGATACAGGGTGAGGAGAGGCTACTGGATACAGGGTGATAGGAGGACAGGGGTGAGGAGAAGTTACTGGATACAGGGTGAGGAGGAGGACAGGGGTGAGGAGGAGGCTACTGGATACAGGGTGAGGAGAGGCTACTGGATACAGGGTGAGGAGGATGACAGGTGAGGAGGAGGCTTCTAGATACAGGGTGAGGAGAAGCTACTGGATACAGGGTGATAGGAGGACAGGGGTGAGGAGAAGTTACTGGATACAGGGTGAGAGGAGGACAGGGGTGAGGAGGAGGCTCCTGGATACAGGGTGAGGAGAGGACAGTGGTGAGGAGAAGCTACTGGATATAGGATGAGAGGAGGACACTGAATACAGGGTGAGGAGAGGCTGTTGGATAGAGGGTGAGGAGTAGGCCAGGGGCGAGGAGAGGCTGCTGGATACAGGGTGAGGAGGAGGACAGGGTGGGGAGAGGCTACTGGACACACAGGGTGAGGAGGAGGCTACTGGATACAGTGTGAGGAGGAGGACAGGGTGAGGAGAGGCTACTGGATACAGGGTGAGGAGAGGCTACTGGATACACGCCATGGAGGAGGACAGGGGTGATGAGGAGCCTACTGGATACAGGGTGAGAGGAGGACAGGGGTGAGGAGAGGCTACTGGATATAGGGTGAGGAGGAGGCTACTGGATCTAGGGTGCGAGGAGTACAGGGGTGATGAGGAGCCTACTGCATACAGGGTGAGAAGGAGGCCAGGGGTCAGGAGAGGCTACTGGATACAGGGTGAGAAGGAGGACAGGGGTGAGGAGGAGGCTACTGGATACAGAATGAGGCGGAGGACAGGGGTGAGGAGGAGGCTACTGGATACAGGGTGAGGAGGAGGACAGGGGTGAGGAGAGGCTACTGGATACAGGGTGAGGAGGAGGACAGGGTGAGGAGAGGCTACTGGATACAGGGTAAGGAGAAGGACAGTGGTGATGAAGAGCCTACTGGATACAGGGTAAGGAGGAGGACAGGGGTGAGGAGGAGGTTACTGGATACAGGGTGAGGAGTAGGCCAGGGGTGAGGAGAGGCTACTGGATACACAGGGTGAGGAGTAGGCCAGGGGTGAGGAGAGGCTACTGGATACACAGGGTGAGGAGGAGGCTACTGGATACAGGGTGAGGAGGAGGACAGGGTGAGGATAGGCTACTGGATACAGGGTGAGGAGAGGCTACTGGATACAGGGTGAGAGAAGAACGGATGAGAAGAGGCTACTGGATACAGGGTGAGGAGAGGCTACTGGATACAGGGTGAGAAGAGTACAGGGGTGAGGAGAGGCTACTGGAAACAGGGTTAGGAGGCTACTAGAAGAGTGTATAGAAGGCGAGGAGAACAGTGAAGAAGACAAGTGAGAGGAGGTTACTGGAAGACTGGATACAAGATGGTGAGAGTAGGACCAGTGAGAGGAAACTCAGGAGCTGGAGGTTTCAGATGGAGACTGGATACACCTGGGAGAGGAGAATCCATTAGAAATAACCAGTGAGACAGGTGCAGCTAGATGACTGTGTGCAGGGGGTAGAAGCTGAGGCTCATTCTCCCCTTCCGGCAGATGACGCGACAGAGGAATGCCCTGAGCGAAGACCTCGTGCAGAGTCGCAAGGAGGTAGAGCAGCAGAGTGAGAGTCTACTCCGAGCCTCCAGAGAGAAGGAGGCACTGATGAAAGATAAGGGCAGCTTGGTGGTACAGCTCACTGCCTCCGAGAGAGAGAACCGGGCGCAGTCAGAAGAAATAGCTGCACTCAGGTAAGAAGATCTGTAGCGGTCAGAGCCTCAGAATTAGAGTACATCAGTGGTGGAACTACCGTTGGTGCCGCAGGTGCAATGCACTGGGGTCCATGGAGATAATGGGGCCTGCTGCATGGGAAACTAGTGAGCTGTGGGCCCTGGATCCCTCCTCCCCGTTTCCCTGGGGGCCCACAGCTCGCTAGTTCCGACCCCGGCGTACATATATTATATTAGCCATTGTGTTGACGTAACGTATACAGAGAAATCTACGATCTTGTTAGGACATCACTTTAGCAGGAAATCTATTAACCCTTTGCGTTCTAGTTGTTCTGTTGAATAGCTGCCATGACTGGCCCATAGGGGGCAGCATCAGAGATCTAACATGAGTCCACATGGTTAGTAAAGCGTTAAAGACTCCTCCGTGCTCTGTCAACACTAGGCTGGGTGCACACAGCATGTAGCTAAGCAGCAAGGAGGATAAACACAGCTTACCCTTCCGGTAACACACAGACGGGGAATGATAGAGACAGTACGGGAGCTCCATGGAAGAGACGGGCCGGTGCATGGAGCATGTTTTGAGGGATGTGAATCCCATTCACACTCCATCTCCACAGGTCAGAGAAAGAGGCGCTGGAGACAACTCTGTTTGATGTTCAGCAACAGCTCACCCACACTACATCCCGCAAGGAGCAACTGGAGGCCGACAACCAGACTCTGCGGCTGGCAAAGGAGGCCCTGCAAGGTAGGGACTCTGTACCGTGCTATAATGGGGACCGCGCTGCAAGGTAGGGACCCGGTACTGTGCTATAATAGGGACCGCGCTGCAAAGTAGGGACTCTGTACCGTGCTATAATGGGGACCGCGCTGCAAGGTAGGGACCCGATACCGTGCTATAATAGGGACCGCGCTGCAAGGGAGGGACCCGCTACCGTGCTATATTAGGGACTGCACTACAGGATGGGGACTTCATGCTCATAAATAGAGTTTACTTTATAAGCTACAGACTGGCTGCTGTCCTGTAATGGGAACTGCACTGTAATGAAGGTACTTTATATTCTTGTATAAATAAGGATTATATTGCAAAGTAAGAATTATCTGCTTCAACATTCAGAGTGGATATTTGGTAGGGAACAAACTATCGCCAACTGCAGACAAGTTATTTAACATGATTTACATCCTACTTACATAACCTCGTATATACACAGCACTAACCTGCTTCCTGGCCGAGAGCTCAGCAGTGGGACAATATCTGCACTTTGTTTTCTGTAATAATAGTGATAATTATTAGTCACCTGTTCCTGCAGCGGAGATCAGCGCTGTGCGCCGACAGATGGAGGCCGAGCTCGCTAAACTAGAGCGGGACAAGGAGGCTCTGAACCATCAGCTGATCCACACAGAGAAGGAGGCCCAGATCACCCTGAAGAGTGAGCAGAAAGCGCACGAGGAGGACATGGATCGCCTGCTCAGAGAGAAGGTGCGTAACTCCCCAGCGGCGCTCCATAACGCTCCCTTCCCCCCATTCCTGCTTATAATCCGATCCATCTACATGTTCCGGTTGTCCAATCAGCTTAGGGTACAACCGGCACCTGCCTGCAGGACATATAAGATTATTTGATGTCCGCTGAAGTACGATATGTTGCAGGATGCTCTGCGACTGGATCTGGAGTCGGAGAAAGAAGAGCTGGTCCATCAGCTGACGCAGGAGCGCGAGGAGCTGCTGGCGCGGTACGAGATGGAGCGTGAGGAGATGAGTGAGGAAATAACGTCTCTGCAGCAGGAGCGGGATGACAATCTCTTACAGGCGGCGAGCGAGAGACAGCAGGTGAGGACAGACGTCAGTGCCGGGAGCCGATAACAGAAGACAGTGGCTAGAGAACGAGTTCATCCACTTTCTGGTCTTGGAACCCCTTAAATATAAATGCAGATAGGGTTTGATTGGTTTTCTTCCTCTCTGTCATCCATTCCCTTTCACTTTCCCCTATCAAGAATGCAAATTAATTTAAGAAAGAAAAAACATTGAAACGGATGATCCAATATATTTGTCCTGAGCAGGAATGCGGCTTTCAGACACTCAATTTATATTCTTTTTATGCCGCTATCCCAGGCGCTGTCACTGAAGGAATCAGAAAAAGCGTCTCTGAACGAGAAACTGAGTAACATGCAGCACACATTGGCGGGTCAGAGCCTGGAAATGGATCGTCAGAAGCGGGAGAACCAGACCCGGCAGGAGCAGGACCGGGTGAGCCCCTGGGTCACTGTACTGGGGGTAGGGGGTCTGGGAGACGTACAGAGGAGCCGCTGGCTATGGCAGTGACCTAAAATGATTATCTGCTTAGTCATACAGGGGATGCACAGGCTGGACATGCTCTCATACGTCTCTATACAGGGCTGCAAGATCGGGATCAGGATTTACCTGTTCTCTGTCATAATCATCAGACCCCGTTCCAATAATCTAATATCCACAAATAACGACCCCAGCCCCTGCCTCGGAGGTGCTGCATTGTGAAATGATTATCACATGCGGGATTAAGAGAAGGGTTCTGCCAGGAAATATTGGGAATTTGAGATAGATGAAACCAATGTCTGTAATAGGAAACTATACTTCAAGTATAGAGCGTAATTATTTTATAGAAGCTAAGTAAATTCCTGCAACATCAAAGTTGTTATTAGGAGATGACTGTACATGTTCCTCAGACAATAAATGGGCTCAGTGTGCTCCTAACACCATTTGCAAACATCTAATTTACTAGAATGTCTACCCTAAATCTGCGGACAAGGTCCAGGACACTTAGGAGGGGTTTAGAGGTATCTATAATACTGCCCTGCAGATTGAGGGGAATCTATCTGCTTTAGTATCACTCGTGGCCGTTGCCAGATTTCTGCTTTCACATTTGCTGTTATGTGTTAGGTGTTTAGAGGTCACTAATGGAACGAGCTTTCTACACAGAGCACAATCATCTCTCTCAACTCGGAGATGAAGAGTCTGCGGGTGCAGTTTGAAGAATCGCTGGTGTCTCATGAAAGAGAGTTGAAGAGTCTCCATGAGCAGATCCGAGACCTGGGGAAGCAGCGGGAGACGGCGCTCCGGGAGGTATAAAGCGCTTTACAGATATTGAGTTTGGGAACCTAATGTTACGATTTGATGCCTAAGCTCTTGCTCACGTATTGTGTATAAGGAGCGGAGTAACTGCGCAGCGCCCTCTGTGTTCACCCTCAGGTGGAGGAACTAAAGACTCAGCTGTGCGCGGTGGAGGACGCCCGGGACGCGGTGCGGCGGGAGCTGATAGAGGCTCACAGACGTGTCCGAGAGAGTCACGAGGCAGCTGAGGGTCACAAGAAGGAGATCCTGGACCTGCGACGATCTCTCGGTGATGAATCCAAAGCCAAGGAGGCGTTTCAGAAATCTAACGAGGAGCTGCGAGGGGCGGTGCGCCGGGCTGAGAGCGAGCGCATTAGGTACTCCATTGTTTATCCATGTTCATTGTTTCCCATTATATTTGCCTGTCACCAACACAATCCATTCTCTCTTCCTCTCTGTGATCCATTCCCCACCTTTCACTTTCCCCTAAAGGAAAGTACAATTTACTTTTTAAGTATAAAAATGAACCAGTTTTACGTGTTATCTATTTCTACAGAAAACATTTTTACAACAATGGTTTAAAGAACACTAGACCATATTTAATAGCATAGGACAAGACAAAGTCATAATGCTACAACCTGGGAATTATAAGATTACTCCCAGCACAGAACAACTTCATCACACATTACATAAGAAGAATTCACTTGAATTTTAACTGATTATTAAAACGATGGAGTTTGTTTCTGAGTTGTAACAGATCCTTTTATGTGAACTGCTCTCCTCCCCACTTGTAGCTTGAAGCGCAGTAACGAGGAGAAAGAGCAGAGGCTCTCAGTGATGGAGGAGGCACGGGCAGTCACGGAGAAGGAGGCGGCCGACCTGCGCAGCAATCTGCGAGAGGTGGAGAAGTCGCGGCTGGAGTCGCGGAGAGAACTGCAGGATCTGCGCAGACAGGTGAGCAGGAGGAAACACACTGTTGTGTTATGTTGAGAGTTAGATAGCAAGTGGTTCTCCAGGCATACTGGGACTTGTAGTTCCACAGGTATTAGAGAGCCCCTGGTTGCCACATTCCTCATCTCTGTATCATTTCACAGCTGAAGGTTCTGGACGATGAGGGTACAAAGCGCAGCCGGGACATGGCAGAGGTGCAGACCCGCCTGTCAATGTGTGAGCAACGGGAGGAAGAGACCCGCCGAGACAGCTTCAGCCTGAAACAGAAGCTCATGGAGACAGAGAGCGGCCGGGAAGCTGCCCGGAAAGAGGTGAGTTCTTGTCACGGTCGTGTGAATGCGTCTTACTGACACAGCTGCAGTCCGCCGCGCTGACGTGACTTCTGCTGGATTCCTCCCTCAGCTCGGCGGACTGCAGAGGAAACTCTCTGAGCTAGAGAGCGACTTCAGTCTGCGCGAGAAGGAGCTTCAGGGTAACCTGGAAGAGGCCCGCGGCAACGAGAAGAAGCTGGTGGACAACAGCCGCAACCTAGAGCTGAAACTTCTGGCATCACAAGAGGAGGCGGCACAGCTTGGCCTCAGACTGAGCGCCAGCGAGGGGCGTGTGCACGGCCTGGAAGCGGAGTTGGCGCGTCTTGAGGGGCTGAAGAGGGAGATGGAGTTTAAACTCAGCAGCTTGCACTCGGCGCTGCGAAGGACACTTGGGATCGGCCGCGCTGGACGCACGCCAAGCCCCGCCATAAGAGGGCGCAGTAGCTCTCCCAAGAGGAATTTCTCCCCGCTGAAGGGTGATTATAGACCACAAGAGTGGTACAAACACACAGACAGAGGGGTATTTATTAGTACGATTTTATGTTTATTGGCTTTTCCCCACTTAGGTTTTGACAACACTTACACGACAACCACTAATGGGCGTGGCAGCCCCATCCCGCGTACAGGCAGTCCGGACCGCAGTAAGACTCCGGAACGCGCAGCTTCACCCGCTCGAGGGGAGCAGATGTCCGCTGATATCGACCCGGAGGTGATTCGTGCCGCCTTACGCGACTTCCTCCAGGAGCTCAGAGACACTCAGCGAGAGAGGGTACGAAGAGGGGTCAAATGGCCCAGCGTGTGGGGAGCAATAAGGGCCAGTTACTGTATTAGCCATTGGACGCGGGCCGTTACCGTGGAGGGGGGTACTGCAGTGGGGGGGGTACTGGTGTGATTGTTTTCACATATTTCCCTGGTCTCATACTAACCTAATGCTGGAGCTTTGAGAGAGTTCAGTGCTATATTCTAGGCATCACCAGGAGCTAACACTCAGTGATGGTATTAGATACAGCGAACAGACACAGTCTTTTCAATTTATAGAAACCAGCTGATGTTTCCTGAATTACAGTAAATCATATATAAAATTATATACACACAGTATATACACACTTACTATAAACATATAGCTGAATGATTGTAATCTAAGTGATGTAGAAATATGACATCCAGGAAGGTCCGGTAACATTATATGTTACTAATCTCCAGTAATACAGACCCAGGTTACTGACGTTTTCTTTCCTCCGTTCACTAGGACGATCTGAGCACCCAGTTGGGCACCGCATCGCGGCAGCTGGTGGAGGTGGAGGCGGAGCGAGACGGAGCTGCGACGCGGGTGCAGCAGCTGCAGAAAGTGCTCTCGGAGGTTGAGGAGGGTGAGAGTGAGAGGGGGAGGGGGAGCAGCTCTGACTAGGGAGGAAACTGGGAGTGGTCCTACTCCAAGTATAGGAAGAAAGAGGCACAGATCCGGGTATTTGTGGCGGCTCTAGAATTTTCTTTTAGGGGGTGTGGAGTTTGGCAGAGCCCCCCTCCCTAATTGCTGTTGCAATAAAAAAAAAAAAAAATCAGACCCCATATTTCTGGTGACATTATAATAGAGACCCCCCACACACCTCCCCAATCTCTGTTGGTGTAGAAATCAGACCCTAGATCTGTCTCTTGGTACACTGTACAGGCCATGTGACCGCATCCTTCACTCTGATTGGTTGATAGTTCCAGCCATTCACCCATCAGAATGTGAAGACCTCCCATGACTCTGGTGAATGGTCAGTGGCCTCCACCAATCAAATGGTAAGCTACTGGGTAGAAGGAGGGCAGGTTTCCAGGAAATAGGGATGAAGGGGGCATAGTCCTGAATATGGGGGATACGGCACAGATGTAACTTCTAAATAGATTACTCCGATCATTGACCTAGGATGAGCGTACAACGTCCCCTCTAAGCTTAGAACGCAGGACAAGACATTATAGCGAGGGTGGCAGAACAACATAATAAATACAAATGTACTGATACATTTCTGTTCACATTCAGGGAAGCGCAGTGTGGACGGGAAACTCAGCAACGCACAAACATCGCTCATTCTGCAGGAGGAAACTCTGCGTCGCTACGAGAGGGAGCGCAAGATGGCGATAGAAAAAGCCGCCAGTCTGGAACGCAGCCTTCAGGCAGCTGAGAATGAACACAGGGCGGCTCAGGTAACAATCGCACGAGATTTACAGTGACCACGTGGGGGGGGGATCTTCTTTCCAAAAACCTTCTCATTTCTATACCTTTATGTAGTTTACAGACATGTAGAATAAACAGGCAGGACGTAATGTAATGCAGCGGGGCTGAAGATGGATCTCTCAGATACATGTAGTATTATTAATATAGACCTCCTGCCAGGAGCACGGGTGGGATAATACATTCAGCTCAGATAGTAACTCATACACGTTCTACAGATCTGGTTGGAGCACTTGTCGGACACCCTAGAACACCGTGATTATCTCACCAGGAAACCACAGCATTGTACGATGATGCACTTAGTCAGGATAACATTAAAGCGTATGGGGAACACTGTTACATCGTAGCGATTGCGGTACAGTAATGCTGCATGCAGAGTCGCTAGAATGTAACGCTGACTGTGTGACTTCCTGGTCAGAGAATTACCGTGTTCTAACGCGCCTGTCTGACGCTGCCCATGTGTTGGTGATGTCCGAGAACCACCTAAACTAATTAACTAAGTCACCAGCCCCTGAACAGCTGGCAGAGAAAATATACACATGTAAAGCAATTTCTTTTTCTTGACCTTGTGTGGTTGGTACGAGTGCAATTACCGTTGACTGAACATGTGCTCTCACTGTTGTGTCAGGACAAAGTCAACAAAATGAAAGCTAACGAAGCTAAACTAGACGGTGACAAGCGACGCCTGAAGGAGGTACTTGATGCCGCTGAGAATCGGAACACCAAACTGGAGCTGTCGCGGAGAGGTTTAGAGGGGGAGCTGCAGCGGGTGAACCTGGTGCTGGCCGATCGAGAGACGGAGATGCAGGAGATGCACCAGCGCATAGAAGGACTACAGCGACAGGTGCAGCCAGGAAACACCCCGTTACTTTAATAACGTGTTTCTGTAAAGAGGATAAATGTCATTATCCCCGGAATCCTGGTAGATTCTTCATTAGCCAGAAGCAGGGTGTAGTCATGTAGAACGTTTACCATGTTCTCCCTCTGTCTCCAGCTGTCAGACAGTGAGGGGAAGGTGAGCGCCCTCCAGATCTGTGTAGACCGTCTGAATGCGACACTCGGGAAGGTGCAGGAGAGCGAGAACGCCTTAAAGGAGAAAGTGCAGAGTCTGTCCGGCGCTCTCTCCGAGAGTAGCTCCAGCTCCACCGCCTCGCACGAGAAGATGGGGCAGCTGCAGAAGATGCTGACCAGTTGTGAGCACGAGAGACGCATCCTTCAGGTCAGTCCTGTAATAGCAGCAGAACATGGGGCTGCTCAGTGGAAGACAGTGGCCTTGTATCCAGTAAATGATCAGCAGTGAGGTTTCAGCGGTTTCTTCGTTCACAGGAGCGTCTGGAAGCCGCACGACTGGCTGTGGCGGAGGGCAAGAAGCAGAGCACATCGCTGATTGAGCAGATTCAGGAGCTGCGGGAGGAGGTGGCAGATGGAGAACTGAGGCGGATGGAACTAGAAGGACAGATCCGGCAGCTACAGGAGGTCGGTTATCACAAACCCTCCCCTCTGTGCGGGGGCCCCACATCCGACTAGCCGCTTGTGTGTTTACCCTTTGTGTGTCTCCTCCTCATTGATCTCTTGTGTAAGGTACATCCTTTATTTGTCCGTTTGGTATTCTGTACGTGTAGACTCCATATCTAACATCTCTCGCCCACCAGCTCTTGCGTCAGCGTCAGGAAAGTGAGGGCGTCTCGCTCCGTAACCTCCAGAAGCTCCAGGAGGAGAGAGAACTCCTACAGGAGCGCCTGACCGGGCTGCAGCGAGCTGTGGTTCAGTTGGAGGCGGAGAAGCGAGAGATGGAGAGGTCTTCTCTCCGCCTGGAGAAGGACAAGAACGCACTCAAGAAAACACTTGATAAGGTAAGAGCAATGATTGACTCAAACCCCACGTTCCCTGATCCTGAATGGTGAATCTAATTAAATACATTTTGGGATCTCTGACTTCTTACATTGTCTTCTGAGTGGTTTTGAGGACCACACTGTGCAAACAGCCTACTGGGGTACCCATTAATAGGAACAGAAGAGGTTGGATGAGGTTTAAACTGCTCGTCCTAGAGTACCAGAGAGTCTCTATTCCAGCCTCGAGTAGTAATGAGATCTCACTCCCTTTACCATGTTCTACGTATATGAGACTCTTCTAACATGTATTTATGTCACATGCCAAGCAATGTAACGCTGTGTCCTCTGGCAGGTGGAGAGAGAGAAGCTGAAAACTGCAGAGGACACGTTGCGTCTGTCTGCGGAGAAGGGACGGCTGGATCGGTCGCTGACCACGGTGGAGCAGGAGCTGGCGGAGGCTCAGAGACAAGTGCAGCTGCTGGAGGTAGTGTTGGGCAGCCGTAGGGTACAGTGACCTCAGCCGCCAGTGTGAGCCCTAGTGTAGACGGATAGGACAGAGGGCTGGGGTTGGGTACTGGATGGGGTCTGTCTTCCTTTTGGTTGGTTCATGTCGCTCTTTCTCCCCACCCCCGCTGTCCTGTGAAGGTGCAGTTATACAGGGTTAGGCGCAAGATCACGTTCAGTCTGGTGAGTGAGGTCCAGTAATTTTACGCAGGAAACCTGAAGCGAAGGAGTGTCCTGCAGCTGCACCCTAACCTTCTGTGTCTCCCCAACCCCAATTCTTCATTGCCACCATCTGCTTACCCATAACTACATGTACTGTACTCTCCCTCACCGGCATCTTCTCCAGACTCTCGCTGCTTCTGGTCACCATGCTTCATACTTACTGCATTGCTGCGCGTGCCACCCACCAATTGCTTGCAACTTCCTGCATCCAACCTCCAAATGCATTGCATCACATCTTTGTTTTCTGTACAGATACTTGTTTCATCTGGCTCCCACATTGATTGTTTTCTGCTCTTGTGCTTGTCACATTCTGTCCTAACTAAATACTTTATACATTCCCCCAACCCACATACACAGCTTCTTGCTTTCTCCCACATTCCTCACACCTGCTTATTGCATCCCACTTGCTGCCCCCATACTCCCTAACTCCTTCCCCAGTTTAGCGTCTAGTGTAATGTTGTTCCTGCCTTGTCTTCATAGCTCATTATCCCCACCGCCTCATGCTCTTCTAGATTACAGGAGGTCTCATCCTTCTGTGTCCATGTGTCAGTATTTCTCCTTCCTCCCCAGGCTCAGATAGCAGACATGGAGCAGACCCACTCTCAGAGTCTGATGGAGACAGCGGCTCGCCACCGGCAGGAGCTTCAAATGGAGATCGAGAGGCTGCGCGGCTCTCAGACTCAGGCCGAGCGGACTCTGGACGCCAGAGAGCGAGCTCACCGCCAGCGTATTAAAGGGCTGGAGGAACAGGTGGGCCGAGTCTGTCCTTTTCTTCTGGTTTTTATCTGAGCACAGTGACCATAGAGCTGCATTTGTAGAACAAAGATGTGCTGAGCATCCACATTCTTGTGGGTTTGTAAACGCCCATAGTGTGTAACACAGGTTGCCTTGTGGCTGTACAAAGGTCGTCAGACGGCAAGACTACACCTGACGCTTGCCTATTGACCGGTCTAGTGTTAGTCGTGAATGTGACCGTCCTTTCTTTGTCTTGCGCAGATTTCCACGCTGAAGGAGCAGCTGCAGCAGGAACTGCACCGGGGGCCACCTCACTACACCCAGGCCTCTCTCCTCTCAGGGAAATAATGCAGGATCTCGCCCCTCGGATCACACATTCCTGGTGCTTCACCCCCTCGCAGACTGATCTTTTTATGGCACTGATTTTATAGTACTCTCCCCCTGACCAATGCGAGCGCTGGGTGGAGCCACCGCTACTGACACCCGAGGGGACTGAACCCCGCGACCTTTATCTTTACAGTATTTTTCTATATTACAGAAAGCACACGTTTTATAACACTTGCACACTGTCCTCGTTTCTTGTATACTTACTGACTGTAACCAATCCTGAAAAACACATTCCAGGAGGGCCCTAGAAACACAGCTGGTGTTGGAGTGGGAGGGCGATTATAAGAGCACCTACAAATAATACAGCCAGGTAGTAACACCGATTCTTATTTGTGGATGATTTGTAAACCTTGCTGACATTTAGGAATCAAATGTTTATCCTGTGACAGAACTAAAGACATTTTGTGGATTTTCAGCAACCTGGAGGAAGGAATTATCTGTTGCACGTCTCTCTTCCTGACCTCTCGGCCCTATGACAACGGGAGTTTCCTGTGCAGAGCTGACAATTATATTGTTATTACACAGTGCTCAACACTATATTCTGTGGAGCTAGATTAGGGAACAGGAATAGGGGTTATTTACTAACGGGTTGAAAATTACAGTGAACCATCGCAACCAATCAGACCTGTTCATTAGTCTATACTGTGCTAGACCAGTGATCAGCGAAATCATAGACTTCAGGGGCCACATGGGCTGACCTAACCTTCAAAGGGCCACATTACCCTTAGTCTGAGTAATAAGGTAAAACAAAGACATAAAATGCCCTTTAGAAACCCATTTACCCCAATACGCCTCATATTGTCCACTTACCTTCAGCAGTGGGCGGCTTAGAGGTGGTGCCAGCGCTGTGCGACTTCCCTGCGCTGCGCGGCGGCGGCCACATGATGAGAACGCTGCTCCGACAAAGAATACAATCAAGTTAAATCCATAAAAATACGAAATAATTCTTATTCTCTGCTTCATGACCCGTTGAGTTTCACCTGGTGCCTCAAGTCTTGTTCATTAAGAGCTGAGCCGCAGGTGAAGCTCGGCCCCCGGCCTCCTGTCGCCCACTACTGATTGGTTGCTGTGTGTTACTGCAGTTTGGCACCTAGATCCCGTTCACCGCGTCCTATCCCCATACGTACATTATTCCCCATTCATTGAGGCTTTTACCTTGGGCGGCAGAGTAGAGGTGACATAATCCCAGTGAAGGCTCCAACATATCATTAAGCTATTCATCACAGAGGGGTATACCGTCTCCGCTGTGGAAGAAGCATTTAAGTATTTCATATGAAAGACAAAGTGCTTTTGGTGAAATGTATGGACCATGGTTAATATGAAGCCCAAAACATGACAATATTGTGTCTATCAGAGTAATTTTAGCTTCTGGCCAAGACCCAATCATATGCTGAATGCAAATCCAACCAATCAAACTTCTCCCTGTGATTGTCAGAGGCTCAGATAATGAGGGGGGCGGTACAACCAGAGGTCGCCAGAGAGGTGTCTTAGTGTTTTGCTCCCACACAAAATAATCTATAGAAAATAAGTAATTTCTGATGGTTTATATCTACATGAAACTCATTCTAATTTTCTGGGATCAAGTAAGCAAAACGAAAACACTTGAATGTAATGAACTATCTATACACGTAGCATATATCAAATACAGCAATCTTAATCCAGCTGAGCAAGACACCATTATTATTAGTGAAGCGTTCTGGGAGCCTGCCTTTACTGACGAGAATACTGTGGAGACGGTGAAAGCCATCATCTCCTCCAGGGAGACCACAAACCAACAACTGACATTCAGATAAAACGCTGTGTCGTCTGCTCCCCGCTAATACACATTGTCGTGTCGTTATGTTCCGTCAGATCATTATATATTTTCCACACTGTGTCCATCATATAAGAAGAGGTTATCATGGCCGCCACATCGTGTCTTTGTGAGAGACTTTATACAATGTGCCAGACTTACTGTGACTAGAAGGAGCCAGTAATAAAACACAATGATAAAAACTGGAGTGAGTGTGTCATTGTTTGCCCTCCCTTCCTCTCTGTGCTGATGAATTTAGAGACAATGACAGGTTGTCTGGATTTATAACAATATAAACGTTAATCTGCTATAAATCCCAGTAATGAGTAAATCACCAACTGTAACTGCAATTCAGAAGATGAACAATCAGTGACAGGTGATCAATATTACAGGTGAGTAATTATGTCATCACAGAGCTGTAATAAGGGGACTCCTGGCATTACCCAGCTGCGTTTCTGGTAGCTGTATCCTGCACAGTATAGAGCAGGCCTGTCCAACCTGCGGTCCTCCAGGTGTTGTGAAACTACAAGCCCCAGCATGCTTTGCCGTTAGACAACTAGTTGATAGCTGGAAGGGCATGCTGGGACTTGTAGTTTCACAACAGCTGGAGGGCCGCAGGTTGGACAGGCCTGGTATAGAGAGAGAGGCTGTAACACTGCATCTTGGTATCATAAAATAAGTAAAAAGAAATTTATTTTCCGGTTTAGGTTAAATGGCAGGTTCAGTTTTACGGAGGTTTACTCGACATACTAAAAGATATTTAAAAAGGGGGGATGGTGATACATAAATATATAGAGAACACAATTGCACACCAATACAATACAGTATATTTCCTTACCAAAGCTGAAAAAGCACCAATATGTAAGACAGGTCTGCTCCCGAGACTGAGGCTGCGGACTAACGCGTTTTGCATATAATTTATATATATCGTTAATTTATCAGGATATAAATAAAATACTGAAAAGTGGTTATTACATACCTTCTTCCATGGGAGATCCGACCGGACACGTAACATGAGCGTATATTCGTGATAAGGACGGCAGTGATAAAACTTACAAAACATTCCAGAACAGTGTCACATGAACAACAAGCTATTACTCTCTATTATCAGCCATTTTAGGTTTCAAGAGACACCTTTAATACATTTAAAGACATAAATTGTGGACCTCATGGGGAAAAAACTCCCATCACGATCATTACTTTGTATGGTATGCTGTGATACAGTAATACCTTATTGTTCTATCTGGTTCTATAATGTAACCAGTGATCCGGGAATGTGTCTTGTAGAAATATCTTCTCATTCACTCAACAACTTTTGCAGTTTACGATGGATCACCTCGGTGTCCACATCCAAACTTATGTGTCCTGTACAAACCAATAGTCACACAGAGACCGGCCCCCCAGCTCTCTACCCCACTTTCAGGTCTCTGGCCTTTACGGCGCGGTCACCGAATCACACACTGGCGCCCTCTACAGCACAGGGTAAAATTCTGCACTTTATTCATCTTTTGTACAAAACAAATTACAAAAAGAAAGTCAAATAAACAACATCCCATAATGTGAAGCGGGTCAGGAGTCAGGAGAGTTATAACGTGGAGACAGGAACGAGAATTGAGCGATAGAGGCCAGAAAGATGAGGGGGGGGGGGGTGGAGGCCGGAGGAATGACGGAGGTGGAGGCTGGTGTGATGGAGACAGAGTAGACGGATGACAGGATTCAGGAGGAGGATCGCTAGGTAGGAAGAGTGATACAGTACACGATGAATAGACCTGGAGCTCGGGCCCCCAGGACATGAAAACAGCCATGGCTGCCGCTACCTTGTCACCCACATTCGTACACAATGACCGGCTGCAGATCCTCCGTTCACAGCAGGCGACTGGCTGCAACATAAAAGGAGCCCCGGGCCCCTCAGCTGCCGGAGAGATCGGTCCCAAGCAGAGCAGGGACCAAATGACGATTGTAGGAGGATATGGCAGAGCAGTGCAGTGTGCTGGCTATCGTATCTCAGACAGTGGACAGAAAGGCTAACAGTCCACAGTACCCCAACAGTGTCACGCATACAGTACAAAACAGTAAGAAAAAGGGAATATAATACTATCACCTCCCACCCCCTCCAGTAATCACACTGACTGCGAGTGAGGGTTCAAGGCAGCTTCTGGTGGCGGCCTCCTCGCTGGCGGCGCGGTCTTACTCTAGCAGCCTCCACAGCTCTTGCTGCACTGCGCCCCCACAGAATGACACATCCCAGTGGACGCCACGACCCCGCAGCGGGGGTACTTGTCCCGGCAGAGGTCAGCTGGGGGCAAGAAGGGTCAGATTATAGTAACACAAGTGTCCACATTATAAACAATATAAATGGTATTATAGGACAGTCACAGACCATATGATGCCTCTGATATACATGTCTACACCTGCTATAAAACACAAGTCCACAAAAAGTAAGTTACAGAACTGTGTGGGAGTTACACAGATCATGAGACATGTGGGTCACGTGTGAGATGTACATAGATCATAGGACATATAAGTATAAGATATAGAATATATAATATGTATGGCATACGTTGAGCAGAATACAGAGCGGGTACATAGATATACAGGGTGTTTGCTGGTGTTACATGCATTATAGAGCTTGTGCAACATAGATAATAGGACACGTGTTTCAATACGCGTTACACGTATTACAGGACGTGTCACACATTACAGAACGTGTTACACGTTACAGAACGTGTTACATACATGACTTCTCACCTCTCAGGAGCTCCTCATGCGCACATACTATACGCACACAGATTTCTTTGTTTATCACATACATGCGCCGCAGACTGAAAGACACAAAGATACCGCTCAGAGTTCGGGGATAACAAAACACAGTCAAACAATTTGGTAAAAGTGAAAGTTTCACTGTCGATTAGATGTAGAATTAATTACGTGACACAGGCTACAAATATTTTCAATGCTCTCACGACTGGTTAGAGGGAAACGTTTCACTTCAATGGGCAGCACGGTGGCTCAGTGGTTAGCACTTCTGTCTCACTGCACTGGGGTCATGAGTTCAATTCCTGAGTTCAATGGCCTTATCTGTGAGGAGTTTGTATGTTCTCCCTGTGTTTGCGTGGGTTTCCTCCGGGTGCTCTGGTTTCCTCCCACGCTCCAAAAAACATACTGGTAGGTTAATTGGCTGCTATTAAGTGTGTGTGTGTGTTAGGGAATGTAAACTGTAAGCCCCAATGGGACAGGGACTAATGTGAGTGAGTTCTCTGTACAGAGCTGCGGGATTAGTGGCGCTATATAAAATAGATGATGATGATGATGATGATGAAGACTAAATGAGGAAGATTTGCCCTAGTGGCCAACGAGTGCCACCTGAGTGACAGCGCCACCTACCTGTAGAGGCAGATCCCTTGCAGACACTGCTTGCAGGGTTTATGCACAGAGTACAGACGGGTACATGGATACTGCTCCTCGCGGCAATCTGTATGGGAACACAGGTATACACAGCACTGTACAACACGGATCTCATCACTATCATCATACAACCGACTATCAGTCATTGTACAATATCTCATTACACAATCACGTCACATGAACACCACAGAAATATATACGTCACAACCTAGCTATAATTACTAGTAGTTTGATACGTACCTAGTGGTCCTGGTTCTGTGGGTTCAGTTTGATAAGTATCTGAAAAAGGAGAAATATCAGGTTAATAGAACGCAAATATACACAAATATACACAGCATCAGGAACCTTTTGTTTGAGCGGAAACATTAAGTAAAAAATTATTCCCGGTAATAAGTCCCCATACAGGCTCTGCACCAATATACAATTACATACAAATATTGAATTATTGTCAATATTATTCCAATGCTCAATGTTTTCGAAATACATTGTTTCAGAACATGGAATGTTTCCAGAATACATTGTATCAGAACATGGAATGTTTCCAGAATACATTGTATCAGTACATGGAATGTTTCCAGAATACATTGTATCAGAACATGGAATGTTTCCGAAATACACTGTATCAGAACATGGAATGTTTCAGGAATACACTGTATCAGAACATGGAATGTTTCCGGAATACATTGTATCAGAACATGGAATGTTTCAGGAATACATTGTATCAGAACATGGAATGTTTCCGGAATACACTGTATCGGAACATGGAATGTTTCCTGCCCGTCTGGTAGAATCTCACCAAAGGTCGGCACGGGGATAATCTCCTGTTGGGTCTGTTGCTGCTGTTGAGGGACGTACTGGAACTCGTCCAATGACTGGTGAGTCTCCGGCTGAGTCAGGACGTGGAACCCCGTCTGGATCTGCTGATTTGGCTGCTGCGGCCCCAGAGATGGATCTGCAAGGAATCCGAATATTCAGAGCTGTTAGATACACCATGTAGAGATGTATCTGAACAATTATACGGTAAGTTAGATGTCCAGGGGGTCTCTATACTGACACAGAACAGGTAAGTGGCTCCGTGGAGTCCTAAGTCCGCACAGTATCACTCACATCAGACCCCCCCTTATACAGCCACCATACTGCAGAAGGAACATAATGATTTTCTCTCACCCGATCTGGTTAATCTGATCTCTACCTCTACAATGTAGAAACAGACATCAATACTTCTCATGTGACATAGAAAGATCTCCATGGGAAGAAACAATCCTTTGTGGCTATAAAAGATGATTTAAAGTGCAGCTCTGTACAAATAACCCAGAAAACGATACTTTATTCTTATCCTTTATTTGTATAGTTTCAACAAATTAAGCAGCGCAGTACAGAATGTTTATACATTCACATCAGTCCCTTCCCCATAGGAGCTTACGCTCTAATTTCCCTACAATACACACAGACTAATTTAGGGAGAAGCCCCTTACCCAACAGTAGGTATCTGGCAGTGTATAAATAGGATAGAAATGGATCCGTAGATTTTAGGACGAGCAGGAAAGAGGTGCTAGTGGGGGGCACTTAGTGTCATGGGGGTGACAAGTTGACGTAGGTGCCCCTCTGAGACCCGTCACCCAATAATGTCATCATGATTGGCCTTACCTTCATAATCATAGTAATATGGAGATTCTGTAAGAAAGAAAACAGAGAGATCAGATCATCACCATCGTGGCTGCTGCAGGCGCTGACAGATCTCGTTCTTTGTTCAAGAGATTACATGAAACCTCTGTGCAGTGCGGAGCTCTCAGTGTATCCTATATCTCACCTGTAGGGATATCGTATTGTGACGCAGGTTCATACGGCTGCTGCTGGGCCAAGATACCTACAAATACAGAGAAGGTGTCACAGATCGTATATACGACACCGGGATTCACCATTACAGACAGTGGTTCTGTGCCAGACGGCTGCGTTGTCTCCAGGATGCGTCTGTCAGGCTCACATACGTTACAGTAACAGAGGTAACTTCCAAGGAGGTAAGTAGAGTCTTGTACACAACCCAGAGCAATTATATGGTGCCAAGAACTACTGCACCATCCAGGGGCAGGAAGAGGGATGTGAGGAGGGAGATGGATGAGAGTGTAAGAGCCGTACTGAGAGGACGGAGGTCCAGATGTAAGGAGCAGTTAGAAGCAGAAAGAGGTTTCAGGTGTGGGAGAGATAGATGCAGCTATATAGGTGCCCTCATCAGAGGTAAGGAGCAGCCAGAAAGAGAGAACTCTATGTGCTGGAGAGAGAGAGACGGCGTTTCCAAGGTAAGGAGCAGTCGGAGAGAGAGGCTTGAGGTACGAGAGAGCAGTGGGAATGGATAGTGCATGAAGGAGGCAGTTCTGGGATGAGATGTAGAAAGATGCAGATTTAATGTTTTAGGAGAACCTTGTATGTGATACAGTGATAGGAGTGGAGGAACATACAGACGGCTGCAGCCGGTACATCCTGGAGAAAGGGAGATGATCTTAGCATCACTGTGATTACAGCACTTACCGTGGACACAGAGGAGGAGGAAACACGCGGATCGCATGGTTACAGAGATCTGGGCAGTTCCTACAACACACAAACATCACATTAATCACTGACAACCATTGCTCATCATCTATACATTTATTTTTTTGTTGACTTTGGGAACAGAATCCTCCAGTACATCCAGTTATAATGACCCACTGCAGAGTGGAAAATAAGCATTTTATTTGGCACAAAATTTCTGCCACATACACACAATAATCTACAATATGAACATGAATATAATGACCATGAACTATCCAGGGGCCGTTAGATGTCTTTTACCATCACAGGGTCCTCTGGGTACACGGACAGCCCGTCCGAGCCTGAATACACATTATACACTTGTATATAATAATAATATATCGCTATAAAACACTTCAATACAATTTCATTTGTCCTGTGCTGATAATTTGGGGACTAATGTAATTAATTTATACACAAACATTTTATTGTGTTAATTTTATTTTAGATCCCCAAGGCGGCTCGTCTAGATTCACTATGGAGACCCCTCACCAAGCACCCTCAGGTGAGAAGAGTCATTCTCTGAGGCTTCAGCGGAGGGGGCGGAAGAAAGGTGACCCTCGCTCACCCCTCGGAGACGCGCAGCGCGCTGTGTATGCTCAGCAAGAGACTGGGCCAAAGATTTAGCCCAGGCTGGTTCTGCCAGATCAGTGGCACCATCTGCAGGCATGCGCGGCAGTCAGCCATCAGCCTCGCACGCTGCGCAGAAGGCGTCTGCTCCTGACTATCCGCCATTTGGAAGAATGTTTTGAAGAAGTAAAAAGCTTCACTAATGCCATTCCTCCAGCCCAGCCCGGACCCCGCCTATTGCCTCAGTCCTTAGACCCCGGCCTGTATCTGACCATCGTTCCCTTCCGCCTCCTTCTCCTTTTCCGTGCTGTAGTAATTCATAAACCTGCACTAGGCTGAGTGTAAGTCCTGGGGGCATCTGAGTACCTGTGAGGGCAACCAGGGCCATCTTAACATTATGGGCCCCCGGGCAAAGCAGTGCAACGGGGCCCCTACATATATAGATATAGATATATAGAGATAGAGATAGATAGATGTACTTGCTCAGTGACCCTTGAAGGTTTTTTTTGCAGATTTTTTTCTTTTGCAGGATTATTTATTCCAATTAATAGCCCTGCCTATGGGGCCCCCGGGCACCTGCCCATCGTGCCCAATGGAAAAGATGGCCCTGAGGGCAACAAGCTCTACGGGAAAGGCGGCTGCTATAGGTGGAGACCTCCAGTCCTAGTTCTGCAAGGTTATCATATAGCCATAACAGGGAGACCATATAAGATGTAGCCTATAAGAGTGACAGGTTACTGTGGCCTTATCTAAACCACGTCCAGCTCGTACTCATTAGCATAATAAGGAATTGTGATATAACGTTATAGAATATGGATGACAGAAAAGAATAATCATAAGACGAGTTACGATGAATCTTCATTCCGCTTATGTTACACAATATCCCCCATTGTTTGACCAAATTATAAGCTGGTTGATTTGTCCTCTAATTGTTCCCTAATTCCACGAGCAGAGTCCAGGAGATTCTCTTTGAAGTGCCGAGAACCTGGGAAATTTGCCCAAAGGGCAGAGGAGGTAAAATCAGAGCGAATCAGTGCGCTTGGCTGCTCTACCAACCTCTCACAGCGACAGACTGAGCGCACTGTATATACTGACCCGTACTGATACATAGTGTCTGTACCGCTATATACTGACCCGTACCAATACATAGTGTCTGTACCGCTATATACTGACCCGTACCGATACATAGTGTCTGTACCGCTATATACTGACCCGTACTGATACATAGTGTCTGTACCGCTATATACAGACCTACGCCGATACATAGTGTCTGTACCGCTATATACTGACCCGTACTGATACATAATGTCTGTACCGCTATATACTGACCCATACCAATACATAGTGTCTGTACCGCTATATACTGACCCGTACCGATACATAGTGTCTATACCGCTATATACTGACCCTTACCAATACATAGTGTCTGTACCGCTATATACAGACCTACGCCGATACATAGTGTCTGCACCGCTATATACTGACCCGTACCAATACATAGTGTCTGTACCGCTATATACTGACCTACGCCGATACATAGTGTCTGTACTGCTATATACTGACCCGTACCAATACATAGTGTCTGTACCGCTATATACCGACCTGCATTGTCTTCATGTACGTCATACACTCTGTAACACTGAATACCAATCATGTAATATAGAAATGTAACTTACAGATGAATTTGGACAATATTCCTACTATCCCAGAGGTCACAGTTAGTTTCTTACATGAAGCAACTTCTATCTTAGATTTCCCGTCCTCTATAGCGCCCCATTAACGGTACTGACCACCACCGACAGGGACGTACCCAGCGCTGAACAGAGAATGTAACGAGAGATCGGGAAGTATTACTTAGTGAGGAATTTAACATGCCCAAAGGAGCTTACAATCTACGAGTCTGACGTCTTACAAAGACATTTCAGCAGTTGGTAGACATAACAATCATCAGACAGGAATGTGGCCGTTTGGGTTGTTTTAAGGGAAGTTGAGAGAGAGCTGGATATGAGCCAATCCTAGTCCACAGCCCCCGTCCTCTGAGTACAGAAAATATACAGACACCCCCCAGTGTAGATCCAATTACATTCACTGTAGCAGAGACCAGAAACCAGCATCCCCCCCTCACTGTACACATGAGCTTCAATGAAAGTTACTATGTCATTATTATTATTATTATCCTTTATATAGCGGCAACATAGTACGCAGCGCTGTACACAGAATGTATTACTGAGAATTAAACATGTCACATGTACATTACTGTATGTCCGGTCTTATTATTTTTGGAATAAAATAAGTGTTATTTAAGACCCAGAAAAATTAGAAGCCGCCTTGTTTCTAGGGGGTCTATTCGCTAAGCTGCGTTGAGCCAAAAATCTGGAACAAAACAACTGAGAGAGCGGAGATGGGGGCTCTTCTTCCAATTTATTATCAGGGGATTATCAACCTGTCTAACGCTGGTCACTGCAGTCCCTACAGACTTCTATGAATGTAATCTCCTGTCTGCGATGTATCCAATTTAACAAGTGGTGAAAAGTTGTTTTTTCACGCTCTCCACCACGAGCAGTTTCGGTGGTGAAAAGTTTCTCTTCTCCACCAGTGCACACACAGTAAGTCCGCTCGGGTCAGATCCTCCGGCGTTCGGCTGACGGCGAAGGAGGTTTATTATGTTAGTTTAGGAGATGAATGGGGAAGGGGGGGGGGGGGTTTGTTTGGTCTCGTCAATGAGCCCAGCTTCATACCAGCGACAGAACATTTGCGCTGCGGTATTCAGAAATGCAAAATGATACTTCCTGTCGCCAATGGTAAATAGACACGTAAATATGTCTATGCGGCTACTTGTCTGCGAAGCGTATTTATAGGTTCACGGACACTTCCTGATGCTCAGAACAACTCCCTGGAAAACCAACCTATACCGGGATTCGGCGGATGTCCCGGAAACTGCGAGTGGTGGAGAGAGTCCAACAACTAACAGGATCACTGCGCTATCTACACTCTGCATCTGAAATACCGCTCAATTTACAGTCGTTTGTGGCTAGAATTATTCCTGAGAGTGAGGGGACATCCGTCGGTCTATTACAAGTTTGGATATTATCTATAGGTGGAAATGTGTTGTCCTGCAGAAGTGTAAAATCTCATAAAAGTATTGTATGAGACATGACTTCTGGGACCTCAGGGGTGGGGGGGGGCAGGTAAGTTATTTGCTGGGACTAAATAAATCTGTGCGTCATCCTGCAAATTACTAAACACCCCATTATCTCACTGAAATAATCCCACAAGATGAAATCTGAGTTTTACATGTTAGCACAAAAATCTCTCGTAATAATCAAATCCCTACTCCGTAAGCAGCGCCCCCTCCATCCGCCAAACTCCTCCCGTCAGACTTTGGACAGTTTTACACCCCCGCAGACGCCCACAAAGCCGCGTGCTTCCTCGTAAAAACTGGGTACATTTGCGCAATTGTAGTCGCCGTGGTGCATTTTTACTGCAGATTTGTACTTTTGCAAATCGCCTTATTGCACCAGAGAATCAGCACCAGAGGGCTCCACTAAACTGCTAAAATTAGGTGCAGGTTGAAAACTGTGTTTTAAAATGGTAAAATCGCCACCACTATCCACACTCACACCTCAGTCACAGCCTAGTAAATCCATAGGCTGAATATTGGTCCATCCCTGGAAATTGCTGATCCCACTGGGTGTAGGCGTTGGGTTCACTTTAAGAGTATATAATTTGGCTTTTAGTATGTTTAAACCCTTTTTAGGAGACACGATTGTGCTCGTCTGATCCGTCTGTCTCCTAGAATCCACGTCCACGCGACGTGAACTGTACAACAGAACCAGCTCGTACAGACAACTGGTCTGAGCAGGACCCAGAAATTGGCGGTGAAGACGCAGGAAACCGCTGACCCCACAGAAACCGCGGACGACGTTACACCACGTGGCAAAGTAACTCTCTAGGAACAGCCGACAATTCCATCAGTGCAAACATCAATCCCCAGCTGTGAAAACAATCTGGACCAGTCACATGACCGGTCCCGTCCCAAAATCCCACAATACCTCCCCCCAGTGCAGATCACAACGCCCCCCATCCCCAGGTCCCTGTTTTCCTTCCAGGTTGTGCTTCTTGTAGAACTAGGTCTCGTTGTCTCGCTCACAGGATTATGTGCTGCAGCGTTTTGTGGCGTTTGCAGCTGGATCTAGAATATTGGACGCTTCACTTAGTGCTTAATTACTGTGAGAGGGGAGAGAGCCCATAACGAGAACAGGGAGGGGGTAAGAAACAGCCCTGAATCATTGGATAGAGTCTGGTGACCATTGTCTGATCCTGTCCAGTATATACCTAGTATATGTCACATTGTATCAATCAGTTCAGTCCCTGTAAATCGCAAGCTTCATTCTTCTATACATGGGGTACAGACTTGGAATAACGTTATAATCTACAGTAGGGGGGTATTAGGGACACGTGACTGAATATGGCCTCACAAACAAGTACGTAGTGACGCAGGACCACACAAAGTAGGATAGGGCAATTAAAGGGTAAAATGTACCTGGGGCATTACAACCCCCAACATACTACCACCACTACCTGGGGCACTACCACCACTACCTGGGGCACTACCACCCCCAACGCACTACCACCACTACCTGGGGCACTATCACCCCCCAACATACTACCACCACTACCTGGGGCACTACCACCACTACCTGGGGCACTATCACCCCCCAACATACTACCACCACTACCTGGGGCCCTACCACCCCCAACATACTACCACCACTACCTGGGGCACTACCACCACTACCTGGGGCACTATCACCCCCAACATACTACCACCACTACCTGGGGCACTACCACCCCCAACGCACTACCACCACTACCTGGGGCACTATCACCCCCCAACATACTACCACCACTACCTGGGGCCCTACCACCCCCAACATACTACCACCACTACCTGGGGCACTACCACCCCCAACGCACTACCACCACTACCTGGGGCACTATCACCCCCCAACATACTACCACCACTACCTGGGGCACTATCACCCCCAACGCACTACCACCACTACCTGGGGCACTATCACCCCCCAACATACTACCACCACTACCTGGGGCACTACCACCCCCAACGCACTACCACCACTACCTGGGGCACTATCACCCCCCAACATACTACCACCACTACCTGGGGCACTACCACCCCCAACGCACTACCACCACTACCTGGGGCACTATCACCCCCCAACATACTACCACCACTACCTGGGGCACTATCACCCCCCAACATACTACCACCACTACCTGGGGCACTATCACCCCCAACATACTACCACCACTACCTGGGGCACTACCACCCCCAACACACTACAACCCTAACCTGGGGCACTACAACCCCCAAAGCACTACCACCCCTACCTGGGGCACTTCCACCCCCAAGGTACTACCACCCCTACCTGGGGCACTACCACCCTAACTTGGGGCACTACCACCCCCAACGCACTACCACCCCTACCTGGGGCACTACCACCCCCAACACACTACCACCATTACCTGGGGCACTACCACCCCCAAAGCACTACCACCCCTACCTGGGGCACTTCCACCCCCAAGGTACTACCACCCTTACCTGGGGCACTACCACCACTACCTGGGGCACTTCCACCCCCAAGGTACTACCACCCTGACCTGGGGCACTACCACCCCCAACGCACTACCACCCCTACCTGGGGCACTACCACCACCAACACACTACCACCCTTACCTGGGGCACTACCACCCCCAAGGTACTACCACCCTAACCTGGGGCACTACCACCCCCAATGAACTACCACTCCTACCTGGGGCACTTCCACCCCCAACGCACTACCACCCTAACCTGGGGCACTACCACCCCCAACACACTACCACCCCCAACGAACTACCACTCCTACCTGGGGCACTTCCACCCCCAAAGTACTACCACCACTACCTGAGGCACTACCACCACTACCTGGGGCCCTATAGCATTAGAGATGCATATTACACATATGCTGAGCTGGGAGAACGCTTATAAAAAGCACTTTTAAAATCTGTGTATTCCTGATTCCTTCCATCCAGGGCAGGTTTGTTATTATAGTAATCTGTGCAATTCTTCACTCTAATCAATCCCTGCTGAACGTTTCCCAAGTGTCCATGAGTCATATGATGGGAAACAGTTTAAAAGGTTTTAAACAAGAAGAGAAACCCAACACAAAGGGAGCGGAGACCACAGTGTGACTGACATACAACGTGGAGAGGTCCGTACGACTGGGGCCGACCTCGCTGCAGGTATCAATCTACTAGTAAGTAGTGACGACTTACACAATAGTGTGATTATTACAATGTATTCCCTATAGGCAGACTGTAATACACATATTACAGGAAGCCCCTAGAGTCTGGGTGACAGCCCCCCCCCCCCCCCCCCAGCTGTTATAAAGGAATAGAGGTGTCATCACAGGACATGTACATCTAGAGGTGCTGGGAATCCTGTCCCTGTGATAACCATATGGTCAGCTGTCTGAGTCACTCCATAAAGCCAGTTTGTCACCCAGTTAGATCCTCGGTTCCCAGGATAAAGGTGATCTGTGATAGTAATCAGCCCGCAGAGCAGCCCGCACACACTCCTCATGAAATAAAGAATTCCTTTGTTCTGTCTGAAATGTTCATACTGTATGAAAACATCTGGGAATCATCATCATCCCCCCCCCCACCCACTCCTCCACAACCATCCAAAAACAGGACAATCCCCCCCCCCCCCAGCCCAGGGGCCACTCCCATCCCCCACCCCCTGGTTCACTTTTATATATTTCCAGCTGTGAGAGTGGGGGGAAAACGAGACAGCAAGTTTGTGATTCTCATCCTGGTCAGCAGCCAAAAGCAAACACTTTAATTATAATCAACTTACTGGTACTAAGGAGCTGAAGGGGGGGCAAATATATGGAGCCCCCTCCGTCTGTCCCCACCTCAGCCAGGTCTGTGGCCAAGCTGTACAGACACAGAGCCCGGCGCTCAGGGGCCACAGCAGGAGGAGGCTGCATTGTCTGGGGTCCTACAATAGGTACAGACTTACCCCCAAGGTATAATCTCTATAGAACAGAGGAATGATTACATAGTACACATACCCCATGAATATATACACCTACTGGATCAGTGAGAAGCCTCTACCAAAACACACATGTGTCATATATGTGATGTTAGGACAGAGATTAACCCCGCGTCACCTAGGCGTAATATACAATATATATTTAAAGGCACAGTTCTAATATCACAATGAAAATGAACGAATGTTACAATGATGCTTCCGTCACCCACAACACAACTTGTTACATTGTATCCTGGGTGCCGGCTACATTATAAATAAAGATGTGATAGTCATTTGGGATAACTAGTGCTCTATGTTATATCTAGACAGCTGTGATAAATACATGTAATATTAAGTACAGATAACCATGGATTTTTCTATTCCTATTTTGCACATGGAGAGGATGCAGATACATTTATAATGAATATAATATAACTATAAGATTATGAGGGGAGATTATCATTGTATCGAGTTTGATATTTGTCACAAACTGTTAATGTAACTTTTTACAAGTTGTGTTTAATATTTCAATTTCTCTCTCCAATGACTGAGAACTTATCCCATGAAAGATAAATGAATGTACCCCATAGCCCCCCACCCCCGGCACCCCCCATGTCAAATTAATGGGGCTGAGGACCCTGTGTAAGGATGTGGGGGGGTCTCTTACCCGCACGCAGAGTGTGTGATGCAGGGTCCTGGCTGTCTCTCTGGCTGAGTCTTGCAGTCTCTCTGGCTGTGTCTTGCAGTCTCTCTGAGGCTCTCACAAGGGGACAGATCCCTACATCCAGCCGGCTGCTCATCTGGGTCCTAGAGAAACAGGATGCAGCAATCAGACAACTCACAGCCCCTCTCTGTGTAGACCCGGGGTTAACCCTTCAGCTCCTGCAGTGTAAGGAAATAAGATATTATATTATTATATACTGCCTCTCCACCTGTGCACTGAATACACCATACTCCACTACCTCATTCCCCATTATCCAGAGTCATCTACCCCAACTGCCCCAAGTGTTCATGATTAGCCCCTGGAGATCCCTATTGTTGTAAGTAAATGCACAGCCCCCTCTAGTTCTCCCTGAATATGTTATATAATACAAAATCTACTCAAGTCATCTACTGCACTTACTGACACGCTAGACGGGAAGTCACTGCACTTACCGACACGCTAGACGGGAAGTCCCTGCACTTACCGACACGTTAGACGGGAAGTCCCTGCACTTACCGACACGTTAGACGGGAAGTCCCTGCACTTACCGACACGCTAGACGGGAAGTCACTGCACTTACCGACATGCTAGACGGGAAGTCACTGCACTTACCGACATGCTAGACGGGAAGTCACTGCACTTACCGACACGCTAGACGGGAAGTCACTGCACTTACCGACACGCTAGACGGGAAGTCACTGCACTTACCGACACGCTAGACGGGAAGTCCCTGCACTTACTGACACGCTAGACGGGAAGTCCCTGCACTTACTGACACGCTAGACGGGAAGTCACTGCACTTACTGACACGCTAGACAGGAAGTCACTGCACTTACCGACACGCTAGACGGGAAGTCGACCATGACACAAATTCCAACATGAAACAATTGGAATTTATGTGATTTTTTTATATATATAATATTTTTAATTCTACTGAATTTCTGGTAGTTTCTGTCAATGATCCTTTGCGGTGTTACGTGTCTACATACGTGTAATGGCTCCATGACACCGGACACACAGCAATGTCACCCCCCCCCCCCCAGTAATAAGTACATTGTTATCTTCACACCGCATTACTTCCTCGCCCACGTCACCCCACGGGGTGAATGAGCTCTGCAGAGATAGAACAGAGGATAAACATGTCAGCTCTGCGCTTTGTCCAGAGAGCAGAATATTGGACAGAAGTTTAGTGATTACATAAAGGACACAACACACGCGTGTGATCTGTGTACATAGTACCGTAAACACGGAGCCCAGATGGGGCACTCTCAGGGGGGCCCTAAATACTAAGGAGAGGACCCCGGTTTTGTTTGGGTTTAACTCATGGAATGTCCTATGTGGATGGAAGTTATTCACATGCATCTATTACGCAGCTAACACATGAGATCAGTCAGGATATATTCTGGTCACATATAGCTGCATGTAAACCAACGTCATGCTCTATACCGGAGATAGCATCAAGCGGCTCCCCGAGCCGTCCCCTGTGGCCCTCGGAGCCTTCTGCTTTATTGTCAGGTGTGTGTGTTATAGCGTGTAACACGTGTGTAAAATGTCTGCCGATATGTTATTACAGATATGTGTCTCTTTCTCTGATTAAACAAATTGGTTTATCTCATTACTGAGATTACTGGTGATCTGCGGCCCTTGTGAAGGATCCCGTCTCTAGCGTCACATCCAGTGCCCTGTACTCCCAGTATAACTAGCTGGAGTAAGGTTATTATCAGCGACACTAGAGGCCGGAGGTCACAGACAGCTCTCAAAGCCACTAAACGGCCAAATACTCTAAAAAAACAGTTACAGCTAGTGATCATCATCATCATCACCACCATTTATATAGCGTCAGTGATTCCGCAGCGCTGAACAGAGAACGAGAGAGAGAACGAGAGCGAGGGCGAGAGATTAATTTTTGTTAGCAGCCAATTAACCTATCAGTATGTTTTTGGAGTGTGGGAGGAAAAGGGAGCACCCGGAGGTAACCCACGCAAACACAGGGAAAACATACAAACTCCACACAGATAAGGCCATGGTCGGGAATTGAACTCATGACCCCAGCGTTGTGAGGCAGAAGTGCTAACCACTGAGCCACCGTGCTGACGTGCTCATCCGTAACACTGTAATCTGTACGCAGCAGAATGACGGGACGAGGTATAAACGTCTGCACCAAGGAGGAAAACTTTAAGTGTTCTTTAACATCTCGGCCACAGACTCCCAACACTGCCCCCTTGTGGCCAAATGATCATGAAACATAACAGAATATTCACCTCAGAAAACAACATTGCTTGAACACAGCATCTATCAGAAACGAGAGCAGCCTAATATGAATCCTCCAGAAGAATAGAATGTACATATTTACTATAATAACCACCACGTGCTGTAATGTTTGTACAGGTGGACTCGGAGGTAGATACTCACAAGTTAAACATCCAGCAATGAGATATTCTGTGAACATGAGGAGACGAGTTCTGCAGGTCCGGGCAGGAACTCTGACAATCGCCCATCACTAATAAGACCGCTCCGAGCACCATCTGGGTGAAGGCCGCCCGGCCGTTTCCACATCACATGTAGAGACAAATAACGTGTCAGTTATTAGTTACATCAGGTTCTGCTGAACATACAGTGACTGACACACACCAAACGGACAGAAACTGGTTATCAGATACTAGAGAGTAAGAGACAGTGATAAGGGAGGAGGATAGGCATAGGTCACTAGCAGAACGTAGAGCACGGATGGGCAGGTGGTCCTAGGCCCTATATGACCCCTGAGCCTTCCGCTATGGCCCCCAGCTTCATGGTCATATTTTTCCTATACCGTGTAACACGTATATAAAATGCTGCTGATGTTATTACAGATACGGGTCCACTTCTTTCATTAAATGTGTTGCTTTAACTTCCCGGGCCACATGGTGTGTGGCCCTTCTGACAGTTAGAGGGCCACACACCATGTGGCCCGGGAAGTGTTTCGGGTTGCCCATGACTGATGAAGGTGTTCGAGAGATAAGACACTTGTTAGATTGTCAGTTCTTTTTGTGTTTCTTGTGTAACTGTGTAAAGCTGGGTGCACACTGCCGTTTTTTCAACCAATTATCGGCCCAATCACACAATAAATTGTTAGGTCTGATAACGCATTAGTGTGTACGCTTCCACCATCATGTTTTAAACGCACAAAAGCTCATCGTATCATTTGATTTTATTAACAAACTAAAAATCACGATCAACTATGGAACGATGTTGGGCAAATATGGCAGTGTGTACACACTCACCACCAGCAGTGTAGGCAGATATCTGTACAGTGTACATAGTCAGTATCTTTACAGCAAAATGGTTATGAGAGATGAAGATCACAGATCTGAAGGTAAATCATGTAGGTGTGTACACAGGAATCGGCATTATCATCGGGACTTTCAGTCGTTGGTGAAATAATTACAGAAATCACATCTGCAGTAATTGTCTGTAGCATGTACCCAGCTTTATATTGACCTGTACCGAGCTGTGGGAGATGCTGGCACTTACTTATAATCCTGTAAAAATATAAATAAAAGGTAATTCCTTAGGTCCAAGAACAATCCGCCAGGCAAGTGATTACCCCGTGTGGGGCAGATTATCCTTTCTCCTGGGATCAGATGAGTAGGAAGTCTATGATTTTGGTGACTGATAATCTGACATCAGCGTTAATGTGACTATCACGTCCTGGCGGCAGGGGGAGCCGGGTGCGCACGCGCAGCATTGTGAAAACCTGTGGCTTGAGTGGACAAGCCTTCCACTAGTCTGTCAGCTAATTAATCTGTGTAAATTAATCATGCAGGGGGCTGTGTGTGATTCAGAGCTAGGCTCTGATTGGTGACCACCAGTATTTAAGGCAATGAGGTCTGCAGCCTCACTGCCGGTTATAGCTTCTGTTGCCAGTCTGCTGACTTGCTCTGTGCCTTGTTCCTGCCTGTTGGACTTTCTGCTGATTTCCTGTGTATGACCCTTTGCCTGGATTTGGACTTTGCTTGTGTATCTCGTGACCCTGACCTCTGGCCTGTTTACCGATCTTCCTGTCTGCTCGTGACCCTTGACCTAGGCTTGTTAATTGGAATTGCTACCTGCTGCCTGCCCTTGACCTCTGCTTGGACTTCACTCCGCTTGCCTGGGTTCTCCCCAGCCGGTACACACTTCACGACCCTCTGTCAGTCTGCAGCCCAGCCTGTCCCCACCATCAGGGGCTCCAGTGAACACCCGACTGGCAGAGTAGACTCCAGGTTGTGTTGTGCCAGCTGGAGGGGTTTCTAACATTATAAATCGGCCTTACACGTATCGGAGACGAGGTTGGAATGGATGGAAGCGGAACTACACCGTCTCCGGCGCAAGCCCTAGCGGGCCATGTTGAGTCCTTGTACCAAATGATCCAGGGATTGTCTGAGCGTTTGTCCGTTCAAGAAGAAGCTGCAAAATCCTCACAATCCACTCCAGGTTCCACCTGTGAACCTAAAATGAACTTGCCGGATCGGTTCTCCGGAAATAGATCCCTGTTCCGGAATTTCAGGGAGAGCTGCAAGCTCTATTTTTGGTTGAGACCCTGCTCCTCCGGTTCAGAGCAGCAAAGAGTCGGGGTTATCAATTCCCTCCTACAGGGTGACCCCCAGTCCTGGGCCTTTTCCTTGCTGCAGACCAGTCCTGCCATGCAGTCAGTAGACACTTTCTTCGAGGCATTAGGTCTACTATATGATGAATGGCCTCTGCTGAAGCTCATCTACGGGCCTTGAAACAAGGCAGCAGTCGACAGAGAAATACTGTGCTGAATTCCGTAGATGGTCACCTGACAGTGGATGGAATGACCCTGCCTTACGCAGTCAGTTTCGTCTAGGCCTGTCGGAAGAGATCAAAGATTCCTTGGTGCAATACCCGACTCCTACCTCATTGGAGGATCTGATGCACCTCGCCATTAAAATCGACAGAAGAATCAAGTAACGAAAGTCTGAGAAGGAGGCATCTTCTCTTCCATCTGCCTTGATTCCTGTTCCCGCGGATGGTGAGCAGCCTATGCAGTTAGGAGCGTATCGTTTCTCCCCTGAGGAAAGAGACAGGAGATGATCACAAGGCCTATGTCTCTATTGTGGCACTAAGGCCCACTTCTCCCGTTCCTGCCCTAATAAGCCGGGAAAAGAGCATGCCTAGGGAATGAGGGGAAAGTTCACCTAGGTCTGCAAATTGTTTCCCCAAAAAATGCTGTATTGATCCCTGCGCAGCTCACGTTCAGTGCTGGTTCTGTGGACCTGTCGGCCTTCATTGACAGTGGAGCTGCAGGCAACTTCCTCGACATCGGGGTTGCCCGCTCTGCTGGAATTCCGATGGTAAAACTCAAATCTGCCATTACTGTATGTGGCTTAGATGGAAGTCCATTGCCTGGTGGCAAGATTACCTGGGAGACCCCGCTACTACAGTTGAACATCGGAGCTCTCCATTCAGAGTCCATAACATTCCTTTCTTATCGACTGTCCGTCGGTTCCCTTGATCCTGGGCCACCCTTGGCTTTCCCGTCATAACCCTGTCGTGGATTGGGTAAAAGGAGAAATTGTCCAGTGGAGCTCCTATTGTACACAGTCTTGCTTGTCACTCCCACTGCGTGTGATTCAGTCTATTCCGGAACAGCTTCCCTCACAGTATCATGAGTTCTGGGATGTGTTCTCCAAGAAGGCTGCTGATACTTTACCACCACACCGTGACTTCAACTGTGCCATCAAGCTTATTCCTGGTTCCAAGCTTGTACTCTCTCTCTGGTCCAGAGACCAAATCCATGCAGGAACACATTGATGAAAACCTGGAGAAAGGCTTCATCAGGCCATCTAAATCTCGGGATGCTTCTTTGTATCCAAAAAGGACGGAGGACTAAGACCTTGTATTGACTACCGGGGTTTGAATCTCATCACAATCAAGAACACCCATCTCCTTCCTCTCATCTCAGTATTATTTGATCAATTAAGAGGTGCTACAGTCTTCACCAAAATCGACCTTCGTGGAGCGTATAACCTCATCCGTATCAAAGAAGGAGATGAGTGGAAGACGGCATTCAATACGCACTCTGGCCACTACAAGTATCTGGTCATGCCGTTTGGTCTTAGCAATGCACCTGCCGTATTCCAGGACTTGATTAATGAGGTGCTACGTGAGTTCCTTGGACATTTCGTTGTCTATTTGGACGACATTCTCATATATTCTAAGTCGTTATCAGTACATCGGAGTCATGTCAGACAAGTCCTACAAAAATTGCGAGAACACCATCTCTATGCTAAAATTAAAAAATGCGAATTTGAGGTTCAGAAAGTATCCTTTCTAGGTTATATAAATCTCCTCAGAAGAATTCTCCATGGACTCAACCAAGGTCCAAGCAAACCTCAAGGCGGTCCAGAGATTTCTGGGATTCGCCAATTATTACAGAAGATTTATTGGCGGCTTTGCTGATATCGTGGTTCCTATCGTCACCTTGACCCGCAAGGGAAGCGATCCAGCTAATTGGTCACCCCAGGCAATAACTGCATTTGAAACCCTGAAGAAAGCCTTTGTGTCTGCTCAGGTCCTTAGACATCCGGATCCTAAGGTACCGTTTATTCTTGAAGTTGATGCCTCTGACGTCGGTGCTGGTGCAATCTTGTCACAGAAAGATTTCCATACTCACCGGTTACATCCATGTGCCTTTTTTTCCCGTCAGTTCTCTTCAGCGGAAACCAACTATGATGTGGGAAACAGAGAGCTGTTGGCAATCAAATGGGCCTTTGAGTAATGGCGACATTGGTTAGAAGGCGCTGCACACCAGATCTCTGTTATAACTGATCATAAGAATCTGCAGTATATACAGTCGGCCAAACGACTGAACCCCCGGCCGGCTCGTTGGTCGCTGTTTTTCACACGTTTTAACTTTGTAATCACCTACCATCCAGGTTCTAAAAATGTCCGGGCAGACACTCTGTCCAGAAGCTTCCTGGCACACCATGCTCCGGTTACTAGTCCAGAGCCTATTGTTCCTTTGTCTATGATTCATGCTGGGTTAACCCAAGACCTGAGCTGTACCTTACAAAGGTTTCAGAGATTAGCTCCTGATAATAATCCAGTAGGATGCTTGTTTGTCCCAGTTCATCTAAGAAAGGCAGTCCTTGCTGAAGCACACAATAATCGGACTGCTGGACATCCTGGAGTTTTCAAAACATTAGAAATCCTTTCCCGCACTGTATGGTGGCCATCTTTGTCTGCTGACGTCAAGAGTCATGTCCTCTCTTGTGAGGTTTGTTCCAGGAACAAAATTCCCAGGACTCGCCCGGTAGATCAGTTGGTTCCATTGGCCATTCCTGCAAAACCTTGGACACATTTGTCCATGGACTTTATTGTTGATTTACCACCCTCTGCGGGACACAATACTATTTGGGTCGTGGTAGACCGCTTTAGCAAAATGGCACATTTCATTCCACTAACCAGACTCCCTACCGCTCGAGATCTGACCACTCTCTTCATCCAACATATTTTCCGTCTCACAGGACTTCCTTCTGATATCGTTTCTGATCGTGGTTCACAATTCATAGCACAATTCTGGAAATCCTTCTGTACACTTCTCGGAATCAAGATCAGTCTGTCATCCGCATACCACCCTCAGTCTAACGGGCAAGCTGAAAGGGTTAACCAGTCCCTTGAACAGTTCCTCCGATGTTATTCCTCAGAATTCCATGACAACTGGTCCTCTTTGCTGCCCTGGGCAGAGTTTGCCTACAATAACTCATCTCACTCATCTACTCAAACTTCCCCGTTCTACTGTAACTTCGGTTTCCATCCCAGGTCTAATTCTCTATAATCTCTCAAATCTGCTGGTATCCCGGAGATTCGTTCCACAGCTGCTGATCTGAAGGTAATTTGGAAGAAAGTTCAGTCCTCCTTAAAAAGGTCCTCATTGTCTGCTAAAAAATTTCGGGTCGCCACCGTACCACCTGCTCATTCACCGTGGGCTAGAAAGTGTGGCTTTCAACTCGAAATGTTAGGCTCAGACAGCCTTGTAAGAAGCTGGGGCCTAAATTTATTGGTCCGTTCATGATTACCAAGCAGATTAATCCGGTAGCCTTCAGATTGAAGATTGCTGGCTCACTAAGGATCCCCAACACGTTACATTGTTCGCTATTTAAGCCAGTATTATATCCGAATCAATCCCAGCCTACAGGTTTTTCTGTAAGAAATAGGAACATACCACAAAAATTTGTGGTCCAGAAGATTCTCGACTCTAAAAGAGTGCAGGGTCAGGTGCACTTCCTAGTACAGTGGAAGAATCGTGGGCTAGAGGAGCGGTCCTGGGTCCCGCGAAGACGTCTGTACGCTCAAAAACATTTGAAGGAATTTTTTACGGAGATTCCCTAAGAAACCTGGGTGTCAGGGTTTCTTATCCTCAAGGGGGGGGGGTACTGTCACGAGCCGCCGTGGCTCGCTTACTGTGTCTTCTGGCGTCCCGGCCATCACCTTGACGACCGGGACGTCACTTCCGGATCCTGGCTGACCATTGCCAAGGCAACGGTCGGAAGCTTCATGTTCTGCGCTGCGTCCCGGCGGCAGGGGGAGCCGGGTGCGCACGCGCAGCATTTTGAAAACCTGTGGCTTGAGTGGACAAGCCTTCCACTAGTCTGTCAGCTAATTAATCTGTGTAAATTAATCATGCAGGGGGCTGTGAGTTATTCAGAGCTAGGCTCTGATTGGTGACCACCAGTATTTAAGGCAGTGAGTCCTGCAGCCTCACTGCCGGTTATAGCTTCTGTTGCCAGTCTGCTGACCTGCTCTGTGTCTTGTTCCTGCCTGTTGGACTTCCTGCTGATTTTCCGTGTATGACCCTTTGCCTGGATTTGGACTTTGCTTGTGTATCTCGTGACCCTGATCTCTGGCCTGATTACCGATCATCCTGTCTGCTCGTGACCCTTGACCTCGGCTTGTTAATTTTGAATTGCTACCTGCTGCCGGCCCTTGACCTCTGCTTGGACTTCACTCCGCTTGCCTGGGTTCTCCCCAGCCGGTACACACTTCACGACCCTCTGTCAGTCTGCAGCCCAGCCTGTCCCCACCATCAGGGGCTCCAGTGAACACCTGACTGACAGAGTAGACTCCGGGTTGTGTTGTGCCGGCTGGAGGGGTTCCTAACAGTGACACAATGTGTTGGATGTGATGATACAACGGAGCACAGAACCCTCTATAAAGGGTCTGGATGATCTATGAAGAGTCCACGAGTGTCAGCCTTGCAGCCAAGCCTGTGGGTGATCTCCCTGGAATCTACACACCCAGAGAGCACGTGTCCATCTCATGTTACATACATGTTTTAACAAGTCTGCCGTCTACTAGACAGTCTCTAAATGAAGCTGAAATAATGCCAGTGTCCCTGCTTTTAGGGGTATTAATGGTGTATCCCGGTGTCCAGTAATTCACCAATGAGGTGACGATGTGACAGACACAGATCGCGCTATGAGGATATACTCTTAGAATATGAAATTATTCAATGAATTATCAACTAAAACATTTACAAAACAGCAACAAACAAAACAGGACAAGGAGCGAAAATACACAAACTAATTGTAAGTGGATCTGTCAAAATATATTTTAATATTTTAACTCCATAGCAAATAATCTTGGAAAGTAGGAATAGTTTTAAGACAAATTTTGGCACCCAGAGAGTGTTACCACTGGTGACATCGTGACACCGCCCTGCAGAAAATGGGACGACATGGGAGGGGGATTAGACAGATTCAGCCAACATATAAGTACTGTAAAGAGAGAGGTTACTGTGGAACTAAGACAGCAACAAAAAGGGGATTAGAGCGTTGGGTCCACCAAAGCCGGTATCTCGAGAGCAGTTATTACTGGAAGTTTAGGTAACCCGTGGCTCTCAGCTGTTATAGAACCACAAGTCCCAGCATGTCCTGCCAGCCAGAGGGTGGCCTCACAGGGGGGAGGGGGATTTAGCAGCTGAGGTCACTGCCAGACACAGACTTTGTGGCGTTTCTGGAGTTTACGGCGATCAGGTGATGGGAAAAGTCTCGCTCACTCTTTCCTCTCACATACCTGAGTGACATCATTCATCTCCCAGAAGCCTCTGCGTGTGCTCCAGGGCAAGATGACTGCAGCCTGCGCTCCTTAGTACAAGCAAAGGACGGGGTCTACAAATGGGGGAGAGATGGCAGAAAACTGAAAAACAACTTTATCTTCTGTTTGCAAATAATTGTTGCATTTTAAAAATCTCTCAAGTGGGAAGAGGAGACACCCCAAAGACTAAACACGGGTTTCAGATATTTTATTGAGTGGCCGGATACCTTTAATATCAGAAATTAATTCCTCTGTTTAAAGTCACCTCTAAAGGTGATGGGCCAATGTGCTCCGAAGCTGGGGGACCTAGCGAAGACACTGTGCATTTCGGATCCAAATCCATCGAGTACTATACAGAAATATCAGCTGTGGCCTTAGCGTAGACCTGGTTTATGGACAATGTTTCCTCTACAACGCTCGTGGGGGGGCCTGGATCTAATCCCCCTTCCCTGGGGGCTCAGCCGATTCTCCTCTCCAAGTTCAGAGGTGTCCTGGGACACAACGCATCTGGTTGTTTTTTTTTTTTTTTTTTTTTACTCCGCTCCGATTCTCGAATTCCTCAGTCTTATCTACCGGGCTCTCGTCCCAAATCTCTTGACTCTGAGCAGCCGGGGCCCGGGCTATCGCTCTCCTGTAATTACTTGTTCCATCTCTCCATCTTTATAGGACTCGGTCACAAATCTTCTATCTTCCTCAATGGGGATATTTCTTACACAATCCGCATCTTAACCTACGTTGCTTTTCTTATAATCTGCACTGATTCACGTGCATCACACAACAACATTATATATCACATACATACTATATGCGATCACATTCTAGTATATTAATATAGATCTAATTCATATAGGCATATGACCATCAATTACAGATTTTTACCATTTTTAAAAAGCATTTAGCAAGCCTAGGTGGGATTATACAAATATACAGCATAGAATTCCCTTTGTCCACCAAAAACGCTTAAGATTAGATTGCAAGTTCAGCTGGCTAGCACCCTTCGCCTGTGTACAAATTCTGTGTACAATACTGGGTACATTTTTAAAATAATCAAATGAAAAAGGATTATATGAGGATATTTCACTTTAAAATTAGGATTTACTTTATAAATGCATGATCACATTAAGTAACTGCATTAATGAAATACCTGGCGTTTTACAATATACAAATTAAATCCATGTATCCTCTTTCTATATAACATGGCTGCACATTCCACTTCTAGTTCTGTTACAGTTATTTGCAGCCTCTGTTCACGGCTGTAATTGTCTGCTGAGACAGAGGAAATCTGCAATAAAATGTAACACAAGAAGCAACGCCGCCTTGTGGAAAAAATTATGTACTGCAGAATTATGAGGCACTAGTGTATGTGTTTAATACAAGAAATTGCTGTACACAATCTACAGCCTCCCCGAGACCATCTGACACATGTTATTGACAGTAATAATGTGTTGTATTTATAAGAAGGACAAGAGTCACCTTTGGAAAGTTATTGTAAAGCAATTACAGCCAATTCTGTACATTATTACATACTAATATGTGTATATTACTGAATTAAACCACATTCACACATTATCAGATTCAAAACATCTTAATACAACATACAGGAAAATACAAGGTAAAAAATACAATTTTATTGAGTGACGATTACACAGTCGTCCATTCTTTGGCATTTCAACCTCCAACACCCAACTATACATCACTTCATATATTATATTCCCTAATAATCTAGTGTGTGTTCTGCACTATTTTGCTCTGCATGAAAAGGTCTCCAAGGACATGGACAATAAACTAGAAGGCTCTATGTCACGACGCACAAAGTGAGAACGGTCATTATTCTAGGACCAGATGTGGGGCCAGGTTTACTAAACAGCGTTACCCACCATAAAACTGCATTGACAATATTAGAGATTTCTATGTAACAGCGCCAGTCATTTGCATCCTTATAGATGGTAATTACAGAGCATCCACTAACCCACATTCTTCATTACTGGGGCTAATAGAACATCCTGGGATCACAATACCTAAAACAGGATGCATTGTAGAGAAACTCAGAAGTATATAAATAACATTTCCTAGCCACCATATCACCCAAATGCTCAATGCTGGTTCCCACAGTCCTGACCAACATCTACTGTATTGTTAAAATAGGGCAGCCAGGACAATGGATTAGTATATCATTGTATATATACCATATTTCTTCAATTCTAAGATGCACTCCCCCCCCCCCCCCAATACAAACATCGCTAAAACAGGCTGCATCTTAGAATCGCGGGTGCGTCTTTAGCGTTTTATTTTATTCCTAGTGTGGTCTTACAATCGATGGTGTCTTAGATGAAGTACAGTATTTAGCAAAACATAAAATTATATATAAATAACATACATTTTTTTCCCCATTTAATGTGCGTCTGAACATGGTGAGCTCTAGAGTGGGTTAATGGAATCGTTTTTAATTGTTAAACATTTCACAGTACTGACTCCACTTTCTAACAGTGTCCTGGTCACCTTTATTTTTATACTACCAGAAAAGCTTCTTAATCTGTCTCCTGCTCTTTATTTCGCATTTTATTAGGGAGGACATACGAGCAGGAACAGAAGAAACAACAAGCATGATATATATGCATCTATTATTGAACCAGTGATGTACATTAATGGGGAGAGGTGCACCTAGACCTGGAGGGGGTCATATAATGATCCTGTTTATATAATATCACAGCACCACCTAGTGGCCGTAAGTGATTATTACAGGAAAGAACATTGTGTGAAAATATTTTCTTTTTAGGGGGGAGAAAGTCAAGATTGTAAATTTACAAACTCACTAAAAGGTGCAAAGTTTGTCCAGAATTAACTGGAAACATGTTACAAACACGAATATAAAGCATTAAAATATAAAGAAGAAAAATCAGACCCACATTTCACGGTCTGACATAATACGGCTGTTTCAAGCACAGATATCTGGGTGGGAATATTCAAGACATGAACTATCGAGATAAAAGATATCGTATTGTTTTACAAATTAGACATCCCCTAAATTTGTTGTATGAAACACTGGACAGGTTTATAGGACAACTGTGACTACAGTCTGCTCCTCCTTACGCCCATTGCTCCTATTTTGTAAGTTAGATAAAGTATTTCTAACCGAGACCTATGTACAGTCTTCTGCCCAGTTCAGGACCTGTTCTACCAGTCTGTCTCTCGTCAGACACTGTGTTCAGAGACTCCAGTTTGTACAGAAAACCATGGGAGCTATAAAACAAAATACAATGTTAATTAAAAATAACACACAAAACAAACACAATAAGTGTGATGAGATTGTACAGGAGTATTTGGTTATTAAGTCACCCGGAATCCGAGCTGGATGAGATCATTCATCTACAGAGGACGTAAGACTATAACGTGTATCTATGGGACGCAGACGGCAAACAACACAGAACATTTACATGGAAAGGACTATTTCATGTTGTTAAACAGTGTTACATTGTGTATCACAGACCGTCTTCCTGACATCAGTAAAGGCTGTGTCTGGGGCACACCAGGAAACAGAGTGTTTGGAACAGAGATCTCCTGGATGAGACTAATCCTCACAGTCGTTCTGTTTTATTGCCGGGATTAGTTGACTGTAACATTGTCCGTGTTTCTGTAACATCCCGGATTCAGCAGCCCAATTAAAAGTCACATAAAAAAGGCTCCGCGTGTCCTGCTACCTGGAATGCTTGACCCGGCTGGGGTACAGAGTCTGGTTTATGGGAGGCCAGGCCGGCTGCCCCTGTAGGTATTGTTCTAGTCTCTTGTACGCTTTCTTGGATTCTCTTTTCTTCCGCAGTTTCCGGAAGCAGTTTAAAACTCCGTGGTCCAGGGCGGTCTGTAAGAGAGCGGGGGGAAGAGTGTCAGAAGTGGATACAGTTCAGGGGTAGGTTTCTATACACCCAGGGATGGGGATGAAGAACTTGCTGATGGAGCAATATTGGCGTCACATGAATTAGTGACATTTACCGCTGCAGCGACTGGAGATACAGGTCCGAGACCCAGGATACACACAGAAATCATTAACATTCTTAATCGCTCAATTATTATATAGTGCATAGAATTTTACACACAATGTCATGTTTTCCTGACACACAGGAAGACAAAGGAGCAGACACTGGGATTCAAACTCGAGTCTCAAGCTCTCTCTCGCTCTCAACGTCATGGGGCCGGTACACTTACCCACTGAGCCACTGCTTCATATTCTGCTATTACAGCAGATTGAAACAAGAGAACCTGTATGGCCCCGACATGAGCCTCAAGCACTAGAACGTGTCTGAACGGGGAGGGTCTGCAATAAGTCAATGCCCCCCCCCTTACTGTCAACACATCTGTATCTCCGGCAGCCTGACAGACAAGCTGCACAGAATAACACAAACATCTGGCGCCACAGACTGTAAATCACAGATAATAGGGGGAAACCACAAACTACAAGCGACTGACAGGATTTATACCCGTAGAGTGTCAGCGAGAGGACAGCAAACCCCGGGCTCAAAGTGTGACAGAAAGAGTCCAAGACTTGCACAATGTAATCAGCCAAAATGTTATAATAAACACCCACAAAACGTTCAGACATCACGTGCTGGACGACAAACTTGTTCCAATACAATAATAAATGCAACATTTCCCAATGACCTTCCTTGCGAACTCGCCTGATGAGCTCACTAGGCTCGGGGCCCTGTTTGGTTACATAATAAACAAGAATTCGGAGACCCACGCGTTTCATTTTCCTGTCCACGTGAAGAAACTTCTACAAATCAATTAGGACTTTGTAACTCAGTAAATCTGAAGCGATTCATTATCTAAGGGGGGGGGGGTCACCAAAATAGATGATCAATTGTATTAAGCCGATCGTTACTTCATCAGAAGCAGCTGCAAGACTCCGATGTTGCAGCATTCACCGAACACCAAGAAATGCGTTTGATCGAAAATATTCTTATATACCTACGCGTTTCACCTACGCGTTTCACACCTCACTGCAGGACTTCCCCACAATTTAGACCCCCACTAGTTACACATATTCCTACAACTGCCCTGACTCTAGGTACCTGGGGCAGGACCAGCAGGAATTTCCACCTGTCAGAACACCCCCCCCACTCCGGAGACATCCGTTATTCCTACAGGGACCCCAAGCCGAGTACGCCCATATCTCTGCTGGCTCATGGATTCCAACATATCACGGCAACGTCACCCCAACATTTTATTAAGAACCACCACTATCGCACCAGGATAATCCTAAATCCTCCAGGTTAGGAAATATAACTATCTCTTAGTATCATATTATATATATATTGGATCCACATCTAGAGGTAGGTGCACCCACACAAATTAGAGAATCTTAAAAGCAAACTAGAGAGCACCTTATGTGTCTTAGGGGCACTCAAAGGATAATAAGATTATTAAAATTTATATAAATTTTATTAGTATAAATTAAAATAGTATGACTTATATGACATTAGAAGTAGTGAAATATTAAAAACAAGTGTATGACATAATGAGCCAGAAAAATAATGACTGTTAAGATCGATAGATAAACTATTGAGACGCGCTGTTTCCCCAATAGTATGTCTTGGTTCCAGGATGAATGCCGACTACAAGAGAATTGTTATAGACTCTCTTATTGAGATGTGTCTCAAACAGGGTTAGTTTTAAAACGAATAGAGGTTTATTTTTGAACACATTACAATGTAATTAACCTCCAATAAGAGATACATGTTCTGTTATAATCTATACTTATGAGATCTATGATTCAACCCTGTTTGAGACACATCTCAATAAGAGAGTCTATAACAATTCTCTTGTAGTCGGCATTCATCCTGGAACCAAGACATACTATTGGGGAAACAGCGCGTCTCAATAGTTTATCTATCGATCTTAACAGTCATTATTTTTCTGGCTCATTATGTCATACACTTGTTTTTAATATTTCACTACTTCTAATGTCATATAAGTCCTACTATTTTAATTTATACTAATAAAATTTATATAAATTTTAATAATCTTATTATCCTTTGAGTGCCCCTAAGACACATAAGGTGCTCTCTAGTTTACTTTTCAGTCACCCAAACATTGTCTGCCGAGAGTCAGGAAAAATTTTAAATTCCTAAATTAATAGATATTTGCAGTATATCTTCCAACTTGTTGGATCCTACTTCCGAATCTGGTGAATCTGGTGCTCCTGCCCGGAGATGGTTATATTCTGGTGCGATAGAACCGAGTTCCTAAAGGACAGTCCCAGGAACTGTGTGTTCCCAGCGACCTGTAATCTGTCCTGACCCCCCCTCTTCACCAAGCTCAGGTATATATGCAAAATAACAAACAGCTCATCCTATGGAGACGTAATGGATGGAATCCAGTTGGTCCCCTATATATAATACATATCACACGGGATCTGGTCACCTTGTACTTATCCTGCTCAGCCCCCATAACGGGCTCTCCATGTAACAGATGTACCCCCTAACCCCCCCTCACTGCCCACCTCCAACCTCCTGATAGGACGCCTCCACATACCGGTCACCATTCCCAGACCGCTTCCCCAGTTCCCCAACCCACCACCTTCAAAATAAATGTACAATATCTGTTTATACAAAGTGTGAAAAATGCTCATACAACACGTCAATGTCTTGTACATAACAGCAACGTCCGTGTGGTTTATTACCAGCTGGGATTCCATTTTTGCCTTATGCGACATGATAATCTGCACATTCTGCAACATAGAAATTCCTTAAATTAAACGGCCCATAAAAAAATAAAATAAAGTCAACCCACAAAACTAAATGGAGCTTGGAAATAATATCTAAGCAGCATATAAACAATGGGGTACATTTAAAAGGTGAACATCCAAATAAGCACCTTCAAATACATTTCTCCCGCTGTCACATACAGAACGTGCAGGTGGAGAGATGATGCGAGTCGGGGATCACTGTAACACAGTATCATCGAAATGGCACATGTAGGATATAGATTTCACCTGTGCGCCCATTCCCTTCATATCCGATATGTTGCCCCCCCCTCCCCCTCCAGATCTACTCAATAACCAACTCCCAGACCTCCGTCCTCCCCCTTTCACCTCCCGCCATTAGTGTGTCTGCTGCCAAAGTCCACGTTTCCCATCTTACCAAGCGCACTGCTGTGGGCGGACAGGACAACCCCCATGGCCGGACCCCCATGGTCGGCTCCATCCTGACACCCAACCACGACCCCGGTAACACTCACCTCTATGAGGATAGCAGCTATGAAGTTCACACCCACAAGTCCAATCAACACAAACTTGAAGTCAATGTCGTTGATCGGCTTCAGCTGCAGGATGGTCACCATGAAGGTCAGCGGGTAGAAGGTGATCCAGAGCATCATGGCGAGGAGCACGACCAGGACGATGAGGAACAGAACTGCGCGGGAACAATAACGGACACAGAGGGTGTTAGACAGCGGGGTCTAGTACCAAACACTCCAAACAAAACACAATAAAAAAAATTTAAGCAGTTCTGAAATGTGATCAATAATCATCATTTATGACTATAAATATCGCAGTCAGACCGGTCTATATACGAGACCCAAAAATGGAGATGGACAAGAGGATTAGGGTGTGAAGGATGAAACTGGGAATTAGTGTTTATTGATCACTGTAAAGCAACGGGCATGGTGTATGTTACAACCCCTTAATCTAATCCATACCTGAACTGCACTTTTTAGCCATGTTGTTATCAGGAAGTATCAGTGATGTAATTATAGCATCTCCTTGGAAAAGTACTTCAGGGGTTAAATTCCACCTCCACAGGGAACACTCAACAGGAGTTAAGTGAATTAAGCTATCATTGTTATTTCTGTTTGCTCCCTATTGTCCACTAGTGAGCTCTACAGACAGCCAGGAGCCGGACCCAGCAGGGATCACCTGAGGGAAGACACCTGGGGAGGTAGGAGAGGGGGCTGGATAGTGTGAGAATCCCACCAATCGAAACCTTTTGCAACTTCTCTGGGCAGGCAGATCCCAGGGTGGGATTAGGAGGTGATAAAAGAGGCTACCCTGGGAGCTGGTCGTGTGACTGACTTTGGCCAAGAGGTGACGATCTGCCAGAGATGCGCTGTGGAACATATCTCACTGGATTTATCTGAACTGATTTCCTCACTTGTTGGACCTGCTATCGTTATGGGGCCGTGCTTTATTTAATCCTGTTTTGCAGAATAAATCATCCTTCCATTTTTCCCCCTAATACCGTGTCCGAGTGATTTGGGAACCACGTATCTTCACAGTCACCATGTGAGAAAAAGGCACTAACGGGGACTGAGTTTAACGGGGACACACCGTGCCAACATCTCAGCAGCTGGGACTATTCATAGGATCAGACCCCAAGACGAATACTTTGGGGCAGCATACACCGGCTCCGGATAAAGCGGTTCCCTGATGCTAGTCTGCGGCTTACTGTTGGTGTAGATGGGCTTCCGGAAGGGGTGACCCTTAGAGAGGACCACCGCCAGGATCAGATACTGAAATCCGGACACATAGAACACAGCCGTGTTCTCGTAGTTCGGCAAGTTAGCTGGTGTCATGTTGGTCATATTAACGGGGACGAACCTGGAGGCAGAAAGGACAATTACTGAGACAGAGATGGGAGGAGGAGCAATAAACATACATGGTACGAGATAAAGGCGTAAGATCACACAAAATACACACAAAAACATAAAAGGATAATATTGAATCATCAGGTTACGTAATTATACTTAGAATTGAAAACACAACTTTTGCAAAGATGAAGGTATCTGTCTACGCACATCAATGTCGCTACCGGATTCATGAGATTTATTACACATTTCCAAAGTGATCCATACACCAATATTCAATTACTCATTGGCACATAGCAATGAACAGAGATTGCGGATTATTGTTCGCACACAGATAAAACGCCACACGGGTAAATTGTGAATCGCCATCCAGTGCAGGAGCAATAAAAACGCCACATTTGAAATAATGGAACATTGGCCGCCCCATCGTGGCTAGGAATCCCGTCTCCTTTACAAACGTGTATATGTAAAATTTTCCAAGCCTTGACAGAACTTTACGCATTTCACAACACGTAACCGTATACTCTCTGTAAGTGGTAATATTAGGCTCAGGATGGATCCCTGCCATATATCCCTTATATAAATTTACCTGACATTTAGGCTCAGTCAGAAAATGATTCTAAAACCTCCCTTTAAGTAACCCCAGTAGGCCAGGTTTTCTTTCTAACCGAAAATCGGATTATGAAAGAAAGGCAACATCATACAAAAGTGGGCGACACACAAAGTATACGCAGGGCGTGTTGGAGAGAGCAGGGAGTAGACGTAGGTACGTACCATGGCTGTGATGTAGTGAGGAAGTAGGACGCCAGCTGAACGAGTAGGACCAGGCTGATCTGGATGATCAGACTCCCCAGGACGGAGATACTGATCAAGGTACCCAGCGGGCACTTTAACCCCAGCTCGCTGGCCGGGCCAGTTCGCCCCATAAGGACGGCCACCGTGGTGGTAATTATCAGGTCAATAAAGAGGAACTGGAAGTCGGCCAGATTGGTGTCCATCTGGGGAAGGAGAAGATGTTGATCAATCTACTGACAATCACAGACGCACATGGGACAGGAGGACACACACAGCCCCCCCGCCAGAATTGCTGGACCTTTACTGGTAAGAATTGCAGAGCAAGTCTGTCGGATTCAATGACGGAAGATAAAGGAGTCAGCAGATGACCCCACTGTATATTTTAGGTATTCCAGGTACTGCGCCACCATCACTCACCGTGTACAGGATGATCACACTTATAAACTGGATAAAACTGTACATAGCCATGAATTTAAACATCTCAAACGAGGTCTCCAGCGAACAACGACCCTCCCTGCAAAGCCAAAAAAACAGCTGTCAGTCCGGAGAACAGAGTCGCGATATCACAGCACAAAACGCTCCAGCGATCACCCAGGACTGAGCCCACAGATCTAACAGACATTTGTATGTTTTTATGTACTGTATCTTTAAATCTATGCCCCTCCCACTCCTCTGCTGAAGCCCCTCCCCCAGCCCAGTGGCACTTTATGCAAATGAGAGGGAGAGCCTTCGTCACACTAGAAGTTTAAGAAGAGAGGATAGTGAAAGTCATTACAAACATTTCCATACAGTTAAAGAGATGAATTATTGAGAGCTTTGAACAAATCTGGTTACTTTGGGGGAAGGTGCATTAGCCGTGACCTAATTAATACGTATAAATGTACTCAAGCTTGATACACAGATTTGTCGAACTAATTTTTCTGTACCAAAAGACAAGGGGTCATCAGTGGTGAATGAGAAAAAGTTTCCAAATCAGCAAAGGGAAGGATTCTTTACTGTTAGGGCAGTAAAGCTGGGATTCCATACTATATGAGGGGGAACGATGGCAAATTCACTGAGAATGGAACAATGGAGCTTTACTGACAAGAAATATTATCTGTAGTTATAATTAGTACAGGACATTATCCACGGACTTGATCCGATCATAGCTTCTGGGGCCAGGAAGGGATTGTTTGTTCCCCAGCGATGATAAACTTATGGAGCTTTTCAACCTCACTCACAATGTCCTTATGTGTTAAACACATAAAGTTAAAAATTATTGGTTGAAATGAAATAATATAATAATTGAACACATTTTCAGGGAAACAGTGAAAGTTTGATCTCTACTTACCGGATGACGATGGGGACGCACTCGATGTTACTCAGCTTGGAGGTAAACGGAGAAGCCACCGAGGCTTCCGCGTCCGACAGGGAGATTCCCACATCGGCGGCTTTCAACGCTCCGCAGTCATTGGCTCCGTCTCCGCACATCCCCACGCAGTAACTGGGAGACCACGGGGGGAGCAGAGCACAAGATTAGCGCATCCACGGGGAGTGAGAACATACAGCGTCATCTCTAGAGACGCAGGGATGATACATATGTCTGACAGTTACATGATGGGCACCATTATATAGACGGGGCTGGAAATTCAAATGCAGACTATTTTTAGGTCCACAATAATACCCATCGCTAACACTATAACGCTATTTATATTTGAATTGTCGACCTAATGTTGTTAACCTTTTAAACGTTGACACAATTAATATCTATCCGTTGACCTCATACCCTTACCGACACGTATAAAGAACAAATTAAAAAGGACAAATCTACTTTTATTAGACGTCATCAAATGAACGTCGCCCTAGTAGATGTCTGGCGGAGAGCACTCCCAGATACTCTTCCTTCGCGGCCTACTCACAGGTCACATTCCCTGGTCCAGAGGATAGATTTAATTTTTCCACAGTGCAAAGGATGGGGGTCCCGGGGGTATCTTCACCAAATATCCATCAGAGGGGGCGATTTAATTGTTTGAAAGTTTTTTGTTTTTTTTCCAAGAAAGGTCAATAGTCTTACAACGGGAGTCGATGAAAGGGGGGGGTGCTACACCATGCCATATAGAACGCTTACTTCAGATTCTGGAAATCGCGCACCAGCTGAGTTTTCTGGTCCGGCGACATGCGGGCGAATACCGTGGCATGGATAAGAATCTGGAGAGACACAACGCAGGTCAGAACCACAATGGCCTAAAGTGTAAATCATAGTAAACATTATCCAAATAAAGTTGTGTAATCCAAAATGGGCTGGTCAATATTGGCATGACATGTATATCACACTACTACATACATGTACCACCTCCATATATACACACACACACACACACACACACACGAACAGAATAGGATATTAATGAACGAACGAAGACAAATCTAAACTCTCTTCACTATTAACCGACACATTTGAAATCATAGTTATAAATCTTTTTGCTCTTATGGTTTAAATTCAGCACTTGAACATATATTCGTTCCTATGAAGTGTTCCTATGATGCTGTTCCAGAAAAAAAATTAGTCTTAAATCTCACTGCCTGCCAAAGCTGTGACAAAATCAGGGACGCTACAAAACTACTTTTGCTGGGTCCTGCCCCTGGCAAACAGATCTGTACATGCAGCATTCAGAAGTGATGGATTTCAACCAAAAGGCAGCAGATATTGCTTAAAGAATCATCTTAAGTGGAAAAACGTATGTACAAAACCATAAGTAGTAACAGTCTTACCTTGGGCAGCAGGTCGGGGAAGTAGTCGGACAGTGTGGCAAAGGATTTTCCGTTCATTGCAAAACAGTAAGACCCTCTATCCAGGAACGTTCCTCCTTCTTGGTACAGCCCCTGTCAGGGAAAGAGGAGACCCCAACATCAAGTACAGGAAGATATGTACAATGTGACTGGGGGACAGAGGAATGACAGACAAACCACAGAGACGCATGACTACAAACCATTATTAGATGATATGTTTATGACTTGTGAAGTACATTAGTTCCACTACAGAGACCCCCTCAGACTTACACAGGTGCTAGATCCTATATTTATCCCATTATGCGAGAGGAGTTTATTTTAGAATTTGCACCCTGTAATTAATAATGGACAGAGGATTTAACACTGTAAAATCCCAAATTCCACACAATTTTTAGTTTACGGTAACATGACGCAATTACAATTTCAGGGCAAGTATTTTCTTTTTTTTTTTTAACAAACCCATTCAGACGTAACGTAATGCAAAATTGTAAAGGATCTGCCCCCACAGTTACCCCACAAGGTGCCCAAACATAGGCAAATCCGTGCTCAGGCTACACCCCATGGGGCACAACTTGTGCAGCCAGAACACTGACCGTCCAACTGCATTTCCCACCAGGGAATAGTGGTTGATCTCTGCCCAATATATGCTGAGGAGTTTATACAGGCACCTGGAGAAGACCCCTGTTGTACCCCTGCTAATCTGTTAACACTTAGCTGATGGGTAACCCAACCTCAGGTCTCTCAGTCTATATCTGAGCAGGTGGGACCCTCTGGATAAACACAGAGATCCACAAAAGGGAGAGAGGATCTAGACTGCCATAAATTAAGATAATTTGTTAATGCTCCAAAAACTGTCAAGACAGACAAGAACTTCACTGTTTAAAAAAAGATTTCAGCACATTACGCATGGGGCTGCTTCTCCCCAAATGACCAGAGTATCGTTTATCAATGATCATCCCTTGGATCCACGTGGAGACGTCGGACAGTTTAGTAATTTGAGGCCACATTGTCCAAAACCTGCAGCTTGTATGAACCTTAGAATTAAACTTGTGATCTGGTGATTTGATCACAGCGTTTGAAATAGTTGGTGATCTTGCTGCATTCTACTCCGATGGTTCCTCAATAGGAAGATCTGAGATCCACATGACCTAACTTGTCTCTTTGGTTCATTCTCGGAGTCCTCACCTGACCTCTATTTACCCGACACACGGATATAACTAATAACTGGGGTAAACAATGGTTCACCTCTCTGATCTGATCTCCCAGCATGGGCTCGGACGGGATAAACTTCAGGGTGGCCGAACTATTGTGGACAGGAGGAGATGCGTTCACAAAGTAGACCTTCTCCGTGGGCTCCACCAGGTGGCTGCTCTTGGCGACATTCACTGCAGTCAACATGTTATCTCCTGGGGAGTGAAACAAAGTGATCGTTATTGTCCCACAGGACCACTCAGCGATACAATGATGTCCTGTACGATTCATCACCAGAGAGTCACTCACCAGTCACCATGACGGTCCGGATATTGGCTTTTCTCAGCGCATAGATGACGGGCGCGGTCTCCGGCTTCAGAACATTCTTCATCACCAGGAAGCCCAAGAAAGTTAGATCACGTTCTGCCGATTCCCTGCATGGTGTAAGGAAGGAAATATGATCTGATCGTTACATGGAAACTGTGGTGGATCAGTGGTTAAGAGTACATACAGTTAAATAAACTACAAACAAGATGCCTCAAACTGGTGGGTCAAATTTATATATCAGGTATTTGTGAAGTTGACCAAGTAGTCCGATCTCACTTTGTTTAGTCAACCAGAACTTAGATTGTAAGCCCTCATGGGCAAGTTCTCTTTGTACAACAGAAAAGACCTTCGCTATGCTTTTCAGGGAAAAGGCAAATTACATGTTATGAATGATCATATTATTACTAACTCAAACCCCAATAGTTGGACCGAGAAATGTTGTATAGCAGAAATCAGCCGCGATGACTCCAGAAATGGCCTCATCCTTAACCTCTCTCCTGTCTGACAAACGTTCAGAAACAAATCAGGGTGAACAAACCTGGCGATGGACTGAGCTTCCTCAAACGTCTTGGTCCCGTGGAGAGTTTTGTAAGCAAACCCCAGCACCCGATACCCATCCTGTGTGTACTGGCGCAGCATCGCGGAGAAGTCAGGGGGCACTGTGATAAACACCACAAACACTCTACATTAATTCTACATCACATCAAAATAACACTCAGAACACACAAGTATACGACATACTTCTGCGATACTACAATCACTCCCAGTGCCAGCAGGGGGCGCCATTCCCCAAGCTATGGGATAACTGGTGCTACAGTGCGATTAATCCATTAATATCTGCACCACCCCACGTCTTTAACTTCACTGACGGGAATCAGACATTACAATTTACTGAAAACCGAATAATTAAACGAAGACTTGCAAATAAATATAATTTTAAGCCTAAATTTAAAAAATATTCCACAATCTAACAGAGTATGACCACCGTCAGTATTCTAACCCTGAGTGAGGGCCCCTAAAAGTCCCATGCGAGTACAGACAGTCACACGTCCTCGGCAGTCTCCAGCTCACCTGTCTCGTTCCTGCACAGACTGGCGACCATTTCTGGAGCCCCCTTCATGTAGAGCTTAGATGGGTCGTCACCGGGTAACTTGGCTACGACACTCATCCTCTGGATACTGGAGGAAAAGGGGAACCTCTGCAAGACCCCAACGGGCACCTCGTGTTTCTAGGGGGCAATAAAGACACTGACAGCTGAGAAGAAGCACAGAAGGAAACCAGAAACAAGGTCGATAATAAATATATTAAACTGAGTACAGAACTGGGTCACAGAACTACACGAATCCTGAACAGTATTTAAAGGTTCTCTGGAATCCGTTTCAGCAACGACAGGTACACATGATAACAAGCAACCGTGCCATACACGGGATTACCACTAGGGGGAGTGGTCTACAAATTACATCAAAACCTGATTTACTGGAAGTCAATTGGCTGAATAATGTTCGGTCATTTTCCATCCACAAGTATATTATCTTTATCATGAGTAAAGAAAATCATATAAATCATACGATACTGGAACATGCAGTTACAGGATATTATAATTCAGAAATTAGTAAGGGAGATTGGGCTGAACAATTGGGTGATGGTCTGTGACCCTACTGACAAATTAAGGATTTAGAGACATGTAACCAAATCTCTCAATGTTGAACACATAGGACAGTGCAGCCTAACCTGTGACACTCCAGGTGTTGAGAAACTACAAGTCCCAGCATACCCTTCCTGCAATGAGCTGCTATATATTGGCAAAGCATGCTGGGACTTGTAGTTTCACAACAGTGAAAGTGTAGTGTCACAAGTTAGCCAACACTGATGTAGCCTGTTATTTCATGTCTAAACGCCTATGGGGTAAATAGAATCTGGGGCCGATCAGCTCACACGGCATTTACCGGCCCATGGGGCTGCTCCTCCAGACTGGGCGGCTTGATCACAGACAACACTTTGGTCCCAAAACTTTGTTTCAGCTGCTGATCCAGATCTCCATCCACCAGGAGCTACAAGGAAACGAAATTAATAAGGCGTCAATTCCCCACAAAGCAGTCTGGGTGAAACCTCAGAACCTATCACAAAACAGAGTAATAAACAGGGATCCAACAGCCGGCACGAGAGGAAGCAGTCATGCGATGAAGTAGAGGAACTCACCCAGCCAGTAGACTCCACCATCTTTAGATCCATGAGGTCTCCGATGGATTGCCCGTTCAGCAGGGTTATGGAATGACAGGCAGCCAGCGAGTACAGCAAGTGTCCATCGGGCAGGGAACGAGGATCATGGGTGATCGGTAGGAAGTTGGAGTTCTCCAAAGGAACAACCCCCCACACATCCAGTCCTTCTTCCGTTAGGGTACCTGTCTGGGAGGCGGCACAGAGGAGAAGACATTGACTTGTATGAATTAACTGATCACAGAACTTCTGGAGCCCATCGCATTCATCAACTGACTCCCTTAAGTATTTTCAATATAAAGAATTAAAGGTTGAATAAGCAACAAAACTCTCTTACTTAGTAAATAGTTATTTACTGAGGGCAGTGGGTAAAAGAGATGTCGCTACGCAAAGATTACACCGGACATTACTTAAACTTATCAGAACTTTACATGTTCTGACCGCAGACAGCAACGTCCCAGAATCCACTGGGCAAAGGTATGAACACAGGTAACACAAAAAGCAGCGAGCGCAGGTAGACAAGGTCATACACAGCCGGACGGTTCTCTTACTGCCAATAACCCTCTGTCACTGTATTCATAGCGCCATTTTTCTGGTGTCCAATCAAATTTAACCTAAGAGAAGTCGGTGCCATTCAGTGTTAAAAAGTTTAAGAAGTGGTCGGATCAGGGATAACGGACCAGAATAAAGTACATTGCGGATATTAATTACAAGAATAGGTATAATGAGTGGATCTAGATAGATCAGGGATGAGGACACAAAATAAAGATTGCTATAATATATTGCATTGTTTTCCACATTTACCCAATGTATTAGTGATGTTAACTGCAATATACTTAGTCATACAACTGTAAAAACAATTCTAAGGAAGAACATTAATGATTAAAAGCCGATCAATGGATCGTACAGCAGAAGTCACAGGAATAATCTGGGTCCCGGCCAAAGAGACTTAATCAAAACTTAATGATTTGTTTTCAAAAGAGCAACGAGCTGAAAAATTAAAGATAAAAAAGCAACAGCCGCGATCGTTTCCTCCAGGTGACAGAAGCGCTGAACCAACAAAATGAATGGCGCAAGTAAATTAAATGGCTACTAAATAGAAAGTACAAGCTGTCCCAATGTGGAAACGCCATTAAAAGTTTCATCACTCATAATACAGATGTAACCGACACAGAACTCAGATCGGTGAGATTAGGAGGTCAATGTATCAACCGTCTAAAGGGCCAACCAATCAGATTCTAGCTATCATTGGTCTAGTACATTCTAAATAATGAAAGCTAGAATCCGACTGGTTGCTATAGACAACATCTTCCCTTTACCTTGTAGAAGGTTTGATAAATCTACCCCTAAGCATTGTTTCCTCGTCTTGCACAGACCCAGCTGAATGCCCAATTTACGTTTTTGGAAAGGGTCTCAATGAACGACCACAAGCAAGAGACTGGGTCAAGATGGAAACAGGCGGCCAAAAAACTCCAGTCTACTATCAAACCCCCTGTAGGATTCAAATTGGTCTCCTAAAATACTGCTCGCTGGACCCTACGTGTTCCGCACCGAGCGCTGCGTGTATACATTGAACAGAAACACGACATTGTACCTTATCGAAGCACATCATCTTTATCTTGCCGCTAACGTTTATGCGCGGGGGACTGATGCAATAGATTCCATGTTTCTTCAGCCGGCTTTGAGCGTAGATGGTGCCCACCGTCATGGCGGCTGGAAGAGCCGGGGGCACGATAATAGTTATAACATCGAGGGCTAAAATAATGATCTTTGATACAGAGACCTAGACGGGAGACAAATAGATCGGTGAAGCAGATGACAATTGGGGGTAAGTATAGGGTCATGTGTTTGGTAGACAGAGCTTACCTTATATACGATATGAATGGCAATACTGTAGATGGTCCCAAGGATGGCTGGAAAGGAACGAGAGAGGTTGAATATTCTACCACTTACGGCTATTCCTGACCTCACCAATGACTGCCCATAGAGTAACCTTAGACCTATAGGATGGATAACCCATGAGACCACTCCTGACCAACACAAATTGTCCTACGTGGACAGTAGGGTTTAGTAGGAAGACCACATATGGTGGGTCTACAGGAAAGGGAGATTGTGACATCCTTATCCTAAGTTTTTATTAGATTACATTTTTATATTCGCTTTTTTTCTTATAATTAAACGATGAAAGAATTGGAGAATCCTTGCCCTGGATTTGTCCTTATAAATCCCCTGGTGAGCCACATTCTTACCGAACACGGCCAGAACGAGGACAAACAGGAGAGCGTCCCGGTAGAACTTGAAGCGTACAGGTTTGGGATGCAGGATGGAGCTGATGAGATTCCCCTTCACGGAGCAGAAACCTGGAGACGGGAGACAGAGCTGAAGAAACCGACGTCTCCAAGTCAGAGAGCCCCAGTAATAATCCAGTAAACAACACCAGCAAAAATAACCAAATCATAAACAGATAAAAGAAGAGGAGAGTGAAGGAGTGAGGTGAAAGATACGGCAAACTGATGGCAAGAAGTGCTGAGTCTGCGACCTCCTGAGGATGTGCCAAGACGGGCAACAAAAACACGACAAACAAAACGCACACACACATTTTACACATGTGCGTCGCATGTAAACTGCCGCACGTGGACAGCGCCAGAGTGAGGACCCCCCAGGTCACGCGATACCTGTCTTTATCACTACAGCGATGACCTCGTCCTCCAGGTAACTTTTCGCTTGGATAACTTGGGTTCCACAGAACAACGTGTGGCGCTGATGTGCGTCCGAGGAGTAGACCGTGTCGGCTGCGCAGGGCCCGTCGGGTAACGGGGTCTTCATTTCAGGCACGCTCTCCCCTAAAACACAGCGCATAGACTAGGTCAACGTAATACAGACAGTGGATATGGAATTTATGTTGGATAATTCACTCCCCGCTCACAGTGATACAGATATTACAAGTCACCAAGGAGTTCTATCACCAATCAAAAGCACAAGGCTGTAGGCGACTTCTAATATCCGTGATAAGGGTGTAATATCGCTTATAATATACACGTTTTCCCAATGAAGCGTCCAGATCTCATGACTTACACGTTATATACGTATTAGCATCACGTGTGCGTTATAAGGACCCACCTGTCAGCATGCTCTCGTTCACTATACACTCTCCAGACAGCAGGGCGGCGTCACAAGGCACGTACATGCCCCCTGGTGGTAGGAGGATGCAATCACCGGGGACCAAATCCAGAGAGCTGACCATCAACTCCTCTGAAACGGCACAAGACAGACGGCTGAAATTGTAACCCCCCTCCCTGAAAAGTAACACAATAAGGGGGGGATTCAGTTGGCTGTTGAGTGCCACCGATGTCCGGCTGTGCACAGTCAGAAATCTCAACATCTTTCTGGGGCGCGAGAGAAAGGAGCGGAGATTTTAGTAAAAACTCTGAAGCAGGGCGCCTCCGCGGACTGTTCCAGGGACACAACAAGGCACCATGCGGCCAATTGAATCCCCCCCTAAAACTCTCTGACTGACTGTGGTAACAAGACGTATAGAAGAGGCGTGACACACAACAGATGAGAACAACGATTTCTTTAGTAGCTTTGACCTGTACAAATACGGATATTCAGCATTTAATTTCGGCCTTTGGCATCGTCTCTTACCTCCCCCCGCCCGTCGCACTCTTACGTTCACCACCAACTTTACCATATTCCGCAGGGTCACACTTTGCTGTGGGAAGAGATACATACAGTCCTTTAGTACTGGAACAATGCATTATGGGTGGCACAGTCTGCGGAGATCACGCGGCCACTAGAACTGCTGTGAGCAGCACATTGAGATAGACGTTGTTTAGGATCTAGACCGTTCCTAACAGAGAACGAATCATTTTCTTACACCATATGTAAACGCCCCTTAAAAATTTTCATATGTTGATATTTTATACAACTATAGATGTGCGTAGTGCAGGCTGTATATGTATATAACTAAATGGTCATATCTATAGGTTATAATAGAATATCTTAGTAATTTGCAGTGTTTGTGTAACCCACCAACATAGGATCTCACCTTCCTGGTTTCATACAGCGACACCGCGATGGAGATGATGGATATTATAATGATACAAACAGCGTAGTAGTAATAATTATCACACAGCCACAAGATAATGCTGAACAGCTGGAAGATGTAGAACGGATTCAGGACCTGCGAGGAGAGAGCGAGAATTACGCAGATTCTAGAAGCGTCAATGTGTCTACTGAGCGCTACTGCCCCCTAGTGACAACATGAACATCTACCTCGTTGTGTTAGTACATAGGTGTCTGTACATGGAGGGCCGGATTCATGTTTGTGTGTTGTATCTAATGTGATACAGCACTGCGCACGCACAAGAACAGACATTACGCCAATGAACGCAACTGCAGGGTATTCATGTCCGCACGGAGCTACATACGAAATGTACCATATAGGCAGAGCGTATTACACCCAGATGCATATGGAACCGTATCTTGAGACGCGCTTGGATTCAACGCGGCAAAACTACGCTCAAGTTGCGTTCAGACATGAATCAGGCCCAGAATGTAGAGATCCCACTCTATAAAATTAGGCCAAGTGTCCATCTGTGCTGATATTTGTCAGTCAAACCCGATATACTGTCCTTTTCCATCCTCCGTCTGTCTGTAGGGGGCGCTGTTCTAGCCTCTATACAAGGCAGATTTAGCGTGCCGGATCATGTGACATCTGAAGCCTGCGCTCAGCGACCAGATAACACTACTCACTTCCTCGATCAGCAGCTGTCCGTAGGATTTCACTGGGACGTCAATCTCGTTCTGACCATAAATTAACTTCCTGAGTGAAATGAGAAATGAACAATCAGACCAACGATTCACAGCTGACAAATTGCTTTCACTGCCTATAACCGAGTGTGACCTGTAAACCAATATCTGTGTTTCACTTCAGCTCCCTCAGTTACTGGATCCACATGTCAGGGCTGTGCGGTCGGTAAAAGGCGAGTCCGTAATTTAATATATGTTACTAATTCCTGAATTTTATTTCTGGATTCATTGATATGTGAGCTCTGCTGCCCCCTAGTGTACACAGTTGGTTACAGCTGGGAAAGAACCCAAAAGGATCGGGTCTAGTACTCACCTATTATCGTGGTCGCCCTGACTCAGCCCAGACTTGTATTTCTGTATCTCCCCACAGACGATCCCCTCGTCCAGCGAACTGCGAGCAGAGAGAGAGAGATATTACCGACCCCGCCAGCAGCTCCGGCACTGTACTGTAACTATTCGAGTGCCGCATCCGGGTGGATCATACTAGTCGTGTGTCTCTGGTCGCCTTACCTGACCTTGACGAAGTCCATTGAGCGGTCGCTCCAAATGTAGCGCATCCCTTCAAACAAGAAGTAGCGCAGTACATTTTTCTGCAAGGCAAAGAAGATGATTACACGTCTGTACCTTAAAAATAAATCTGTTTCCATTTACCGTTAGGGAAGCTGCCAAAATATCCTCTTACAATCAAAAAATCAATTTCTACCGGATCACTGGACGCCTGGATTATTTGGGATCTTATGTTGCCCTAAGCAGTAGAGTCGCCCAATGAATGAACCCAACAAACACTAATATGCTGTGTATCGGTCCACATCGCTCGATCCCAGAAATATCACTGTCTACATCACCCCTAATTTCAAACCCCCCATTATAGCCCCGTGTACACCGTTCACCACTGCCGGCCACACTGGTTAATGTACAGAACTTTATTCTGGCTCTGGTAAACTGGTCTGAAACGCTGACGTAGATTAGTGTAAAACGTGGCGATTCCTGCGCAGCTCGTCACGTTTCCTACAACCTCACCTCCTCCTTGTAATGCAGCCGGATCGTGTCCTTAAACTCGTCATCTTCACCCACTCCGAGAACCACGCTGCCCCCTACCGCCGTACTCAGCCGGTCCATGGCCTCGCTCTGCAGGCTGCGGAAGAGAATCGGATTAGAGCGAACACAACCGGAGCGCGCAGGCTGCGCAAACTGATAATCATTATCAAGAACGGACGTCATATATTGGGACAGGAAACAGAACTTCCATTCAAAGATAACAACAAAATCAGTTCCAGACTTTGCAAACAAAAGTAGTGTCCTTTCAGGGTGTAACATCAGGACGTACCTGAGATCGACGCCATGCTCCACCCGTACGTCCACTATACACGTCTGTCCAAACGTATCCTGGAACCACAGACAGAGCAGAATTACATGATAACAAGAACCACAATGTCACATGTTCTAAAGGAAAAACGGTTTATGTTAAACATACTGGGCCCAATTCATTATCAGACAGACAGCCGTATACTGCGTGAAAATGCTCTGCACATGCGCCAGAACAGGACTTACGCCAGTGAACACAAGAGCATGCAATTCGTGTCTGAACACAACCGACGTGTGTCTGCAAGTAAGAGAAACTATAAAAATGCATTATATGCACAGTATCTATAAAAAAAAAATACCACCTTTCCTGACTTAGATGATGCAGAGAGATGTTCTCGGACGAAACTGGGCTTAAAGTAATGAATTTTTTTACTAAAATACCTGTTTATACCCAATTTAAAATGCGAGATCATATTTTTTTTATACGAATAAGTGTCAGCAACTCTGTTGGAGCGTTTTACTTTCATATAGTCTGTATAACAGGTGGGAACACGGTTCATTAAACAGTGTAACATAAACATCAGCAGATAATCAGAGAGGACCCCCGACCTCACCTTAATGACCACGGTGTCAGCCGCAGCCAGGGGGCAGCGCCGGTGCGTCAGCAGCACGAACAGTCGCGGCTTCCAGTGTAAGACGATGAGCAGCAGCCCCAGGGTGAGGGCGCAGATCACGTAACAGATCACCGTCTGCCATGTTACCCTTCGGTACCCACAAAGCTCCTGCCAGGGAGAATCAGAGCATCGCGTCAGTCACAGCCGCGTCAAGGTGATGTATGGCGGACAGGGGGGACCAGGATACTCACCATGCAGGGTGGGGGTGTCCAGACGGGGAGGGTCCCGTAGTTGGTGGTCTTTGGATCCCTCAGCAGCTTGCTGCTATCTGCAATACAGAGATCACAACATGAGAACGTTTATTTACACAGCGCCATACAGAGAATATGGGAAACCACCACGACACAGAGCAACGTCACACAGCAGAGTGCCAGGGGCAGGGTCACGCCGCACAGCAGAGTGCCAGGGGCAGGGTCACGCCGCACAGCAGAGTGCCAGGGGCAGGGTCACGCCGCACAGCAGAGCGTCGCGCACACAGGAGAGCGCGGCAGACAGCACCTCATGTCTGTCAGCGGATGTCAGTTGTTCCTAGCGGCCTCGCAGTGACCAGACGCCGCTACACGATAATGAATGTTGGATCCAGGGCCTGATTATCCAATAGGAGAATATAAGAGAATAGTTGTTCTCCAAAGTAAAAAGAAAACATGAAATATAAATGTAGTAAAGTTTTAATCTTGACTTAGTCCCATGGTAAAGGCTGAAGACAACGAGTCATCCTAGGACGGGCGCTTGAGGATAACAGAGTAGGAAAGAGACAAGGATGGAGACTGGCACAGGTATGACAGCCCCCTTCGTCATCATTTATTTATATAGCGCCACTGATTCCGCAGCGCTGTACAGAGAACTCACTTACATCAGTCCCTGCCCCATTGGGGCTTACAGTCTAAATTATCCAACACAGACACACACACAGACTAGGGTCAATTTGATAGCAGCCAATTAACCTACCAGTATGTTTTTGGAGTGTGGGAGGAAACCGGAGCACCCGGAGGAAACCCACGCAAACACAGGGAGAACATACAAACTCCACACAGATAAAGCCATGGTCGGGAACTGAACTCATGACCCCAGTGCTGTGAGGCAGAAGTGCTAACCACATAGCCACCATGCTGCCCACATCTTCACCCTCAGTAGCGCCCTGTCGCACCACTCTTCTGCTGTACAGCTCTGATTTTAGTGAAAACAACATAAGTGACTATTGCTGTGACCCATTTCAAAAGTCAAGTTGTGCAGAGTTTAAAAAAATGGCAAGAACATAAACATTAGTGAGGTAGAGGATGGGGGTGGGGGGGGCTTGGGGGGTGAAGAAAGCCGGATATTAAATCAAGGACCTTGGCGTGTAAGATGAGTGGGCGCTAGGAGCATATTAGCCTTTGGCGGCCTGAACCCTTAATCAGACCCTGATTGGATCAGCTCAGAAAATCGGATGTAGCAGACAGGCACATGCTAGGTATGACGCAGCAGATCCTTCTGGATGAGATATACTGACATACCTGGCCTGCGGTGTGTCACCCGGTCATAAGGAAAGCAGGAAATTTACCGGCTAACTGAGCAGCGTTACTCTGCAGGCTCCAACACATGGACCTATACGGGAAGACACACTTATGTGTATTCTGCGTCAGTCGTGTATCCCGACCTCTACCTGACCCTTATTGATCCCCTATAATCATCCTTATCTCCTACACTTTCTATGACTAATTAACCACTATCTCCCAGTAGCTATTACAGCAGATAATGACTCACATAATGACTGTACGTCTTTACATCCTCATAGACGTAAGCTCTTTGGTCCAAACACCTCAATCCTGCTCGGTCCTAAATTCTCCGCACTTACTATATACAGTTGGATTCTTCGGATGCGCTTTTATTCACGTTACCAGTTTCTGCGTTAGGACTTCTGTACATTGGTGGCGCTGTATAAATACAGTACGTACATCAGAGCAGTCCACTGATAACGTATACAGGAGATTAATGCCACAATCATGTCCCAACGCTGTTACGTCACTGTATAGACATATAGTGGTAGCGAGCGCTGGCTCTGTGTAAGGACCCCTCTGCTGGGGCTCAGGGACAAATAAAGGGGGTTACATCCGCTCGCAGTCTCTAAACCAATCTATTGACGGACAGGATCGGATTACTTACTGACAGGTGTGAATCTGACTGACAACCATCTATAGATACCAGCACTAAACCTACTTCCCAAAATACACAGGTTATCAGGAGATTATTCACACACACATTATCTCTGGATAAAGTCCAGACTGACACAATATAGATCACATACAGGAGAGGGGAGCTCCCGGGAAACACCATCCAGGGAGCGGACTCCCAGCAGAGGTGGTAATTAGCACAAGGAGGAGGATGGGCTTCTCTGGAAGTGACTTACCACCTCCAAAGTACTGACCAATAATGACAGGACTACGATGTCAACATGTGACCAACATACACTGAAATGCATTATATGACGTGTTCGGAGATGGGGCTGGTTTTGCAAGAATGGAATCTGAGCGTAATCTCCCAGCTGATCATATATTACACTACCTGTCTGTAATATACTCAGCGGATGTCCCCACACGTCAGCTTACAGAAATACACGTAATCCTCTACCAGAGTCTCATCCTGGCCATAGTCCCTGTTCCTACCTCTGGTTTGCCCTTTGCATCCTGCTGACCACTCCTGATACTGAGCTTCTCCTGTTATGTCATAATGCCTCTGGTTTGCCCTTTGCTACCTGTATCCACCCTCTGGAATCTCACTGCCTCTGGTTTACCCTTTGCTTCCTGCTGACCCCATACCGAGGTCATCCTCTGATTTGCCATTTGATTCCATTACTGCCGACGTGCGATTTATACAAAGTCTTCCAGATATAAAGTTCTTGTATCAAGAGACATAGGGCTAGATTTACTAAGCTGCGTGTTTGAAAAAGTGGGGATGTTGCCTATAGCAACCAATCAGATTCTAGCTTTCATTTATTTAGTACCTTCTACAAAATGACAGCTAGAATTTGATTGGTTGCTATTGGCAACATCCCCACTTTTTCAAACCCGCAGCTTAGTAAATCTAGCCCTAAACCACAATACAGACGGGATAAATCCCGATGTGGTCTCAGGTGGTTACACAGGGCTCTCTCCCAACTCCGGGGCTTTGGGTCAGATTCTGACCAGGCCGATATCTGGGTGGTTTGTATATTATTAATACTACCAACATTTATTTAGATGGCGCCAACAGCTTTTGTAGCGTTTTGCAATTGGAAACAAAAAAAACCACAGCAACAAAACAAGACTGAGTAATACAGACAAAGTAACTGGGAATGGGAGGAAGTGATGAGTGGAAGAGAGACACAGAACGGAGGTGTCGAGTCGGGAGGTATTTGGAGACACGTGAGGAGATGTCGATGCAGGTTTGTTGATGGAAAGGGAGTCTAACTGCTGCATTCAAAGTAGATTGTAGGGGTGAGAGTCTGGGAAGACCAGTAAGGAGGAAACTGCAATAGTCAATGCGGGAGATGATGAGGGCATGAATTAGAGTTTTGCAGTGTGAGATGTACGTATTCGGGAAATGCTTCTTGGATGTATGTAATAGGATTTGGATAGAGATTGGATGTGGGGGACAAAGGACAGTTCTGAACCAAGGATCACACCAGAGAGCCTGTAAGGTGGGATTTATAGGTGTCCACAGATACGGAGATGTTAGGTCAGTAACTTCTTTTGGATGGTGGGAATATTAGCTCTGTTTATGGAAGATTGAGTTTGAGTTGACAAGAGGACATCCAAAAAGAGATGGCAGAAAGACCGTCAGTAACGCAGATGGTGAGAGATCCGGAGAGGACAGATAAATGTTACTCTTGGAATAAAGGTTCTATTCTATGTCCGATCTTGTCCGTCAAGTAGGATACAAGAACTTGGGGAAGGGACGATGGTCAGAGGGCTTGAGCTGGGAGGCAGAGAAGAGATTTAAATGTATTAAAGAGGCATTTGGAGCCAGAAGCCTGAGCAGGGGTGAGACATAGGGAGTATATATGTTTGGCAGTGCCCGGAGTGGTAGAGAGCTGTATATGTAAGAAGAGGTAGACTGACCCATAACGTTCTACTTTGCAGGGGTCTTGTCTCCTCGTGTTCACCTGGTATCCACAGGGGGCTCCGATTTCCTCCCTTCCTGCTCAAAGACATACATAGCCCCCAATGTGTGTACTTGTAAGCATGTGGCGGGAAAATTAGATTGTAAGCTCCACTGCCCCACGGACTGAAGCGACCGAATACATTATCTTATTGCACAGTGCTGCAGAACATGGACACTACATTATGAAGGAAAGCGAACACCTTGCCGTATACATATTTATACTCAATGTATATAAATATATCTCACACTCAGGACAGAGAAATAGCCAAAAAAAACCTGTTTTAATTTAACCCCTTTTTAGGCAGTTTCATGTGACGATCTTCATGCTAATTAAACCCAACAGGATTCCAGTTGCTGCTGGTCTCATATTACCTGCGGCGCTGGAGATTAACACAAAACAAAGGGCAATAGATTCATTTAATTTGTGTTGTCACTGACACAAGGCAGAATGAAGAGATATAATTGCTGTCACTTTCCTGCTCTGTACGAACATAAAGAACAAAATATACGAAATACAACGATAAGTCGCTACAGCAACATTGTGCATCTTATATATTTAGTGTTTCACAAAAGAGGTCTGATGTGGAAGGTTGTAGGGAACTCACTATGACCCTAAATCAGGTTTAGACAATGGGTCTCGCCAGCTGTTGGGGGAACTACAGATCCCAGCAGGCACTGGCAGATGATTTTATTACCAATCACTATTTTGGTGATATCTGACCATAGAACAGAACATACATCCACCAGGTAATATATTCTGTTAGTGGAGACTCCCTGTACTCCCTGCACAGCGGGTGTCAGTGTGTTTACACTGAGTCACAATAATACATTTATGTTCCAGCTCACGGCTTTCATAGAGTCTGCAGAGAGCAAACAGAGTCTGGTTACAGCCAAGGACTGGAGCATAATAATAACTATTATACTATATACACAAAATAATAAACGTCGAAACAAATCTGCTGTAACTAAGAGCCCAATGAGGTCTCGTAGATTACACAAAACAGATCAAACTAAACTAATTGTTTCCACAGGAGTAGGAAAAAAAAAATCCCAAAAACTAATGAGATTAGATGCAAAAATATTAGCACCGGTTCATTCACAGCTGATCATCCAATAGGCAACCTAGGTACCGTGACACACTTTTCATGTGTGTTTTTGGGGATGGGACCCAGTATATGGCCTAGGGCCCCAAGGAGTCAAAATCGGGCTCCGGATCAAACAGGCTGCATTAGTAATAGACAGAGAGAATCTCTGGAATGGATACAAGCTGCAGAAAGGTAATGTCATGTTCAAGTATATCCATTAATTAACTGATCTTGTTCCAATTAAAAAAAGATATGTGGCAGAAACACCCATTTTGCTCTGTTAACTTACATTATTTTGGTTGGCAAATGCAGTTAAAAAGCTGATACTCTAACCCTGCTTTAATGTACAAATATATAGAGGAGTTTGCATTACAGTAACACAGGTATAGTGAGCTTAAGATTTCTAGTGATAAAAATCAGGACTGTCCTGCGTCAGACACCTCCGTACAGAACATCACAGGAACTCAGAACACATCCCATACACCAGCCCTGTGTACACATTGACAGAGGAGCCATAAACGCTGGAGACGTATTCACAATAAAGACTATTTTAGGCTCCTCTAGCCCAGGTACGTGTGGAGGCTGCCACCTTGGGAACCGACCTACCTCACAAGAGCAAAACAGTTTCCAAAGAAAAGAACACTGAACAATCGCCTCTCAGCCGTCATGGAAAAGGTGCATTTAGTTCCAAATATCCCTGGTTCTCGGTCAACTTTTACAAATGTTAACTCAATAAACTCACCTATTAAACTGAAATAATTTGGACTTCAGCAATACTGTAAACACACAAATATCCACCCTGCTGTCTTAATGGGTTTACTATTTCTGGAACGGTGTTGGCCCTTGGGAGCCCCACTGCTTCCTGGAGCTCCCAAGGGCCAACACCGCTCCAAAAATAAGAAAACCAACACAGTCACAGGTCCGTCTGATACACCTGACTTTACAGGACACTTAATGTCCCCTTATCACTATATAACAGAACAAATGTCTATAGATAATGGACACCGGCTTCCTCTGGAGCACATCTTACTCACCTGCAGAACCAGCGGTTCCTCATTCAGCCCCCGTTGGATGGTAGGAGAGGAGGGTGGGGGACAGGTCTCCTCCACCTGTACGAGCTCCGTGTAACAGGTGTGACTGTACTAAGAATGCAGCCTGACCACACCCAGCCCAGTGACAGATATACAGGTTTTTCCATCCTGCCCTCAGATGTTTTAAAGCTGTACTAACCCTGTGCACACAATGTATTACTAGGGGGGCTGGTATTGGCTCCCGGTTAGGTCATGAAATAACCAACTACAAAATCCTGGGCATTTACTACGTTTTTATTGCCAAAACTTGCAAACTGCAGATGTGATTATGTACCAGATCCTGTATATAATGACTGCAGCTAAATATACCTGAGGAAGATACACAAACAGTGTCCTGCTGCAGGATATCGTTATATTGCACCAATAAACGGGAAAATTGTGCAAGCTGTTTTATGCACATGTAATATATATATATATATATATATATATATATATATATAACCGCCCCCTTCATTAATTTCTTCCTTAAAAATACTGCTTAGCTTAGCCTCACTTATGTGTAGAATTCATGATAAGAGCGAGGGGACATCAGGAAGGCCGTCATTGCGTGTCATTATTAAGTATTTAAATGTTTTTATTGCATTGGTGGTAATACACCTCTATATGTAAATATATGATTGTATCTTTAATAGTCAGGTCATTGTATTTTTTATTACGACGCTATAATTTTTCTTTAATAAATATACAAACTAAGATTCCTATATTGAATAAAATACCTCTCATTCACACAGTCTCTCTCGGTCTTAAACTACTTTGAATATTAATTAGAATCTCATGTGTAACTTGCAAAACTTGTAATGTAAAAACTAGATTTGCACATATATTTAGTATAAACACAGCCTATTGTATTCACAAGTCATATGTAAACATAGTAATAAGTAGGTTTCCACACAGAGTCTACACACAATGATTATGGGAACCAGGCCTTGATTTACATTAGATAGAGTGGAATCTATGTTTAGTAACCTAATAAAAAAGTATTAAGTAAAAGGTTTAGAGTCTTGTAAAATGTCACTAACATATCTGTTTTACATGTCGGCCCACGATCTAGAACAGATACCGTTTGGAGAATACATTTCAATCTATGATCTAGAACGGCAGCCGGAGGTGCGTCATGTGTTTGATATGGAAGGTTATGAATAAATCTTCCCAGGCTCCTTTGTTTGGTTTTCATATCACTGTGTGTGATTAAAGTAAAGGATATCCTGGGTTCATTGCATGAAACTGAACACAAAACCCTGATATCACGTCCATTACAGCTCTGAATAAAAGGGATTTATTCATTAAGGTGTAGTCGTGGTACCTGGGGCATGTGTGGGGGACTGGGATGGGCTCCCACTTCAGCTCTATTATTCCTCCACATTAATACACCTGATACTGGGGTTTAAGGCACCCTGGAGAGCGAGTCCTGTAACACAACCTCAGACAAAGCTACATGAGCTCCCTATAATGTCTGAAACGTCTCGGTACATTTTAGACTTACAAACGCCACCAGCGAAAACCTCAGCGGAGGCCGCGTAGCGGAAGACGACACTTTATATTAACAAGCACACAGCGTAGATCTCGATAGCGACATTGCGTAGGACAGACAACATCTATTGTCCATCTCAAGAATATTAGGGGTCACCTTTTAAATCCACGGTATAAAATGCTCTCAGCCAGCATCATGTGCCTGTATAATTGTTACAGACTTCTTAGCTGAATTGTAATACCATTATAATCTACAGTACCTATAGCTGTGGCATATTCACAATCTACACATACAAAATAATTACCAGTTATTTTAAGCACCACAGATGTTCAATACAAGGGGCTTAGATAAACCCAAATTAAGGGGTAATTCTCGTTAAAGTAATATATTGAAGAACTCTAGAGAGGTTAATAAATGAATAATCTGTAAAACAGGAAGTGCGAGATCCCGGATAGTCCCAGGTTATTGTTCACTGAATATAAATCTCCCAGTGACAGGTTTACACAGTAACAGAAGTGGAGAAACTGGAGCGGCCTCAAATTATTAGTTAAAGGGGCTCTAAATATGAAATAACCCTAATAGTCCTACAGGGGGGCAGCTGTCAGTCATTACCCAGGACTAGCAGACAATTCCTCCCACCTACAGCTGTGTCTTAATACAGCTCCTCCACCCAATTTACGAAAAGTGCATCAGCGAACTGCTATAGTATCATATAATTACCAGGGTATTTATTATAGATCTGTATACACATAGAAGTGCAATATCTGAAAACTGCAGAAATAGTTCTAAATTCTCCAACGTGAAAGGGATCCTAATAACTCGGCCTCTGTGCATGTAACATGTCAGTAGGTTCTGCTGTACAACGTGCAAATGGAAACTTTACCGTAAAAGGTCACCTGTGATTATCTGCAGGTCTACCTACCTACAGACATGTGAACGTTACCTCCACAGGGGAGGATCGGGGCCCCTGGCACAGACATGTGAACGTTCCCTCCACAGAGGAGGATCGGGGCCCCTGGCACAGACACAGACATGTGAACATTCCCTCCACAGAGGAGGATCGGGGCCCCTGGCACAGACATGTGAACATTCCCTCCACAGACAAGGAACGGGGCCCCTGGCACAGACACAGACATGTGAACATTCCCTCCACAGAGGAGGATCGGGGCCCCTGGCACAGACATGTGAACGTTACCTCCACAGAGGAGGATCGGGGCCCCTGGCACAGACATGTGAACATTCCCTCCACAGAGGAGGATCGGGGCCCCTGGCACAGACACAGACATGTGAACATTCCCTCCACAGAGGAGGATCGGGGCCCCTGGCACAGACATGTGAACGTTACCTCCACAGAGGAGGATCGGGGCCCCTGGTACAGACACAGACATGTGAACATTCCCTCCACAGAGGAGGATCGGGGCCCCTGGCACAGACACAGACATGTGAACATTCCCTCCACAGAGGAGGATCGGGGCCCCTGGCACAGACATGTGAACGTTACCTCCACAGAGGAGGACCGGGGCCCCTGGCACAGACATGTGAACGTTACCTCCACAGAGGAGGACCGGGGCCCCTGGCACAGACACAGACATGTGAACGTTCCCTCCACAGAGGAGGATTGGGGCCCCCGATTGGGGCCCCCGAGGCCAGGCTGACACCAGGAGGAATCTACAGAGACACAAACTGGTTTCACTGGTTCCGAAGCCGTCACGGTGCCATTTACGTCTCACTGCGATAAACAGATAACTGACAGACTTGTGAAGATCTAACCGGCTTCCGCCCGGCTGCAGGGACCCCCAGAGAGAGGCGCATCTGAAATGTAAAACAAGACTCCTTACCTGGGACTTGTAGTGCCTCCATGTATCACAGATCTACGGCACCTGGTGGCCCTTACATCGCAGGCTGGGGCCGATTACTCTCCAGGACTAGCCGAGTGTTGCTAGGTGACCTGAGAGCGGCTGTATGAAGAGGGCACTTATCCGTTACCCCCCTGGTTTAATTAAGCAGATCAAAGACTCGAGCAGCCAAGTTATTATCTCTGCAGCCGCACGGATCCCAGATGTACGTCCTGTATCTCACTCTCTCTACAGTATATATTATATAGCCGGTAATAACAAGTATATATATCTACTGGGGGTAGACGAGATACAACACTGAGCACACACGATGTAACATCTCTAATCCGCCTAGTTTGGAAGGAGATATTTGCATAGATTCAGAGACAGGATATTTGCTCTATAGCCCGGGGTACAATACACCTGCTTTTTTTTTTATTTAATCTTTATTTATTGAGTGGTGACACAGAGAATGAGCATCACCCATGACAAGCTCACCAGCGGTAGGATTGGTACAGTTTTTTCATAAAGTATTATATGTTGGCCCTGTATAGCCAGGAGAATCTGTGTGATTGACAATTTTTTTAGTTGCTCAAACCCTTTCCACCAAAAGTGTCTGGGTTGGCTCTGACTGCTTGGACTAAAAAGGATTGGAATAGGGACTTCTAGTAGTGTTAATGCAAATGATTCTCATCCAGGAACAAAGCCCATCATGGTGGATCAGGTCAGGTAGGACCATGAGATTAGCTAGAGGTTAGGCAACAACAATGTCACGTTGATGGTAACCGGTGAGAACGGCGTCAACCAATTCCTCCAGAGAGTGGGGAATTACGTTATCTGTCCCAAGACCTCAGGGAAAATCGGGAAAGATTGGAGTTAAGGTTAGTTGTAAAGTTTTCAGTAATAATCATGATGAGGTTTATTATTATCCTTTATTTGTTTGGCGCCACAAGGGTTCCGCAGCGCCGCACGCTGTACAAAACAGTAGACTATACAGGGTAAGACATTACTGAACAATAAACACCAAACTTCAGAGGCTCCAGGCAGGCTAATGCAGTAAGGACGGAGCAGAAGAACAGGTATGGATACAGGAGGGAAGAGGGCCCTGCTCAAGTGAGCTTACATCCTAAGGGAGGGTGAACAAGACTCAGGCACAAAGGGAGTCAGTTGATGCATATGGGAGGGAGAAGGGACCGGGAGGAGAGAGGGGAATATGGGTTAGGTGGAAGGATGGTAGGCTTTAAGGAAGAGGTGAGTTTTAAGTGCTCGTTTGAAGGAGCTTAGATTGGGAGAGAGACGGATGGAGCGAGGGAGGTTGTTCCAGTGAAGGGGGGCTGCACGGGAGAAGTCCTGGATTCTGGAGTGGGAAGAGGTGACCAGGGTGGAGGAGAGGCGACGGTCATTGGCCGAGTGCAGGGAGCGGCGAGAGAGGAAGATGAGTCTTGCAGCCGCATTGAGAATAGAGTGGAGGGGGGGGGGGAGAGGGGGAGGCCGGAGAGGAGGTTGCAATAATCGAGGCGGGAGATAATGAGTGCGTGGATGATGATTTTGGTGGCATCCTGAGAGAGGAAGGGCCGGATGCGGGCAACATTGCGAAGCTGGAAGCGACATTGCGAAGCTGGAGCAATCACTTCCATCGTGGGTTCGCTTTTCCAGTTGCTCACATACAATAAAGAACACTAAGAGCTCTTTGTCCCCCGTGAGCTTTTGCCAAAAGTCTCCCTGGTTTGTTGCCCCTATGTTAATATTTATTACTACTCTTAATACCAAACGCGTCTCATCGCCTGATCGTAACATTCGATCAAAGTACTGAGTTTGCCGGGGCCGTGTTTTATCCAGAGGATATCTTCACGGACAAGACCTGGAATACGTTCAGCTCATTTCCGCAAAGGTATCAATGAATACTGTAACCGAGCGAGTGGACTAGAATCTGTTCCTAATCACAGGATTAAATCCTTTACATGCCGGTTTCAAGATTGGCGTCTGGGACTTTATAATAAAGATGTTGTACTGATGGTTCTGTAGGATAACGGAGAGTTCATGGATTAGTTTAGATTCCATCAGTGGCTCCGGAGCAGCACCGAGATGCTACTGAACGGCTGCTAGGCCAAACCTCCTACTAACCTACATGGTGATGGGACTTAGAGAAACCAGTAATTAATGATGCAACCAGGATTATCCAGCTATATAAGAAGCTTTACACAGGTTATAAATAAACTCAGAGATAAATCGATGAATTTATTCTGCGCAAGTCCCACGACCTCCAGACAATAACACCCAGGGACACATGACATAATGTGACACCGACGGAGGATTAACATTAATCTGGTCATGTGACCTCACCTGAGGCTGAGCATTAAATCTCAGCACTATGAGGTACCTCCGGCTCTGACCTCGTCCAACGGGAAGAGATCTGTAGACAATATAACCGCCATCATGTACGTCCCATGAAACACATGTAAATTAAACATTTAAGTTTTACTAAAGTATAAAGATCTTCACATTACTTGGTGTCGCACTGCGCTTAGCAACAATTAGCGTTTTAGCTGCAATTTTTTAACTTCAAAAATATTTTACGTCCATCAGTCAATACCAGAAGATCACATTTATCACAAGACATTGCTGGGGTTTATGTATTATTCAAGCACTTGCAAGACCTCAACGAGCTACGTTCATCAGAGAAGCGACTGTCAGAGACAAATTAAACATATTTGGTGACATCGAACCTCCCTTCATCTGACAGGGATCACCCAGGGGTTATATTAGAAGCTTTGCAGCATAAATCATCAATTACCAGAAGACTTGTCCGATTTGTCATTAAAGTCTGCCCCCCAGTGGTGACTTGTAGAACTGAAGAGCAGCCAACATCATCATCATCATCATCATCAGGTCATTCACAGGCCATGTATGAAGCACACACACTATCTGCACAGACGTGTATTTCATATGTGATTTATAGGTCTGACCTGCTGACCGAGCAGTGTCACAATAAGAAAAGATTTCTCAAGAAGAAGTTTCCCCTCCTTAGGTCAGCACTTGCTGAGATGTTGTAATCACAGTTACAGCCTGACAGCGTGTGAATGGTTAGTGACACAGAATCCAGGACACGTCTATTTATAAGAGACTGGGTGTGGCCTGGTCATGTGACCTGGTCAACTCTGCCAAACTACAAGTCCCAGCATGCCCTGGAGAAACAGATATTATTGCTTATTTATATCATCACCATTTATTTATATAGCGCCACTAATTCCGCAGCGCTGTACATAGAACTCATTCATATCAGTCCCTGCCCCATTGGGACTTACAATCTATATACACACACGGGTCCATTCAGTTATAAACCAATTAAACTACCTGTATGTTTTTGGAGTGTGGGAGGAAACCCACACAAACACTGGGAGAGCATACAAACTCCACACAGATAAGGCCCTGGACGGAATTAACTCCATGACCCCAGCGATGTGAGGCAACAATGCTAACCACTGTGCCGCAATGCTGCTCGATGTTTCCCAATTCAGGCTCAGTGGTGATTTTTTTTTTTATGTAGGTTGTACAGGGCTAATGACCACCCAGCTCTAGTTTACAAAAGATGGTTGTAAAATAATATTAATGATATATTATATATAGGCACACAGTTTTCAACTACTATACATGTTGAGTAAATAGAGAACAGATAGGTCCATTGCACCATTAACAAACCATTTATAATTCTGCGCTTTTGTTGAAGAGGATTGGGCATATTTTGACTCCCTCTCCTCTATTACAAGAACATGGTGTAATATATAGGCAGAAAGTTAATCAGATTATTTTTATTATAAACTCACCGAATTCTGAACAAACATCAAAAAGTGCAAAAAAAACCCGAAACACTTTATATCAAAGTTATATGAAAATCGATAAATAATGTCATATATTGGGGTGCAGTGCCCGTATATCGCTGCATACCCGGCCCAGATTGGCAACATGGCAATTGCCAGAAGCCCTGGTGTGCCAAGGGGTATACACAGACTTATGTGGGTTTCCAGACTTCTGTTAAAATAAGTCGTCCCCCTCAGCTCCGATTCTGATTTGTGTTCGACAAAGACCACTACATGCTCCACACTCATTAATGTACCCGAGCACCAACCGACAGACGCACGGTGCCCACGGTGATAACTAAACCTATACTTACCAACTCTCCCAGAATGTCCGGGAGACTGCCGAATTCTGGGTGTGTCTCCCGGACTCCTGGGAGAGTATGGCAGCCTCCCGCATCTGCCCACTTCCTAGAATTAAAGCCAAAATGCTGCGATAACCTGAGAATCGCGGAATTTGGCCATCCCCCCCTCTGTAAAATGATGCATTAGCGTCATTAAGTCGGAAATCAAGTTAAATTCAGAACCCTGTATGTTTGATCTGATAAAACAATTCAACCAAAGAGCCTTTAACACTGCAGCAATTTCCTAAAGGCAGCGGAAGTAAAACTCTCCTGTGAGGGGGTAAATTTATCGTTTTACAGGTTTGTTGAGAAATGCATTTCTTTAACACTGGCTGTCTGGAATAGAAGAGATTGCAATCGCTGCATCTTCAGCGCTACAACCCCTGCGTCAGCCCCCGATGACTTCAACTTAAAAAAGTAAAAATATTAGTTGCATTAAGGTTGATGGTATATTACAGGTTTCCGATAAAGCGGAGTTAGACTTTCATGAAGCTGCGTCCAGAAACCGATTCATTCCATCCATATTCTAAAATAAGTGCAACGTTCTTTTCAAAACAAGGAGCCCCAAAATTGATGATTGACGGACAGAAGTGTTATATGATGATGCAGAGATGAGCACAGACCGTACACAGAAATAAACATATATCACCCGTAAATTCATAGTAACAAAAGCAGAGATTAACGCGCGTCTGCAGCGTTACGTAACGTTGCCCGTGGCCAGTTCGACCGTGTGTAATACCACCAGGTCATCTGGAATCAGCCTTAAAATCTGCCACAAAACAAACGTTTCCTTATTCTCACAATTCATCCTTTTCATGGATCCTTTGGTTGAGTTCTGCCATTTAATCCATGTGATATGACCGAACACACGGGTTATTGTAGAATGTGATTATACAGATTCCCTGCGGGCGCAGAGTGACCCTGGGAGGCTGCGGAGGGTCCTATCCGTACGATACAAACACGCTTCCCTCACTGGAGATACGGGGGTCCATTTGCACCCTATGTACAACAACGTCAGCAGCAGTACGGTAAATAGAGATTTCAAAAAACAATTTATAAAAATAAATCGTTTCTTATGGTGGCGACTAAGGAAACGCTGCAGCTCCTGGACAGACCGTTATTCCTGTAGCAAATATCAGATGTGCTGCAACAATTCGCCAACGTGCAGAGCTCCTTCCTTTGATTAAGTTAGCAGACAATTATGGGGGAATTCAATTAGCCGCGAAGTGTCTCCGGAACGTCAGCGAGACATTTTGTAGCGGAGATTTCTGTAATTTCTCCACCCACTCAACTCTATGGGGCGCGAGGAAAATTGAGCGGACACTTTTACCATAATTGCCAGCAAAGGCCGCGCACAAAATAAACGCCAATTGAAATCCCCCCTCACTGTCCAGAGAGACGGTAATGTACATGGTGAATAAATAACCGTCATATCGGGGCATGCATGGTTATTTCTTAGGGTAACTACAGAGAGCAGAACAAACAAAAAAAAAACCTGGAAAATCTGGGTAAATGAGGAACACAAAGTATATTGAAAGCAATGATTTCCACGGGTGCGGCTCGTGCATTATTACGCAAATGACATTGCAGTATGGTCCGGGTAATGTGTAATACGATGGACTTGCCTGGGTGCCCATAATTATGGCTGCACAAGGAGACTCAGCGACACTGAAAGAGGGGGCCGATTGTTGGGGGCTCGTTTGGCTGCAGTGACCAAGTCGGTGCAATTTCCTAATGTTTCATGAGCAACGTTGTCAAAGGTGATGTCAGCCTGGAGCTCTGAGAGAGCAACATCATCAGGAAAGTACAAGTGTATTCTCCAGTATTGTGTGGTAATCTGCAGCGTAAACCAGTTGGGTGACAATAGCACTAAATCCCTCCGGCACATGTTCAGTCTCTACGCCGCAGCGCACAAAGGCCGCACGACGCCCTATTAAATAACTCAATATTGGTGGTTGCATTTTTTATGTCCACTACCTCTACTTTCAAACCAGTTTGAATAGTTAGAAAAAAGCTGCATTTTCAATTAAAGCGCTTCGCAAACATCCAGTTTACCAAGATTTTCCCCAAGCATAAAAGTCCCTCAGCGCCCAGTAGCCGCGCACCATCTGTCCGGAGTTTGAACCAGTGAAATGATTCATTACCGTCAGAGAAACTTCTTTGATTACACAAAGCTGTGACCTGTCAAACAGCCGAGAAACTGAGGGAATTACAGCAAGTTACTTCCCCAAAAAAAAACCTGCAATTCATGCCGAGAACTGACGGGGGGAGCGGCCGTCACATGACCAGGACGCACATTCTCCCCTTGTTAGAGGTGAGGGCAGACCTCTCCTCTGGCAAACAGGAAAACATTCAACACCGCTATATTAATGGTTGGCATCAGGGTGTAACCTGAGCCACAGGGAATGGTGGTATTTAAATACATTTTACAGTAATCTGTGAATCTCCGCATATGCATACACAGGATTGGTTTACCCACAGCAGCCTCCCCCATTACAGGGAGACTCCCCTGGGTTTATTACATAGTATTTTAAGCCAAAGAATGTAGTTGTCAATGTGATACCTTCCTCCTACCTGAGCTCAGACCAGATACACCATTACCATATGACACAAATTATGCTGAAATACAGGCGACTGCCAGAGAATCAGATACCGTTACGTAATAAGCATCATATATCAGAACAGTCAGTACCGTACCACATTTTCTGCATTTACACTGCGCAGTCAACAGATATAATCTATGCCATCATTAATTTCTTCCCACTGTCGTGTTATGTCTAGGAATTTTACTGGGCCCTTATATATGGGGGGGGGGGGGGCAAGGGGTGTGTGGAGCTATAGAGGGGGTTGTGAGCTTGTGGACCAATATTAAGCCACAATTATAGTGATTGCAGCTGCTTATTGGTCCCTCCAGCTCACACCCACTCTCTCAAAATTTGCAGGTGCTTATCGCACAGAAACTGGGGTCCCCTGGGAATAACTTTCAGGGTGCAGGTACAAATGTAACTTTAAATAATTTAAAAACACTGTTTCCTGAGCGGATGACACAGAGAGATTAACTCACTGTGAAGACTGACGTGTATATCACAGGATACATATATGAATAAAGTGTCCAGGTCACAGACAGAGGTCAGCAGATTTTTAGGTTTGTAGATCAAGCAGCAAAGCAAACGTTACAACCATGTGAATATTACATGACCCCTCTGTGCTTGTACACACAGACTACATGTACAAGAGTATTCCCTTTAAATATCACTCCCGCCGTAAACTCCTATGAACACACTTTATATAAGTGCATCACTTAAAAGAAAAAAACAAAAACGTCAGTGATCTATAATCACATTGTATTTATGAGCAAAACTGTACTTAGCATTATAGAAACACACGTTATAGACCGTTTCAGACCGATTATATTACATTATGTTAAATATGATTTTTTTGTTAAGGCCTCATAAAGCCCTTGTTCAGCCATTTTTGTAACTCACATAGATAAATTATTTGCTAAAAGATATTATTCATTCTTCTGCTGAAATTCAGTTTTGCAAGATATAAGCCCACAGCCTTGAGGTTAAGCTGACAGAAAACTCCTGAAGAATGTAGCAAAATTTGTGAACAATAGGTAGTTTCATTTTCACCCTGTAGTGTGGGAGCTGTGCCCATGACTTTGGACATGATGGCAGACAGGAGATAAACCTCCAGCCCCACCATCAGCAGCGCATCCCATAGACTAATGTTATATATATCTATAATATAAAAGTCTAGTGGCGTGTGTTAGTCTGTGTGTGAAAAAAAACAAAAACCAAGTTGCAGCGCCACCTGCTGGGCAGAGTTATACACTGACCTACTAAATTCTTAGTGTGTGTGGGGAAAAAAATTCAAAAAGAGCTGAAATTTGGTAGGGCTCAAACTCATTTTCGTGAGGTAATTTTACCTCATGAACACACATGTGTAGAGGCGTGTGTTAGTATGTGTGTGTGTGAAAAAAAACAATTTTCTCAGAAAGGGCTCATCCAATTGACCTGAAATTTGGTATACTGACATTATTTGACAAAAAAATTAGAATAGTCAAGTCAGTTAACTTCCATCATCCCCCCTTCCCCCTGTGGGAGGGGTAGTAAAGGCTAAATTTACGAGTTGAGGGGTCAAACTCATTTTCGTGAGGTAATTTTACCTCATGAACACACATTAAAAAGGGCGCTTGCGTCGGGAAGTAACGATCTTCCCCTGAGGAGGCCTGGGCTAGGCCCAAATGCATGACAAGAACCTTTTTAAGACCTTAAGTATCTTGATTTGACTAGAATGCATGAGTATCATGCACGGGTTAACTTGTCTAATATATAAAAGTAAAAGCCTAGCGGCGTGTGTTAGTGTGTGTGGAAAAAACTATTTTCTCAGAAAGGGCTCATTCAATTGACCTGAAATTTGGTATACTGACATTATTTGACAAAAAAATTAGAATAGTCTAGTCAGTTAACTTCCATCATCCCCCCTTCCCCCCGTGGGAGGGGTAGTAAAGGCTAAATTTACGAGTTGAGGGGTCAAACTCATTTTCGTGAGGTAATTTTACCTCATGAACACACATTAAAAAGGTCGCTTGCGTCGGGAAGTAACGATCTTCCCCTGAGGAGGCCTGGGCTAGGCCCAAATGCATGACAAGAACCTTTTTAAGACCTTAAGTATCTTGATTTGACTAGAATGCATGAGTATCATGCACGGGTTAACTTGTCTAATATATAAAAGTAAAAGCCTAGCGGCGTGTGTTAGTGTGTGTGGAAAAAACTATTTTCTCAGAAAGGGCTCATTCAATTGACCTGAAATTTGGTATACTGACATTATTTGACAAAAAAATTAGAATAGTCTAGTCAGTTAACTTCCATCATCCCCCCTTCCCCCCGTGGGAGGGGTAGTAAAGGCTAAATTTACGAGTTGAGGGGTCAAACTCATTTTCGTGAGGTAATTTTACCTCATGAACACACATTAAAAAGGTCGCTTGCGTCGGGTAGTAACGCTCTTCCCCATAGGAGGCCTGGGCTAGGTCCAAATGCAAAAGGCCTTAAAGTAGCTTGATTTGACTAGAATGCATGAGTATCATGCACGGGTTAACATTATATATATATATATATATATATATATATATATATATATATATATATATATATATATATATACATATATATATATATATATATATATATATATATATATATATATATACATACACACACACACACACACACATACACAGATCTACCTGATACCACAGACAAACTTGGATCAGATTTTAGATCTAACAATTATATGGACAATAAGTAGATAATGTTCATTTATACTGGCAGCAGCATGGACTAAACATGGCACAGCAGAGGAAGGTAAACATGGCACAGCAGAGGGAGGTAAACATGGCACAGCAGAGGGAGGTAAACATGGCACAGCAGAGGGAGGTAAACATGGCACAGCAGAGGGAGGTAAACATGGCACAGCAGAGGGAGGTAAACATGGCACAGCAGAGGGAGGTAAACATGGCACAGCAGAGGGAGGTAAGCACTGGGGTCACAAACATACATAGATTTCATTGTAGAATATCACCCCCAGCCTCACTGCACAGTCAGACCCAACTATTATTAACCTGTCTCAAAACAGTGCCTGAGCCAGCCGCACACTGTGCCAGCCGCACACTGTGCCAGCCAAACACTGCCACCAGCCCCTCCACAGTGCCAGTCCCAGCACACTGCCACCAGCCCCTCCACAGTGCCAGTCCCAGTACACTGCCACCAGCCCCTCCACAGTGCCAGTCCCAGCACACTGCCACCAGCCCCTCCACAGTGCCAGTCCCAGCACACTGCCACCAGCCCCTCCACAGTGCCAGTCCCAGTACACTGCCACCAGCCCCTCCACAGTGCCAGTCCCAGCACACTGCCACCAGCCCCTCCACAGTGCCAGTCCCAGCACACTGCCACCAGCCCCTCCACAGTGCCAGTCCCAGTACACTGCCACCAGCCCCTCCACGGTGCCAGTCCCAGCTACCAGGTCTAGTACTAGCAGCCAGTTACCCCTCTACCAATCAGACTCCGGTCTATAACCATTTCCAGGACCAGCACCCGGCACTAGGTGCCCCAGTCATGCCCACATCCAGTGCTGCCCGCACCCCGGCCATTCCCTGTACCCACAACCTGCTATTCCTGAATGAAGCCCCCCTCCTCGCGCAATGCAGGCTGGGTATTAACCCCCTACGTGCCCACACAGCCCCCAAACCTCACCTGTATCCATTCTGCACCCTCCACTCTTCTGTCATCTCTGCACAGCCAGGGGCGGCCGCGGGGCATGTCGGGAGTTGTAGTTCCTCCCACTGACCCCTCCCCTTCTACACAGTCACCAGATACAGAAACTGTGTCAGAGTCCTGAAATACTGCAGCTGTGCCCACAATACAGCACAACACACATACTATCTGTACACTGTGCAAAACACACACACACACACACATATAATACTATCTGTACACTGTGCAAAACACACACATATAATACTATCTGTACACTGTGCAAAACACACACACACACACACACACACACATATATAATACTATCTGTACACTGTGCAAAACACACACACACACACACACATATAATACTATCTGTACACTGCAAAACACACACACACACACATATAATACTATCTGTACACTGTGCAAAACACACACACACACACACATATAATACTATCTGTACACTGTGCAAAACACACACACATATAATACTATCTGTACACTGTGCAAAACACACACACATATAATACTATCTGTACACTGTGCAAAACACACACACACACATATAATACTATCTGTACACTGTGCAAAACACACACACACACACACATATAATACTATCTGTACACTGTGCAAAACACACACACATATAATACTATCTGTACACTGTGCAAAACACACACACATATAATACTATCTGTACACTGTGCAAAACACACACACATATAATACTATCTGTACACTGTGCAAAACACACACACATATAATACTATCTGTACACTGTGCAAAACACACACACACACACACACATATAATACTATCTGTACACTGTGCAAAACACACACACACACACACATATAATACTATCTGTACACTGTGCAAAACACACACACACACACACATATAATACTATCTGTACACTGTGCAAAACACACACACACACACATATAATACTATCTGTACACTGTGCAAAACACACACACACACACATATAATACTATCTGTACACTGTGCAAAACACACACACACACATATAATACTATCTGTACACTGTGCAAAACACACACACACACATATAATACTATCTGTACACTGTGCAAAACACACACACACACATATAATACTATCTGTACACTGTGCAAAACACACACACACACATATAATACTATCTGTACACTGTGCAAAACACACACACACACATATAATACTATCTGTACACTGTGCAAAACACACACACACATATAATACTATCTGTACACTGTGCAAAACACACACACACATATAATACTATCTGTACACTGTGCAAAACACACACACATATAATACTATCTGTACACTGTGCACAACACACATAATATCTGTACACTGTGCACAACACACATAATATCTGTACACAACACACATAATATCTGTACACAACACACATAATATCTGTACACAACACACATAATATCTGTACACAACACACATAATATCTGTACACAACACACATAATATCTGTACACAACACACATAATATCTGTACACAACACACATAATATCTGTACACAACACACATAATATCTGTACACAACACACATAATATCTGTACACTGTGCATAACACATATAATATCGGTACACTGTGTATAACACACACATATAATAATATCTGTACACTGTGCAAAACACACACATAATAATATCTGTACACTGTGTATAACACACATATAATAATATCTGTACACTGTGTATAACACACATATAATAATATCTGTACACTGTGTATAACACACATATAATAATATCTGTACACTGTGTATAACACACACATAATAATATCTGTACACTGTGTATAACACACATATAATAATATCTGTACACTGTGTATAACACACATAATATCTGTACACTGTGCATAACACACCTATAATATCAGTACAGAATCTCCCCAGACTGTACCTGTGTATATGACCTATAATAACATTATTATCAATCCTTTCGGTCTCCAGGAACATCACAATGTTATGACTATACGTTGAGGATTTTGTAATAACCAACTTGGTGCAACATACACACAGATAGTGTAACACAGAGCAATCGACCAGATGCTCTCAAACCTCAGTAACAGGACATGGTCTATGGATCTCCTACAGGAGCCCAGGTGATCAGTGATCCCTCCACCTGTGCCCCTGGGGGAGAGATAGAAAACATGGCCTGTCACCGCAGTTTTGTTTTATGGTCTAAGAAGCCGTTGTTACCTCAGGAGCTGCAGATATGATGAACGGTACAACTTCAATTCTATTATTTTGGGCTGGAGGTTATTTACTAAATGCGGATTTGAAAAAGGTGGAGATGTTGCCTATAGCAACCAGATTCTAGCTGTTATTTTGTACAATGTACTAAATAATTGGTAACTAGAATCTGTTTTGTTGCTATAGGCAACAGCACCACTTTTTGAAACCCACAGTTTAATAAATACACCCCAATATGTTATTTGAATTAGAGCAGCAATCCCATGAAACAAAATAAGATTTTTCTTTAACATAAATCACTGTGACAAGCTATAAGATAGTTGGAATTTACTATGTTCCCTTGTTTGTATGTTTTTTAGGCTGCTATTAATGGTTTAGGATTCTGGGAAACCATGGCAACCACAGTCACATGACACAGAAGACAATGAGCAGAGAGGCTTTGGAACACTCTGCGACATCCTCCTCCCCCCATCACATGACACATGGAGAGCTGGGAGCCATTTGTGTTTGACAGAGATATTTTGAAACAGAGACAATGACCATCAGATGCCTGTTGAAAAGGTACTTAACTTGTTATTTAAAGGAAAAAAAAATAAAGTTTGTTTCCTATGTGGGATTGCTGCTTTTAGTCCTTGTTTATTACTAAAGTTACCGTTGTTTACACTAGATAAAAGGATTATTCCAGATTGTTCATTAGTACAATGAGAAATATGCACAAATGTCTAATGTAAATTTACACAGCTCCAACCTCATTGTGAGACTCTCAGCTGTTGAAATCTAGGAAGTTCCTCATAGAGATTGTATTGTAATTACATAATCTGGTTCCCACTTCCCCATGTGACTGGAATAGAACATGTACTAACTAGAGACACATGGGGTAGATAATGTTATAGGACACATACACAGCTAAATGTACTATAGAGGAGTCCTGCGGATATGTAATCAGTATTATCACCCTTAAGTGTGAGATCACCGACCTGCAGTTCTCCAGTAATGCAGTAAATCCGCACCGCACCCTCTCATCTGTAGTATGAACCTCGCCGGTCCAATGTACGGTGCATTATGTGCGCCATCGGTCCCCTCTGCCAGAGCCAGTTTCACTGCGTACACATCGTTCATTTTCATTATAGAACTAGCGACACTGGCAGCTGCGGCTTTACTCTGCGACAGTCCAAGTGTTGGTTGTAGGAAACGTTCCACAGACCGTTATATCAAAAGATATATTCAGTGATAAGTCAGGAAGCAGAGCGATCAGTGAGACAGTGTCGTGTCCATGCAGCTAGTGTGAAATAAGGACTATAGAGAGAGACATGACTGGTGAGGAGCCCCAGTGATAAGGACAAGGAGTGTTAGTAATGATGTAATGAGGCCGTCACAGCTGCTCCTATCAGTGTCTGGTGTTAGATGAGGTGCAGGTGGTCACACAATGGCAGCTACTGCACTAATCACCGTTTATTCCCTGTTACATGTACAGCTGCAAAACATTTACACTATGTCCCAATGACCCTTCTTCCCCCCCAGAAGATTGGAGGAGTAATCAACACCACAACAAAACATGGACAAAAAGAAAGGAAAATATTAAATGTATTTTTCCTGTTAATGCCGAGTTTGGATATTGAGATCGATCCCTGGGTTACACTCCTAACAGGGCGAATGCACTAACATGCTCTTTTTTTTTAAATTAAAATATACATTCCCATGTAAGACCTTTGTAAGTGAGTGCATGGGAGGATTTGCACACTAAGAGGGAGATTCAATCCACCACCATGTGTCTCCGCAGACACAACGCGATGTTGAGGCCGGAATCTCCGTTCATTTTTCCTCGTGTCCTACAGAAGAGCGCAGAAGAATGTGCAGAGATTCCTTGCTGGAGATGTGGACATCTGGACATTGAGGCCCTGTGTGCCGGCATCTCGCTTCCAACTGAATCTCCCCTATACGCTGCTCGGACAATACTGCAGGCGCGGGATCATTGACGCTGTCGCACATCAGCGGCAGTACAATAACCGGGCACAGCGAGACACCGCAAAATTCACAGAGAGGTTTGCGTCATGTTCAATTTGGAAAGTGGTGCAGGCAGATAAACCTATTAGGAGACACAGACATGACCAACGGGGAAAAAAAAAAAGAGATATAAACCAACTACTGACATCATGAATTAACGGATTCTATTGTTTGTGACAATTTGCCCAATAAATGTTTTATCTTTTCCTTTAAACCATTTTGTTTACTCTCTGTGCCCTATCAAACTCAGGAAAGAAGAAATAAATGAGGTGATTTAATCACATGGAGGAAACTTTGTACAGGAAGAAATGTGACATCTGAAGACTATCCACCTGTAGAGTGCCCGGGGCACAGGACAGGACTGGGAGAGCTGGGGCCGTTGGTTAGATTCCAGACCAGGTCCAATCTGTGGACTTTGTATGTTCTCTCCATGTGTGCGTGTTTCCTCCCACACTCCAAAAACATACTGGTAGGTTAATTAGCCGCTGATAACATGAACCAAACAGAATTAGCCCTAGGTTAGGGCAGAGACTGAATTTAAAATATTCTCTGTACAGCACCACAGAATTGGTGGCGCTATATAGATGATTAAAATGTATTAGTTCCATTATATGTCACCCTCTTTATAATGTCCAACACACTAACTCCCAGCTCTATGTTCTGCACAATAATACCTTATAATAAGTCACCCTCTGTATAACCTCCAGCACTAGGTGTGTTCTCTGCACAATAAGATGTATTTGTTCCATTATAAGTCAGTCGATGTATTTGTTCCATTATAAGTCAGTCGAGCACAGCTGTGCCCAGTGTTACGCTGGCACTGTAGTGGGTGCGCCGTCTCTGAATGATGGGCCACCTCTGCCACAACCAGATTGTGACATTTTATAATCACCATTGTTGTGATAGAACCTGAAGTAATCAACTTGTATCATATTTGTATATTGGGAGAATGTGGTTGTTACTGGATCTACAAGTCACTCAGAAATACGAGATGAACTCAGGAAACACAGAGTCTGATAATGATCACTGAGCACACAAACATCTTCACCTCCTGCGTTCCAGGAATTCCCCCAAAGTGTCTGTAAAGCTGGGTACACACTACAGGTTTTTCGTCCAATAATTGGACAAATCAGCCGACATATGGCTATTTGGTCAGATATTGTGTAGTGTGTATACTTACACAATGATCTAAAGTCGCCCCAAAGTGCCAATCATCGTGTCGTTTGGTTGGTCGTACTGTTTAATTTTTGCAGACCAATCACCTTCCAATCCTGCAGTGTGTATGAATTCACCCGACTATCGGCCAATAATGTATCTCAGAGTGACAGGTCTCAGTCTGCCTGCTGCTGATCTTGTCATGAGCCACGGTTTCTGTCAACTGTCTGCGGCTGTTTTTCTTTAGAGAAGAGACTGATATGGATGGTACGGGCTGCTCCCCCCTCTCTCCCCCTGCACATGTAGTCTTAACCCTCTGTGTGCTGGCTGGAACGGATAAGATTAGTGCATCATGAGATTAGAGCAGCGTCCGTCCGTTCCTGGGGTTAAACTTCAGCTGCCGGAGATAAAGCTGTCACACAGAATTTACGGGCAGTTTACAGTTCTGCACTCCGCACAGTGCTGTGTCAAGACAGGCTGCCCAATACAATTGCCGGGCTGAACATCTCTCAATTAATTAAGACCTGAGCTGCCACTTGCCTTTTATGGACTACCTTGCAGCCGATAATTTTGACAGATGAAGAGCAGAGATCGGATGATAATCGTGTATAGTGTGTACACATCAATCGGTACGCTGATTGGGATTTTTTTAAATTTATTCTGTTGTTGGTATATCGTTAATCGTTTACTTTTCTGTAGTGTGTACCCAGCTTAAGCAGCAACGTGACCTCTTCTACTTATTGTCTGATCATTGTGACAGCACTTGTCCCAGAATTCATCTTCTAGCATTAGATGTATATTATGCACAAGTGACAACACACATATGACTATTTGCTGATATGAATACCAAATGTTTCAAAACTTCTTGTGAAAGTTGGAATCTCCCAATATGTACATAAACCCCCCCCCCCCTCATAGCAACTTATTCCAAACTGAAATGTGTGTATTACAATAGAATAACACTCCCTCCCCCTACATTAAATACTGCACCCTGTACTGTTAAATATGATATTACAAGTCGCAGTGGACTGATGTTATAAGAGGTGAGACAGAGATCCACAATGACTTGTAATATTTAAGGAATGAACATACAATGTTATTTGCCTCATCTTGATTTTCCAATATTAAAGAATAATGGAGTATTTCCTGCTGTCCCACTAAAACCTGCAGACCACACACTGCCAGGGTCTTAGTATATCAGGAAGCTTTTATTCAGTGTTTACGTAATTACACAGGACTACGTGATGCAGCGCCAGCTCCTCCTATAGGGCAGGGACCTGCTCTAATACAACACAAAGGTGGAACGCTAAATCCAATGCACTATGCTTGGGAAGAGATGGGGTTTAAATAAAAATATATTTAAGTGGTAAAATGACTGAATGGTCAATCCATGTTTATATTAATTAGCGCAGTAACACAGGCTGTCAAATATATTAATGTTTCAGTACAAGATGAGAACGTCCCCTTACATTCCCTCTGCACAGGAGTCACACAGCTTTAATTCAGGGAAGATAAAGAAGTGTGCAACACAATTAATTCCTTCTTTACATCCTTCAAGCGCAGCTAATTAAGAGGCTGCAGCAATGACAGCGCAGTGGGCGGAGTCCAGGGTCGTACGAGGAAGGGACAGTGGTGTGTAGTATGAACCGTTACGCTGTGGCCGCTCTCTGCTGATAGGTCGCCATCATTTTCTTGATTTCAGCAATGGCTTTACCGGGGTTCAAGCCCTAAAAATAGAGACAGAACAGAGATAGAATTAGCCCCCACAATTCTTGTAATTTTTTTTTATAGTTTGGTTTTAACAGAACCAAACGGGGAAAATAATTACATCTGATCTCCTCTACTATGGGGTAAATATATTAAACTGTGGTTTTTGCAAGTCGTTGATATTCGGCGACTTTACAGGGCAAATTTAACATGGCAATGTCTTTAAACGCAAGTTTTGCCTTTAAAGACATCACCTCTTTAAAGAATCCACAGTTTGATACATTTAAACTACAGTTTAATATATTTACCCCCAAACATTTTTCTCAAGGTTTGAGGTAGGTATAGCGTCAGAACCACTCATAGTGCTCCAGAGTGCCAATCCAACCCTGTGCTTCCTTACAGCACAAGGGGACTCCACCTACGCTCTGCCACCCTATATATTTACAGCAGGGGTTAATAAGTGGGTTTTACTTCCCTTAGTCGAACCGTTGTACAATGTTATCTCTATATAGAGATGACAATCAGGCCCTCACTCTGCTGTCTCTGATAGTGGTTTTACAACGTAGCGTTTCCTTTCTCTGCCGCTGTTCAGTTTGGAGATATTTAATAGAAGATCTCATGTTTAGAACAGCTCCCGTCATCGCCTTTACTTGTTTAGAGGGAAAAGCCGCTTACGACGCAAGCGGAGGTCTCAGAACAACTGCCATAATAATGGGTATACATAGGGACATATACCTTGGGACATGTCCTGGTGCAGTTCATGATGGTGTGGCAGCGGTACAAGGAGAAGGGGTCCTGCAGTTTGGCCAATCGCTCCTCCGTGTAGTCGTCTCTGGAATCAATCATCCAGCGATAAGCCTGAAATCCACAGCAAGGGAGTGAGTTATGTGACTTTAATGAGTCCCTGAAATCCTGCCCACAAAGAGGTCTACAGCACCCCCTCTGATCAGGGAAAGGAAGACAGAGAGCAAGAAAAAGTATTTTATCATACAAACAAATAGGGGGGAGGCACAGCAGGGAGAGACTTGTGTACGGCGAGCATTGACGGTTACTGTGCTACAGTGATACTCTCACAATATCCAGTTACCTGCATGAGGACTGCTGGTCCCAGGTACTTGTCTCCGTTCCACCAATAACTGGGACAACTAGTGCTACAGCAGGCACACAGGATGCACTCGTACAGTCCATCCTGGTCACAGAGGGGAACGGATCAAAGGGTTATTCACAGAAGGGAGGTTAAGTCACATATAACATGATCTGAGAACCACTGAATGCAAATATTCTCAAATATATGTAATATAAGGAAAAATTGATGCCGTGTGATAATGTGCGTTAAGCAACCTCTCTATTACCCATCTCTTTATATGAAGAAACATGAGTGACATTAAATAAACACTGCAGGCTCTTGTCATAAATGGATATTGTCCACACCAGACCTGTCAGATAGCAGATTACACCACAGGGCGATCTAAACTATAGATCCATTCATTAAGGGACCTTTTCATATCGGATAAGATTGTATTTCAGACAGGATCGAGGTTGCTGCATCTGGGTTTAAAGATCAATTATGTATTAAAAAAAAGCAGTTATTAGGCACCGGATATGATGGTTATATAACCAGGACGTAGCACAGGCAGCTGGTAGTATTGATTACGACCCCTAAACTCCACCTTGTGCCCGGAGAAATGGGTTCGGCCACCGTGAGGTTATATAAACCTTCTCACTCACCAGCTTGTCGCGGTCCTCGATGGACTGGATGTATTGTTCCTTCCCCTGATTGGACTCATCCTTCTTCTTCAGGTAGGGCTCAATGGATTTATACTGAGCATAGAAGTTACTTAAATCCTTGGGGAACAGAAAGGAACACAAATCCTCATACGGTCACCTGTATGTCATGTGACTGAGAGGTATCGTTAAGTGAAGGTTCATACATTAGAGAGCGCCTTCTATTGGAGCAGTGTGTACTGCTCCTGAATTCTTAATGGACTAACTCAAGGGGGAGCGAGTAACCGACAAACATACAACACCAACATAACTTAATTCTAAACACAAAGAACGCTGTAGCTACACCCACCCCCAATCAGATAACCCAGGAACTGTGGTTCCAGCACTTACAGGTACAAGGTCCTTCACTACATACAAGTGAGGGAGGGGGTAGATTTTGGAGACTTTACTCAGGTTATCGTCAATCCTGGTGGTGCAGGCCAGAGTGTTGCCCCCGTTAATATTCATGGCACAGGAGCCACAGATACCTGGAAGAAGGTAATAAGTAGATTGGGTATCTTCCTGCTGACCCCAGGGTCCTCAGCATCACTCCCAGAAGACACTCACCCTCTCGACATGACCTGCGGAAGGTCAGCGTGGGGTCCATCTCATTCTTAATCTTAATGAGAGCATCCAGGACCATGGTGCCGCACCTGAGGGTGAAGAGGAGAATGGGTCAGTAGACCTGCGGCGATTGCAGAAGATGGTGCATGCAAAGCACATACTCTAATAACAGAAACTGAGTGGGATTGCAGTTAATACAGTGCTCATATGCACTGTTCATATGCCTAATATATCACAATCAGCGCAATGCAGCTCAAGAGCTTACAATCAGTAACCGGAAAAGAGAACTCACGCATTCAAGTCGATCTCATAAGTCTGCATGCGCGGCTTGTCACCAGGCTTGTCAGGATCCCATCTGTAGACGGCAAACTTCTTCAAGCGGGCCGCCGCCTGGGAGGCGGGGGCTGCGGCGGTCTGAGCGCTACGAGAGACCTGAAATAAACATACTCAGCATGAAAGATGCTGCATCTGGGTACAAGATTTATCCCACAATGTCACAGAGACCAATGTCAGTGATATCAGAGAATGCAAATCCTTTCTGGTCTTCCCAAAATCAGACTCAAACCGCTACAATCTATTTTGCACGCAGCAACTAGATTGATTGTCCCTGCTAATTGTCCCTGTTCTTCCTCTGCTGAGTCACTCTGTCAGTCTCTACATCGATTGACAGTTTTTCAACAAATCCAATATAAAATTCTTCTACTAACATACAAGGCCGTCAACAAAATTGCACCAACATACATCTCCTCACTTGTCTCAAAATATTTCCCAACTTGACACCTCCATTCTGTACAAGATCTGGGTCTCTCCTCCACTCTCATCACATCCTCCCATTCCCGGTTACAGGACTTTTTTCGGGCTGCACCCACTTTGTGGAATTCCCTCCCTCGCACAACAAGACTATCCTCTAGTCTTCAAACGTTCTCTCAAAAACCCACCTCTTCAGACAAGCTTTTAATATTCCTCAACCAGCATCTTAATCTCCTTAGGTTACCCTATTACCACCCTCTACACAGCTAACACAAGACAACAACCCTCTGACCAACATTGCTGTGTGACTGATCACACAGCCCACTCAATACTTTGTAACCTTTGCATTCTAGCTGAAAATATGCAATATGATGCAGCACTTACCCTTATGTATCAAACTCCCATTGTCCTATAGACTGTAAGCTTGTGAGCAGGGCCCTCTTACCTCTACTTATGTATTACCCAGTATTGTTTTATTACGATTTGTTCCCAAATGTAAAGAACTACGGAATCTGTTGGCGCTATATAAATAAATATTGATGATGATGTCAGAGAACACAGAATGCAAATTCACAGATAACTATGTAGAATAACAGATGAACTAAACTGAATATTTTCAAAACGTTTTTGCAAAATATTTCTCACTTTGTAAGTGGTTGGGATATTTTGCATGTCAAATAAACAGCGATGTTTTGAGTACCACATGGTGCCAGTCTACTATGGGATCTCACACTGAACTCCCCCCATAGTGTGAAACCGTAAAACAAAACAGATGGCAAAGATCGTATCACCTGAACTGCGCACCACTGCAAAATCACACACATATATACATAATCGACTTCACCGTCATTTTAGCTAATCTCTAACTCAGAGGCAAATAAATACTTCTATTAACTCGTCCGTTCTATAACGAGGCAACATAATCGTTACAGAAAGCTATAATCCTTAAATAAGGTTTGTCCCCGAGTTCTTACTGTGTATTTGTTACTATACTCACAGGTGCTGCTCTCCTTGCTCATATTGTAACTAAACCAGGTCTAGAAGTGAATGGAAAGACTACATCACATCTATTATGGACTAAAAAGGATCTAAATTTGTGGTCAGTCATTGTGAGGACATCACAGATCCCACCACATCCATATAGTGATCGGATTATTCACGCAAAGCTCGTGAGAAAGCAGCCAAGAAAAGTCATTGAAGTGTGAAGATTGGTAACAAAGAGCCTCAGTGAGGTCGCTGGTTCCAAGTAATGTGGATTTCTGGGAACACTGGTTCCCTTTTATCACTAATAACTGACAGTAAAACCCAGAATCTGAACACGTCAGTCACCAGATACACAGGGATATGAGGGTAATATATAGAGTGACACTGAGTATACACAGCTCATACTGCTGTCACCCAGGTACAGAGAGGGACAGTCAGATACACAGGGATATGAGGGTAATATATAGTGACACTGAGTATATACAGCCTCATACTGCTGTCACCCAGGTACAGAGAGGGACAGTCAGATACACAGGGATATGAGGGTAATATATAGTGACACTGAGTATATACAGCCTCATACTGCTGTCACCCAGGTACAGAGAGGGACAGTCAGATACACAGGGACATGAGGGTAATATATAGAGTGGTACTGAGTATACACAGCTCATACTGCTGTCACCCAGGTACAGAGAGAGACAGTCAGATACACAGGGATATGAGGGTAATATATAGAGTGATACTGAGTATACACAGCCTCATACTGCTGTCACCCAGGTACAGAGGGATATTAGGGTAATATATAGACATATAAATATATAATGGTACTGAGTATGACAGCTGTGGCCCCTCCAGCTCTGACCTGTAAAGCCCCCACAGTTCTCAGTAAGGAACCGCTCCGTTTCAAGGATATCACGACCGCCGCCATCTTTCTTTTGACACTTGGACACCTCCAAGCTCCCGACATGCAGCGCGGTACTGACATATAAACCATAGAGATGCGAAAAATCTGGTCTCTCAGGTCCGCCGCTGCAGCTAGAGCGGCCGTCTTGTCTTTCCTCTGTGCTCTATAGTGCGAGACGCCGCTCTGTGCTCTGCCCTCAGACTCGATGGTGTGTTGGGTAATCGCTGTGGTTGCCATGGCGACGGACGAGTCAGGTCACCTGATCTGTCCAACAGGGGGAGCTGTCAATCATTCATGTACCGGAAGACTTAACCCCTTCCTGGCCAGATGCAGTCTGCACCCAATGTCTGCAGCAGGTGTGTTTTATATTATTATTCTTATTATTCTTCTTCTTCTTATTATTATTATATTTAATTTATAAGGTGCCACTAAAGGTCCACAGCGCCGTACATGACTTATACAGAAAACAGTGACCCATGATACAGAAAGAACATAAAATTAAGAACAAAAAACGCAAGAACACAAAAGCAAAAAACACACCCACACAGGTAACATGTTAATGCAAATCAAATTATTTCTGGGTCAATGTGTGAAAGTGATGGTAGAAATCAGCAGGAAGAAGGCCGAAGCCTAAGAACACAGGGCTAGGGAAGCAGGCCAAGAGGTACAGGGGGTGATGGAATAGTAAAAGGAGCACACAAGGAAAGAGGGTCCTGCTCCTGAGAGCTTACATCATAAAGGGAAGGGGGAGACACAAATAGGGTGGTACTAACTGGGGGAGAGAGCCAGGACAAGGGCGTTAGGAAGACTGATAGACTTGAATAAAGAAATTAGTCTTAAGAGCACGCTTGAAGCCTTTGAGAGTAGATGATAACCTGATGGAACGTGGAATATCGTTCCACAGTGGCCTAGTGGTTAGCACTTCTGCCTCACAGCACTGGAGTCATGAGTTTGATTGTCAACCATGGCCTTATCTGTGTGGAGTTTGTATGTTCTCCCCGTGTTTGCGTGGGTTTCCTCCGGGTGCTTCAGTTTCCTCCCACACTCCAAAAACATACTGGTAGGTTAATTGGCTGCTATCAAATTGACCCTAGTCTGTGTCTGTCTCTGTGTGTGAGTATGTGTCTATATTAAGGAATTTAGACTGTAAGCCCCAATGGGGCAGGGACTGATGTGAATGAGTTCTCTGTACAGCGGCGCTATATAAATAAATAAATGATGATGATGATGACAGCTGGGGAGCAGCCCGGGCAAAGTCCTGGAGATGGGAGTGAGAAGAGGTGATCAGGGAGGCGGTGGTCAGAGGCAGAGCAGAGGGGGGCGGCTAGGAGTTTAGGTAGAGATGAAATTGGAAATGTAGGGAGGGGAGGATTTATTAAGAGCTTTAAAGGTGAGGGCGAGGAGTTTAAATTTAATTCTGTAGGCCATGGGGAGCCAATGTAGTGACTGTTGGAGGGAGACAGCAGAGATAGAGCGTCGAGAGAGAAACATGAGGCCGGCAGCAGCATTGAGGATAGACTTAAGAAGATCAAGGTGAGAGTCAGGTAGGCCAGAGAGAAGGAGGTTACAGTAGCAGGAATTTGAGCGGACATCTCTGCTTAACAATTGCTATCCGAGTGCAATACAATTTCTCTAACATTTATACTTTAGTTCACACTTCATAGTTTCCTTATTTTAATGTATTTACTTTGTAGCATTAGAGACATAAAATGTTAAATTAATCAAAATAAAATTAATGATTTCAAAGTTCATCATTTAACATTTCTTTATCTTTTTTTAATTTATGAATCCATATTTACCAGCCCCAGGGCTGATGCCCCAGAGCGTCCAGTTCTTCCTCTGTTAATTTAAAATCCTTGGAGGTCCAGAGGGTTGTTCAGAGTCCTCGCAAGACTGAAAAACTATGTATAATAAACTTCCTTTTCCCTCTCCTTTAACTACCCTCACCTTGTGCTGCCTCCTGCCTCGCCCCCTCCTTCCCTGAGTGACTACCTGCACTGCTCAGATGTAACAAAATAGGACAGACTTCGCTGTCTGCCCCCCTTTCTTCATGCCACTTACATCGGGCCGCCTAGCGACCATCCTCCCTTATCCCTCTTTGGCGCCATTGCTGTGCTTGCGATTCCTTAAATAAGCGTGAGAAACAGATCAGCAGGGAGTGTACAATGCAGGTGGTGGAGGATATCAGAGCTCACGTCTGGTTGTGGAATGTTGTCTTTATGTATCTGTGTTTACAGTAAAAGGTTCCGCTTCTGTTCCCCTCTTGTATATCTCTTACTATACTAACTAAATTAGTTACTACACCTATAAAAATCCTCACTAGCTAACAGCCTCACACAGCCTTAGACTGCTGTTTAAATAGGATCAAATAGCCATGTGACCCCTTTCATGAATTAACCCCCACTAATCACACACTACAAAGAAAGTAATACAATGCTTAAACAAATAGAATTTGTGACAGGATGGACCGCCTATGCCACCCTGTCTGTTATTACTGATAACCGGCTGGGCTTACTTTGCCACCGTTCCCTTTCGTTATCCCAAATGCGCCCTCTTCTGCGCAGTAGAAGGGGCTTCCAAAGCTGCCACCACTGGTTTCCTTACAGGCACCCAGTACCGGGTTTCTTCTGGGTAACTGACACTACGAGTGTACCCCGTTACTGTTGTACCTGGGCTGGTAACTCCTGACCTCTTACTATGGATCAGGGAAGCTGTGGATGGATCCCCCCTAGCCTATCACACTGATCAGGGCTGCATGGGTAGCAGGCAGAGCGGTGGTACCGGAAAACCTGGGTCTAACCTCAGAAACAGCCGGAGAACAGATTAGATTTAGGGTATAATCTGCAGGTCACAGGAATACAGCAATATTGAAGATGTTTTCAAGCAGGTCTTTGAAGCAAGATGTTTATTTGCTCTCGCACTGGTTGGAGGTACCAGTGATCAGGTCAGATGAAATCAGAAGAACAAGTTTTCAATACTAGCCAGTGCCTTTTATCCAGTTAGACATAGGCTTCTTTTAGAATCAGGATGTAGCCTATTTACACAAACATGAATTTACATGCATTGCAAAGCCAACAATATTTACGCTTATCTATGAAATTCTAGAGACGCTGGGATGTCCTACATCACATGTTGTCCACAATGTTCAGAAAGGTTTGAACGACAAAGGCCACAGAGTAACGAGCCCCTGCTGGGGTACAAATAAATATATATATATATATATACACATATATATATATATATATATATATATATATATATATATATAGAAACTATAATCTAGGCTCAGACTACTACAAGGCCCAGACCTATTGTATTACTAAGCAGACTGTTGTAGATGTAATCATATACAGTTTATACCAGAACAGTATATGTGTTATCTTTGGACCATGGATGTAGTTAGTTGGCTCCTTGGTAGCGTCACTCATATCTGAATGTTGTCTTCTTTGGTATAAAATCATTATGAAGTGAAGGTGGACATCACGAGCGGAGCAGAAGATATTCACACAAGACCGGGAACATGGTTGGGGTTCTGTCTTCTTCTCGGACACTTTTAAATATCATTTTGGGAAAAAAAAGGTTCCTGGAAATATGATCTTTATTGTGGAGTAAACTAAGTCAGAAAACTATCAAGATTGAGTATTTAATATAAGATATGGTGCAACCACTGCAGAATGTATCACTCTAAATAGGAAGTAAATATGATCAGAAATCAGGTCGGTATAATACAATATGATGACTTTTCTCATAGACAATTGTGGGGCTCTAGGGTTAGGTCCACTGGTACATCCTCTACTAACCTAAATCACACAGGAACGGAGACCCCATAAGGAGTAGTAAAGGTGTAGGGGTCTCCCCCTGTCTGGTTCCTGCTGTTATTGTTGCCCTGTGACTTTGGCACATTCATCTTTTGCAGCAGTAAAGAAGCAGAAACGCTGGTCATTCATTCCAAAGATTTTATTATGCGTGTTAGTAGTGACATAGGATGGATGGTTTGTCCCATGACATAGACTATGTTCATGAAACACTAAAGAATTATGAAGGACGTAGGAAATTGCTGTATCTCACATGGACGTAACGTCCCACGGCACCCGGGATTGAAGATATTTTTCTTTATTGTAGAATAAATATAATTTAGACTACAATAAAGACCTCAATACTTCTACTATTGGGTCACCAGCAGGTTAAGTCACAGCAATTGTATCTCTGCATTAGATGATATATTTGTGTACATGATGAACGTGTTTCCATGTCTGCCTCCAGTTACCGACTGCCCAATACACAAATATAACACAAACCCGCTGGCTCCTTCACACTATACATGATTTTATTCCTTATGAGTGTTCCGAGAACAAAGCCGGTGACGGATCCAGGAGGACAAAAAGAGGGGAAACAACTGAATTAAAAAATCTCAATATATAAAGAAACAGAGCTTTATGGAATAACAAGTTATTAGTGTAAAAAACAAACAACTCAAAATCGTTTACAGGCAAAGTGTAAGTCCCAACACAAAGAGAGGGGTATGGCGGTGGTAGGAATTGTACGGACCGCTCCTAAAACCTTTCATCTCACAAATCCGTATCCCAACCGGATAGAAGAATTAACAAAAACACAAGAGAGTAACTATTGCTTTGTAGGAAGATTGTGTGACGTACGAAGCTTAGACCATTATCTGAACTCCAACAATGTGTCTACGCTTAAACTCCTTTTCTGGACAGGCAAATTAGACACAGGTGTAATGTGCAGACAACTTCTCCAACAATGGGCAGGTTACCAATGAAGGATTCTAAAACAAAAATTCTGTCCACGCAGAATATTTTTTTCCGTGGTTAAATGAAGCTCCTCACAATTCGTAAAAAGGAACGGTGTCATATAGACAAAGAATATTTTCCTCAGTATATTAAATTTTCTTACAGTCCTTTCCAATCAGTGCATTCAACAGAATTAGCATTAGAGAATCTCAGACTCTTTCACATCAGACACATGGAAGGAAAAGGCCTCATTCAGGGAACCTGGAGTTCAAAAAGTTCTGCACAAAAATCCCATGTTTTAATTTAATTAAACCTGTGTCCCTCTAAATAGATTCAATATCTGTGTGTATATAAGCTAGTGGTCAGATGTTGAATGTGAGTGTGTGTGTTTAGGGAGGGCTATAGATCAGATGTTAATAAAACAGTATATTGGATGGAACAGTCCGACAGATAATATTGTGCACAGAGAAAGCGGTTTTGGCAAAGAGTAAGTAAATCTGAAAATTGCGTCCTAAATTTTAATGACTGCTCCGAGATCTCTTTACTTTTTTCCTAAAGTAACTGTGCATAGATATGGGATCCATGTTTGCTAGGATAAAAAAATTAAAGTTGCATTCATATATTGAACATAATTTGGAACCTGTAGAAGTCCTCCCCACAAGATAACGTAAATGATCTAACGGTCCCAGGCTATGTAGATTAGAAAGTGTTATTTTACAATCCTAAAAACAGAGGGCGCTCCGGCAGACTGGAGCGAATGAGAGGATCGCCGGGGAAGATTTAGATCCAGGCTGTCCGGAAACTAAGGCTCTTCCATCTGCCACCACTTGAACGTGAACGGCTTCCGGCGCACGTTGGTGCCGCAGTGAACCTCGCCCAGCTTCTTGTGGTAGGACACAATGTCATCTATGAAGCTGCAAGTCAGTCCCAAGGGCTGGAGCTGAGAAATGACATAATCCTCCAGACAGCACGTCTCCTTGATGACCGGCCCGTACGGTTTGGGTACACCCACATCTTTTCCCAGAACAATCATATTAACCTGGAGACAGAACATGAAAAGAAGTTTAAAAGGCTGAACGTAGGGACTGCTAGTATAGGACATCTCAGGTGGTAGATGTCCAATCTCTCCTCCAGAGATGCAGCACTCTTAATACTCACCATGTTGGGGAAGAAAGCTACGGCTTGGTCTTTATGTAGTTTGTACAATGCAGGTATATCGATGATGTCATTTTCCGTCAGACCAAGTTCCTGCTTCAGGATATCCCGATTCCAATCGATACAGTGCTGACAAGAGATGAATTAATAGCAGTGATTTGGTTTTTTGTTTATCTGAACAGTTTTTGAGCCCTTACTAACTTCACTTTCTTTACCCAAGTCTACCCGAGATACATTAACAAGAGTCCACCCTACTCCATTCTAGCAAACCTCAGTAACCAATAGACCCAGAAGATCCTTGGTGTCATCTGTAAATTGTCCACCAAGTCTCTCACCTGCGCATAATTGTTCTCTAACACTACGGAGTCCGTGGAGAGGATCTTGGTGATCGTCCATCGTTTGGTTTCGAATCCTACACAAATTGAGGAAACATCAATCAGGACGTCGTATCGCTGAATATTTATGTAACAAATAAGTATAATCTGACAATTTGTTGGTACGGCAGCTCTCAATAGATTGTACAACGGGCGCATGTGATCATTAATAGAGACCTTACTAAGGAAGACGCTGGATCAATGCTCAGCTGTCGGAACATACAGGACACAACAAGGACTTACCCTGGAACATTGTGACGTCTCCGTTTCCTTCCTGCTTCTTCTCCTGGAAGATTCGAAAGCAGGTCGCTGGGCTGGCCAAGAGGAGCCGGAAACCCTGAAAGGGAATAGTACCCAGTGAGGGAATGTTACATAATGACCTGGTTCCTGCAACATGTCTCACAGTCTAATCACAGACAGAAACATAGAATATGACGGCAGATAAGAACCACTTGGCCCATCTAGTCTGCCCGTTTTTTAACCCATGGTAATCTCAAAACCTATTTGATCCTTAGTTCTGTGTAAGGAAATCCTTATGTCTATCCCGAGCATGTTTAAATTGCTCTACTCTATGAGCCTCTACCACCTCTGATGGGAGGCTATTCCATTTATCCACTTCCCTTTCTGTGAAATAGTTTATCTTCCCATTTCCTCTGAACCTACTTCCCCCCCCCAGTGTCAGTACATGTCCTCGTGTTCTAATACTTCTCTTCCTTTGTAGAATGTTTCCCTCCTGCACCTTGTTATAACCCTAAATATATTTAAAAGTTTCTATCATGTCCCCCGTTCCCTTCTCTGCTCCAAACTATACATATTACGATCTTTTAGTCTCTCCGGGTAAGTTTTGTGCTGTAGGCCATGCACCATTGTAGTTGCCCTTTTTTGTACAGAGATATATGACATGAAGTCTGATTCATCCAACTGTTCATATTTATTCATTAAATGATATGTGTTGAAAGAGATCTGAATTAGAATTATTTTTTTATCACATACTCCATATCCACTCACCAACCTCATCAATCTGCGATACCAAAAATAGGCTGCTCAGAAAAGATTACATTTATTTCTCAAAAAAACATTATCTCAGTTTGAACATGTCATTTTCATCACTTGGTTTGAAAAATGTGTTTGCAGTACAGAAAGCGAGTCATTTCTTGTAACATCCAGCAGGTGGCAGCATTGTATTTCTTGAATGACCAGTGCTGCATTTCAACACCTTGCTCAGTCCCTACAGTACTTTTATGAAGGGGTCCTTCAGAATTTGGCATCTGTTCTCATTATCATCTACCGCAGAGCTATTTAATGCAGTCCGGTGGGGCTAATCAGTGATTATATTCTGAAATTAATTTATTTACGGTAATTAAGATTTGCACGCAAGTCCATCTAAACCAGCCCTGAGCATCCCGTCTCTCAGCTGGACCTATCAGTGTTACAACACTCTGCCAGCCATAGGCAGAAGCTGTCAGGGTATGCTGGGACTTGTAGTTCCATAAAACCACAGGTTGCCCATCTCGGTTCTATATGGATATAACATATGAGTTATTCCCCAGCATTGCACAGGACATAAACACAGCATCCAGATGTTTATTGTTATAGAACAGTTTCAGAATGAGGTGATGTCTTTTTGAATACAAATAATGTCTGTGTTATCTCATCTCTTTCTAATTACGAATAATACCCCAGAGTACCATCGCTATGTATGGGGTACTGTGCAGCCATTGTGACCTGGAGAGGTGCAGCTAGCTCAGGTCACAGCGGCTATGACTGGGCCGTTAATTTTACCTCTCTGGGCTGGAGGTTTGTAGTGCGTGAGAAACCATCGGTACGGGGCAAACCAGAAATTGCCCCTCTCTGCTTGTTGTTACCAAGCTATGGCTACAAAGCTTCATCTAGCAGTAATCCTTCTACATACACGTTATGGAAGTACGATCTTGTCCTGATGTTTATCATCTCCACAACAGAAGAGATAGATCCCGGTCTATTATTATACATAAAAGTGAATCAGAAGAAATGACTGTAAGGGAAATAGTTGAAGAGTTTGTCAGTGGGGAGAGAACTGGTCAAACCCTCCAAGTAATTATGTCGTCTCGCTCAGTGACTTCTAAAGACAATGGAGACATTTTATTGTTATTTTAACTACAATAAGGACCAGAATCTCGCCCCATGACTTATAGGAAAACAAATAGCACAAGAGCTGCATAAATTACCTTCTGATCCGGAGCCGGCACGAAGGTCATGAATTCATCCACGTGTCCCACATACAGCCAGTCCGTAAACAGTTCTATGGGCGACTGCACCCTTTGGGCATAAAGGAAGTCCCGCACCACTTTGGTCATCCTTCTCCCAGAGGTGCTGCGTGAGAGGGCGAGATTCGGACATTAAAACCTCAGACTGGGGACAAACACTTTGCCAGATACGGATTAATCATAATCATCAACAGCTATTTATATAGCGCCACTAATTCCACAGCGCTGTACAGAGAACTCACTCATATCAGTCCCTGCCCCATTGGAGCTTACAGTCTAAATTCCCTAACATACACACGGACCGGTTAATTTAATAGCAGCCAATTAACCTACCAGTATGTTTTTGGAGTGTGGGAGGAAACCGGAGCACCCAGAGGAAACCCACGCAAACACAGGGAGAACATACAAACTCCACACAGATAAGGCCATGGTCGGGAATCAAACTCATGACCCCAGCGCTGTGAGGCAGAAGTGCTAACCACTGAGCCACCACATGTGATATGTCAGGACATGTGAATGGAGATTACGGAGGCTTCCGTGTGTTTAGGCTGCTTATTCTCATTCCGGAGCTGCTCAGTAAATTTTATTAATTATTTTTAAGGTGCATCACGTGGTTTTGATAGTTTCAACAGAATGTGGAGCACTCGCGGTTTTGCATAGAATTTCCGGAGGTAATATATGGTTTCTACAGGATAATCGTACTTTTTTTTCTCCAAAGGTGAAAACTTCCTGCGTCTCTGCATATAGCGTGTGCTTATATACACGGAAAATAGAATGACACATGACATGAATTCTAGACTCCGGCAGAGCTCAAGAGACGCAAAACCCTTATGCAATTACGTTACGTAACTTCCAAACCCGGTCACAGACCTCACATGATCCGTGTTCCCAGCCCGTCTGCAGGGGGCATTCTTATGTTTCAGAGGTGAGGGCAGCGTGGAGACCCCACAAATAACTCTGCCAGCTCAGCAAAGCGGGCGGCTCAGCCGTAAGGTGTTTATGACCATCCGTGTGACAGCTGATGAGCTATAATTACCCACAGTCCCTTCACGCAATACAGACGGGAGAGTTCACAGAGGACACTGGGAGCACGGTACCCCCAAGCTGCCCCCAAGCTGTGCTGAGAGGAAGAATACCGAGGATGGAGAGTCAGTGGGAAACCAAACTGTTCCTCCATATTTGTGGTCATTATAACTTAATAAATATATTTATGGCATTATACACTTTTACGGCAGATTATGTGGGTATTTATATTAATACTTGTGTATTAATACTTGTGTATTATAATAGAATTCCATACTGCAGACTGTGGGTAATTTCGGCAACGCCTCCTGCGACACCTTTGTGAAATTTTTAACTGCAAATCGTAATTTTACATGTTTGGTAAAATTACGATTTTATGTTGCAGTTAATAGTTGTACGACGCTGTGAAGCCAGGGTAATATGTCATCGTCTGTGTGGTTAATGGAAGTGCTTGTGAAGCAGATCAACTAACGCATTTTGCCTCCTTTTATCCAAGATGAAAAAAGTGTTGAAACTCTTACGTAGGGAAGCTGCTCCCGATCAGAATCCGCCCCAGCGGGTACTTCTTGTCGCCAACGGTCACGGGAGGGCTCACTTCTAGATTCCCGAAGGAGTCCAGGCTGGTGACCTCGGAGGAGGCAGCAACTTTTGTTACGTAGCCAAAATCTGGTCCCTGGAGACATAGAGAATAGATCATTAATACAGGATTAAGTCACCACTTTCATGTGTATAAATATTACACTTCATCATCGTTCAATACTCATCAGCTATTGTTTATATTTGTTTTCTTATTTATGTTTTACTTTTAGTCAATCCCATGAAGTTTAAGCCAGAAGTTTTGTTAATTGTCACTTTCTTGCTCGAGTTCCAGCCAGGGAACTTCAGAAGGATATTGTCGTATGTCCGCTGCACAAACTTCCCACATGTCATGAATGGGTTATAAGAGGCCGATTCAATTAGCTACGTGATTCCGTAGTAACCTCACGGCTCTAATTTTCTAGGTAATAATCTTCGCTCATGTCATAAAACTCCTAATATCTGGAGGTAAAACACTTCCTAAATAAAAAAAAAATCCATTGTATTTATTTTGATAGAAAATTTTACTTTCATTTTTCACGGAGACAAGATACACAGTAAAATCAAACTTAACCGCAGCATCGTATCCTCAGTGATATCGGGAAAGCTGTAGACACGGGAGAGAGACCCGAAGTCCCGTCTTTGCACTACGGAGGTGACAAGGTGTGTAAAAGAGAAGGGGATCTACGTTCTTTACACCAACACCATTACACACACCCAGGACACAGAAGCCAACAAGTCGGGAACATCTCAATAATGATCTATCACTGAGTGATTACCCGCTCGATCTGGCAGCTGCTAAGTCAAAAGTACGGCTCGTCCCAGGGTCGTGTTGCATCCTGGCCCCTCACCCAGGAGTCTGGACCGGGCTGACCTCCCATTACAGAGTGTGATTAATTAACGACCGTCTTCTATTAAATTGTAAGACAACCTGTAAAATGCCCGGGAAACGTGCCCAGAAAATTCCCGACTACTGCACATTATTACTGACATATGACACACATGAAGGAAAGATTCCTAAATTAACATGTATCTGTCATTCCTATGGCTTAATGTACTGAGTGAATGAAGACCACAGCTTCGGAGCGTTGATATGATAAATGTGTCAGAGCAGAAAAACAGCTTATTACACAGAATAAGCAAAGTACAGCATGTGCCTTAACCCATCATATTTCATCTTTTACTATGACTACAGCAACCTGGTAAAAGCCAATATGTGATGTCACTGGCTCCTAGTGACTGGATAGGCTGCACTCTCAGTGATGTCACTGGCTCCTAGTGACTGGATAGGCTGCACTCTCAGTGATGTCACTGGTTCCTAGTGACTGGATAGGCTGCACTCTCAGTGATGTCACTGGTTCCTAGTGACTGGATAGGCTGCACTCTCAGTGATGTCACTGGTCCCTAGTGACTGGATAGGCTGCACTCTCAGTGATGTCACTGGTTCCTAGTGACTGGATAGGCTGCACTCTCAGTGATGTCACTGGCTCCTAGTGACTGGATAGGCTGCACTCTCAGTGATGTCACTGGCTCCTAGTGACTGGATAGGCTGCACTCTCAGTGATGTCACTGGTCCCTAGTGGATGGATAGACTGCACTCTCAGTGATGTCACTGGCTCCTAGTGACTGGATAGGCTGCACTCTCAGTGATGTCACTGGCTCCTAGTGACTGGATAGGCTGCACTCTCAGTGATGTCACTGGCTCCTAGTGACTGGATAGGCTGCACTCTCAGTGATGTCACTGGTTCCTAGTGACTGGATAGGCTGCACTCTCAGTGATGTCACTGGCTCCTAGTGACTGGATAGGCTGCACTCTCAGTGATGTCACTGGCTCCTAGTGACTGGATAGGCTGCACTCTCAGTGATGTCACTGGCTCCTAGTGACTGGATAGGCTGCACTCTCAGTGATGTCACTGGTTCCTAGTGACTGGATAGGCTGCACTCTCAGTGATGTCACTGGTTCCTAGTGACTGGATAGGCTGCACTCTCAGTGATGTCACTGGTTCCTAGTGACTGGATAGGCTGCACTCTCAGTGATGTCACTGGCTCCTAGTGACTGGATAGGCTGCACTCTCAGTGATGTCACTGGCTCCTAGTGACTGGATAGGCTGCACTCTCAGCGATGTCACTGGCTCCTAGTGACTGGATAGGCTGCACTCTCAGTGATGTCACTGGTTCCTAGTGAATGGACAGGCTGCACTCTCAGTGATGTCACTGGTCCCTAGTGACTGGATAGGCTGCACTCTCAGTGATGTCACTGGTTCCTAGTGACTGGATAGGCTGCACTCTCAGTGATGTCACTGGCTCCTAGTGACTGGATAGACTGCACTCTCAGTGATGTCACTGGCTCCTAGTGACTGGATAGGCTGCACTCTCAGTGATGTCACCTGTTCCTAGTGACTGGATAGGCTGCGCTCTCAGTGATGTCACTGGTTCCTGGCTGTGTGTGTGGTCAGTTATTTCTGTACAGCACTGAACTTACTAGCAGTTCTCGAATGGGGAAATCCTTCAGCAATCCGTCTCTAGGAGAATCCAGCACGACGGGGAACATTTTGTGTGGGGCCTGAATGTACCCAAACTCCATCTCGTCCTGCAATAAAGTGCATTATATTATTATATATCCTCAGAAATCAACAATCCGCACAACAGCCACATCAGGAACTTATTAATATCAGTGATCAAAAAGGGTCACAAAAATTGCATAGAAATGGGTCCTTAGGGACCCCAAGTACGTCCTGTGACCCCAACCTTCTCGTGTCTATGAATACCATGGTGTAGTCCTGTGCCCTATACCTACAACCTCTCTGCCCCTAACACCCTTCTCTGGTTAAATTCCTCCCTTCTATATCTTCTAGACAACAATTACGGCCTAAATATTGCATTGCAGATGGCACAGTGGTGAGAGATGCTCCCTCACAAGGGCCCTATCTGTGCGGAGTTTGTATGTCTCCTCCGGATGCTCCGGTTTCCACACACATACTGGTACGTTAATTTGCTTCTGACAAAAACGGACCCTTATCTGTGTGTGCGTGCGTATGTGTGTACGTATTTGTGTGTGCGTGTACGTATGTACGTGTACATCTGTGTGTGTGTGCGTGCGAGTGCTTGTCTGTAAGTATGTGTGCATACGTATGTGTGTCTCTGTACGTACGTACGTACGTACGTACGTACGTACGTACGTACGTACGTATGTATGTATGCGCGTGTTTGCATGTTTGTGCATATGTGTGTGCACGTATGTGTGTGTGTCAGGGAATTTAGATTGTAAGCTTCAACTGGGCAGGACCTGTAGTGAATGATAAAATATTCTCTGTATAGCGCCATGTAATATAATGGTGCTATATAAAGAATCTTCAATCTTCTTGGAATTATTTTCAGCTCTTTAAGGAAACACTTTGGATTTTCTAACGACATATTTTACATTTCTCAGACTCCGACGTTTATCTCTTTCCCAGTTTGGTATTTCGAGATCCACTTCTGTCCCTTTGAAGACCTGCATTGGTGCTCAGATTTATTCTGTCACCGATGACGGCACACAAAGGCCGATAGCGTCACCTCCAACATGCCGGATAATAATCCCATTGATAAGGTAGGATCATTATCAGGCTTTGCACCCTGTGTGAGGCTATACACTTCTATTACTGGGCCCTATGTGGGCTACAATATCACAATAAGTAACGCTCAGGCTGGTGGAGGACGTGTAGAACAGCTGGAGGCCATCTCTTGCACGTCACTAACTAACACGTACAAATGATAAGTTCTCAGGTCCTGGCAGGTTCTGGGGCTTCTAAATCATATGGGATTGTTACAGAAGGATTTGTCAGATCCTGGTAGATCTCAGCATCACCCAGACGGGTCCTGACCATCGTCCAGAGTCGTACGAACGGGTTGGTCAGGTGAACAGTGTTATAGGGTGGTCTCTGAGACATATTATATCCGTCTGTTACAATTATCCGCTAACTCCGAGTACGTCTGGTTTAATACAAATAACGGGGAGGACAGACCTGCATCCAACGATCTCCCCGATTCACATATTCAAAGCAGATCTTGATCTTGTAGTTGGCCTCGCTCACCAGGTTCTTGATCTCCTTTAGGAAGAGATAATTATCCTTCACGCTGCAGAAAGACCGACATGGTGTTAATCCGCTGGCCCTGACACACTGAGACGCTTGTTAAACCCACTATTTTAGATAATTCTTGATATCAACGCTCTGGATTCATAATAAAGCCAAAATAGAATGGGAAACCCCCAGCAGACCTCCCTCGGTGATCCTGCACCCGTTACCTGCAGACATACACCTCCACGGGCTCCAATGTGTTGGGCGTAATGATCAGAGGCGCGATGCGGAACGTGACCACATCTGTGAATATCGGGGTCTCAGGAATACCCTGCAGGACAAAGCAGAATAATGACGGCTCGACGTGTTTTCATTGCAATATACAGATTGTTAACGAAATATATAAAAACGTCTGTAGCTTGTGCTGTTCTGTCCCTGAGGATTAATGTTCAGAGCGAAAAATTGTTTGTGTTTTGTAGGGCGACCTTTGTGAGATATCAGAACCCTGTGGAAGGGCGGAAAACCATGAAGGCGCCAAGCTGGCAATTTACTGCCGTCAAGGAAAACAAATTCTATATAAAATCTTTAGTCCGAGTTTGGCTATAGCGCCTATTGTGTTTGTTTGTTTTCCCAGCACCAAGTAACTTAAAGAGGGTGGAGCCATAGCAATCAGTAGCCAATCAGAGCACTAGGAAGTTCATGACACAAACATTATATATCTGCCTACCAGGAACCTCCTATATAGAATTAATTTCGGGGGGTCCAATTGGTAGCAAACCACAGCACTACTTTGGGAAGGATTTGAAACATTCAGAGACCCCACATTCAGCCTTGTCCCCGATGTCTCCTCGTTAACCTTCCCTGGACTGAGGCTGGATCGCTGGCAGACATCCCACAATGAAGCTAATGAGGTTGTTAGCAGCGGGAGACGGCTCGGAATAGGAACGAAACTGAAGCCAAGGACAATGCAATGGTGTCAAAACTCCGATCTGCTGACTAGACGCAATTCGCTACCGGAGGCTTCCTGACGTTTTCATGCACTATCTTATCTTTCTTTTACCCGTAGCTCCTAGATTGTAAGCTTGATGGATCAGTCTTGAATATGTTCTACAGCAACTCCCTCCCTGGACCACACTGGGTAATAAACCTATTTACAGATAACAGGCTCTCCGTACCTCCACCTGAGATTCCAGCAGACTGGCTTTGACCGTCACCAGACCGTTGAATCCTTCGTCCGGGAAACGCAAACCTTCCACAAAGAATTCCAGCTCGCCCGTCCCCGTGTACCGGGCCTTGTAGTACAGCTTCTCTCTGCCCAGGACATGCGAGTACATCTTATCTGCCGGGGAAAGAGACACAAGCGAGGTGAAGTTACATGGACATGTCATTAGAGAGCACACGCCCTGCACGCTGCTTATGTCACCCCTAAATATCACAAGGAAAACCACATGCCAGGAACGCATGATCTCAGGGAATTCAGACAGGCCGTAATTATGCCCATCTTATTAATAATTGAGAATTAAGGCTACGTATCTTGGATACATCAACAATGAAGCAGATGTCAGTCCCCGGCAGCCAGAGAAGCCATTATTACAGCTACGACGGGAACGTGACATCTCTGATTGCACAGATGAGATGGGGAGAGGATCCTCCGATCAGTCCGCCTTTGCAGAGGGGTCAGAAATGTTTAGGTGGGTCCTGCGTACATAGACCGGTCTCATCTCAAACAGTGAGGGAAGAGCCCCTCCAGATCTGTTGCTTTGTAGAGGGTGGAGGGGTGTGAACAAAACTTTCAAAAAGTTTTTGTGTATATATATTTTTTTTAACAATAAACCATTGTCCTGAGCGTTAGAGCGAGTGTGGTCAGCAATGTGGTCAGCCTGGAAAACAAGAGGTTAAACCGAGGCAGAAGTATCTTCCTATAAAGTCTGGATCAGCAGAGTCTGGCTGCTGTAATCTCCTCATGTGCTAATAGTTCATTACTTCAGCTTTTGTGACAACCGTGAGACCACTAATATACATTCCTATCCGAGGCCCAGTCTGGCGTTCCCACTACATGCCAGCCAGGCCGCTGCAGTAACGGTATCGGGTGTCCGAGGTAACGCTAATGAATGTTCCGCAGGCTCTAAGAGCCGATCAGGTTCCAGTGCTCGGCATTTGTCTAGATGCCACTTCAACGGGCAGAGAAATTTGTCATTGTCAATTGGGCTTTTGGTGTCTCCAGGCAGAGGGGACACTCTCCTAAATGCAGACCTGAGACATGACTGTTCCTCTTCCCGATAGCTGACGGCAGACATCCCTTCTTATACCTACTCCAAGGGTGATGTGGGGAACCTCAGACTGAAGGGCTCAAATTCCTACTAGGAGAGTTTTACTCAAAATTTGTGAAAACAGAAATGTAAATAATTATTCTCAAAATAGGAACACATTACTAAATATGGTAGTGTGCAGTGCAACACTATCTCCCATAAACGGGATGCTATGTCACATCTCAGAGCCACACCCCCAGTGACATGACATAAAGTGGGATTCTATGCCGATTGGTACAATCTGGACGCCATGGCTACGATAAGTAATAGAAGAACCTACGACAATTACACAGCAGAACGTACTGTGGAAATGAAAGACTCCCAGGCTGGGAGAGTCCGTGGTGGAGATGTAGAGCAGTAGCTGATAACTGGTCGGAAGCTTCTCTGGGCCCTTGATCCTGAGGACCAGCCTAGACATATCCAGGAGATCTACGAGGGGACAGAGGAATCAGATGACCACTCTCACTGACATACTGGGAACACGAGAGAGGGGGGGGGGTGATCGATTACCTGCCTTAGTGAGCACAATACTGTCTGCGCCATCCACCGTGCGGGAGAACAGACTGTCCTTGTCACAGTTCACCAACAAGATGGCGCCTTGGCCGTTGGGACCCCATTTCCACGTGGCCTAAATGGATCAGGATAATAAGCTCAGAGATAAACCAAACCAGCTCAGGGGTATTCACAAGTGCTGTATTTCTATAATGTACTGATAAACGATAGCTAGAATCTGATTGGTTGCTATTGGCAACGTCTACATTTTTCCTTTTTCGAAGGCTCATTACATATAATCCCCTATTGTTTAATAGTATTATTTCTTCTTTTGCAGACAAACATTTAAATACAAAGTGAAGGCTTCACAAGTTCCAACAGAGCAATTAGTTGTGTTGATGTCACGTGCTCCTATAATGAGATAACAAGCGGACGCTCGGCCGCCCCGGCTGGTTACTTGGGCCGGCAACGTCCCTCTTCAAGTTACCTTATGCGGGTTGTTCTTTTCTACAAGTCCATCCCGATCGGCGTCAACATCCAGGGACATCTCTGTCAAACAAAATCACAAAATAAAGGTTTTACAGAAATGGTTCAAAAAGGCGACACAAACCGGAGATTAGCAGAGTCGTGGGAGACCCTCTGAGCAGAAATAAAACCGTATTATGGGGGCATATTCAATTTGCTTTTTTACGGTAATACGGTACAGTGACATCGCAAGTTTCCTTCGTAACCCTATGGGGCGGTGAAGGGAAATCCAGGAAATTGCTCCTGATCCGGAAGACACTCCGCGCACAACTGAATATGCCCCAATGAATGAATATAAACCACAGCTTAACCATCAAATTAGAATATACCTGTCAATTACACACAGCGGAGCAGCCATTTTGTGAGCTGAGCCATTACTGGTGAGAACGCAGACTATCACGTTCCTGGGAACGTGACTTTACTGAGACATGATCTTCTCACAAGAACTGGCTCTGACAAAATGGCTAGCGAATCGAGAGCGTTGGTTCTTAGTGGAACGGATAGGCTCCATTTTCAGGAATATCGGGCCGGACCACAGAATGGTTGCCTCCGCTTGGCCGATGTGACAAATACACTTGATATTCATAGATAAAGAAAAGTTTTAAACGCAGAAATCATAGAGATTCAATTTTTCGCAGAAGGTCCTTCACCAAAGTATTTTCTATCGATAATATTTTACCTCAGAGATTAACCTGTTCATATGATTTATGTGGTTGTATATAGGACTATGACGATGGAAGGTTAACTGATGAGTAATAAAGAGTCGCTAGGAGCCACGGGCTCGATGCAAACGCCATAAATAGATAAATTCCTGTCAAGTTTCTCATGTATGTAACAATGATCCGTGTCCCAACTCGCACATGTTCCATCTTTCTTAGAACTGGAGGATTACCCTGGACATAACTAGTGTCCGATTCCTAATCACAAACCTCCAGCCAGGGGGCTCCAAATCCAACATGAAGACATTGCACCAATAAATGAAGTTTTGCAGCCCTGCAGCTTCGGAAGAACCCATTAAACTATGTTATTCCTGCTTTATATAGTCAGTTATAGCCCCGGGCCTCAAAATACTATTATGGCCCCTTCCAGTTGTAAAAATACTTTGTTAGATGTATTCTTGTACACGTGTCCCTGTAAACTTGGGATGTGGTCGGGTTATTTGGTGCGGTGGGGGATATGGGGGGAGGTTACGATCCTGGCAGTAACTCATTACACGGCTCACGCACTAGTGAACATTCTAGTGACATAAGAGATTCCCTCGCTGCTACTGGGATATTCCTGGGTCCTACGTGACAAGTGATTTACAGTCCCTGGAATCAGGACGTACTAGGACATCTCCTGAGCGGTCCTCGGCCGCACGCTTACACTGACACAAAGCCTTCCACAACCATTATTACATTTTATACCGCTTTCCAGTATAATAGTAGAACGAACTGCAAAACACAATACAACATACAATTCTCAGGTATCCATATATTTTTACGACAGTTTCATGTGTCATTTGTGCCCCATTTCTGGACAAATGGATTTTCACCTTCCGGTGACTTTGATTTGCTAGTTTCTATGCGCCCCTCTGCAACATTTACCACGCTTCTTGCTTATACTTTATGGCTTCCTTCTGTGTGTGTTATCCAGACAGCTCTATTTGTCTTCATTGCCCTTGGCTATGACACAGAACTTCCCTGTGGATGCAATTTTATCCAATGAACAAAAGTGCAGCGGAGCTGTGCCGTATCCAATGGCAACCAAACAGCTCTGCTGGATGGCTTGAAAAACTAAAACAGAACACGGAAACGTTAAAGGAACATATTAAGTAACAGTTGTTGGTGAACTTGTACAAATAAATCAAAGTTGTCTTAAGGTGGAAACACCTTATGGTTTCAGGATGTAATTTTCCAAATAAAACACTTTAAAATGTGTTCTGTTAAAGATGGCAGCGCTGTGGGCGGTAATAGGACTGTAAAACTAACAGCACATCGGCCCCGGTCGTCAAAAGAAACAGGTGACCCCCAAACTCCACTACCAAACGTTCTGTGTAACTTACCAATACCAGTCAGGTAAATGCCGGATTTGTCCACAGGTGCGTCCGACCCCTTTCCGTAGTATGTAAACGTTATCTGAAAAATAAATGTTTTACAGCAAATTTAAATACCGGGAAGTTACTCTGAACTAAATGTTCCACCACAAAATGACCAAACCTCTTCTGTCAGACTGTGGGGTCTATTTACAAAGGCGCGATGAGTCGTAGTTAGCGATAGGACCAATGCGCAGGTCACGGGAACCTTCGCATGGCATCGCAAACAAGGTGTTAGTAATGTTGTGGTACATAGTGCTGCCTATCGCAGTAAACTGCGCTTAAATAGTAACTAGACCTCGGTGTTGCGTGCACAGCGGTAAAACGAAGCTTGGACGAAGTTTTACAATCTTCTTGTACAGAAATGTATTTTGAATGTTTCCTACTAAACTAACTTTACTGCTCTCACAGAGCTCAGGAGACCAGTGCGGTAATTTTCTAGACTTATATAGATATATTTAAGGATGGTGGTCCTGCCCCTGCAGGGTAAATACCACTTTAGGTATCATAAGCTGCCAACACATTAAATAAATATCCCGGGGACCAACTGACCTATCAAATCTTAGTGGGTCAATGGCGGTACTCTCCTGTCTTCATACTCACTTTCCCATCATTGGTCTCGGTGCTCGGAGCCGTCATGCGAAGCTCCACCAGGGTCCTATCGGACAGCGGCCATAATTTCTCTCCATTGATCACTTTCTGCTGGGAGACGTCGCCGGTTAGAACGTCTACTTCAATATTCGGACTGTGCCGCATGCTGAACCACTTACAGTCCACCGGGGCCCCCCTGTAAACAAGAGAGAGGGTAAGGAGACAACGGGATAGGCGGTACATGGGTAAGTGGGCACCTGATTCACTGGTCCTATAATAACGACCTACAGGCTGTGTAGCCGGTTCCTGCAGATATCTCCTCTGCCCTTTAGCCCAAGAAATGAAAATTAATGAAAGTAAGAAGACAGATTCAGCAGGTCTACCCAACAGCTTAAAAAATAAAATGGAGCCTGTCTGTATTTTTATAGACAAGAGCTGAAATGCTAACGGCAACATTTAATTTCTGTTTTTAATACACAATCAGAAGGAGAGATCCTTTGATGAGTCATATCTTAATGCATCAATCCTCTACGTACAGGTTCCACTAAATAAAACCATTAGGAAAGTACTTACTGAAAACAATTTGTAGTGCATTTGAAAATGTAAAAAACGACTGATGCAATACATGGTGATGGAATGTTATTGTCATTACAGACATGTTTACCAAGCATGTGCTAACATCACATAAAACCTATCATGCCACGTACAGCGCTACAATGGCGCGTTGTCTCAGCTGGTGGCGGTTCACACAGGGGCCACATTGTAGCTGAATGAGTAGAGTTGAGGTTTTGTGTAGTTAGTCTTAGAAAGTGACAACGCTGTGTGAGCAGTTTGAGGTCTCACATCCTCCTCCATTTTTCCTTAGTTTGTTTCCTAAGGCTGCTTTTAACAATTTATAATTCTGCAGTGTCACGTGACTACTATGGCAACCACAGTCACATGATGTAGTGGACAGGGAAGCTTTGGAACCCCCTCGAGTCCAAACTGCTCTGTGCACTGTAAAATCCTCCCCATCCTTCTCCCCCCTCTGCCATCACATGACATGTTGAGGTTTGTGACCCTTTGTATGTGTATCTGGCAGCCATACTTGACTGACCTCCAGAGAGATTTTGAAAAGGAGATAATGATCTGCAGCAGCACAGCTAAAAAACATGCACCAGATGCAAGATTAAAAAGGTTCTTAACTTCCTGTTTGAAGAAAAAAAAAAAGGCTTTGAGGGATTGTGACTTTAAATGAAGCTTTTTAAACAAGACTAAACAAGGCGGAATATTATAAATAATAATTAAAAAATTTTTTTTATCCCATCTTCAGCTCGGGAACATTAGTTTTTATACTAGTGATAAACATTTCTTTAAACGATAAAATAACAATGTCATATAAACCAAAGCAGAGTCCGTCTATCTTGCACGACTGCTCGAGGTCCCAGTATTTTGAAGAAAAAAATGAATGGTTTTCACTGGTCAGACCCAGACACCGGCCGGTTACCAGTAAGAGACGTCAGGATTGACAGATTCTGTTCACACTGCCCGTCCGTCCAACACATAACCCACATCGCTGCTTCTCATCCCAGGCTAAATATGGAAAGCCCTAATAATGTAATCACATAAATCTGTCACTCAGAAGCCTTCAAACCTGACTGCACAGAACGTCTAATGTTATAACGCAGGTCCCACATTGACCATTACAGGGTATAAACGCATAGAACATGATCTCAATAACAAATCCAGATAGAAGAGAGTTCAGTAACAAGGAATTATCAGAAGTATTAATCCAAACACGGCGTAGAACGACTGAGAGGTTAATCACCTACAAAATAATGGTATCACAATAAATGATAATTCTAAGATTTATGCCCAAACCATAGGTGTCTGAAGTACATTGCGGCTATCAATTCAGGCATTTCATCAAGTGTCCTGAAGAAGACTTGAACTGGAAAAAGAACGAGTACAATAAACACACAACAAATAAGACAGGACGACGGGAGTAACCTTTAACTTCTCCCAATAAATATCTGAGTAGCGTTGAAGAATGCACCGAGCTAGCATCAGCCGGCTGCCTTAGGCGAAATCAGATCCGGCAGAGCAGAACATGAATGGAGATAGAAGGTGTCAGTACTGTATATCGAAGGCGACATTATAAAATCCCTCCTTCAGTAACCCAACAGCGTGTCACACATCAGAGAATCATCAATGTGACACAGAATGTGGGTTACGTCTTTCACTATATAAATCATGAAATGCACCAGTCAGTTAGTGGCTCTAATTACTTTCATATTCGTATCACTGGCTGTCCAATTTATTTGTGTGCATCAGTACTGTATATTGACAACCTCATTGATAAATCCCTCAATCAACAACTCAACAGAGAATCATCAATGTGACACAGAATGTGGGTTCTTTTTTTTACTATTCAAATCGTAGTGTGCACCAGATCAGTGACCCTAATGACCTTCAAATTCATATCCACTGGCTGGTCAACTTAATCTAGGGAGAGCGGCGGGGAGGATCGCAGAATGTACCTCTTTCCAACCATCTCTCAAAACTCACAGGTCTTATAATAATATTTATATTGTCATAACAGCTGAGCTTACGGTGTGAATACGGCCATATATCTTTTACATTTTATCAGAGCTGCAGTGTAATATCAGGGTAACACTGAACAGCGTATTTTATCTTCATCTTTATCTTATCTAATAACATTTCCTTTTTGGAGATTAATGGTCTTCAAAATAAACCCTCCCTTATAGAGAGTGGTTAGTTTGGTGTGAGTATGCCAATGTACTCCATTCATTGACACGATTATTCACATTGTTCAGAAATTCGTACATCTATCCGACCCTTACAGAGTAGGGTGCTCGATCTTCCATAGTGCAATTGAAGGGAGTGTGAATCATCAATCTAAGGACTGGACTATCACCCGAGCCCTCCCCAAATATTCCACTCTACAACAATACAAAATTCTCGCCACATTTCTCACCCACTGTTGTGATGCCGCTGGTTGGCGGGTGATATAAGATATATGAATGTAAACCAAAATAATATTTTCCCTCTGTACTGACATTGAAACCAAATTTAACATCCCCTACAATAATTTCTCTCAACTCAGACATTACCAAAGTAAGATCAGACGGCGCCTGTCTCAGACGTGTCACCACCGTGGAATAGTTTGGTGTCCGACAAACGTCTACAAAAGGATCGATTTCTACTCTACACCCCGATCTTACGGTCCCAAGACTGTCGCCTTGTGATCTCCGTTGGGGGACAGAACGCGTGGAGACGGATTGGTCAAACATTAGAGACAATGACTCCTCCGGCTCGATCGGTGTCTTCAAATGTCTACAAATCATTATATGGATGACATTCGGTGCCTTCAGGACTCAAGAAGATAAACCCAGATCATCACCTAGATGGTGGATGGGGGCTGTTGGTTGTGCCCAAAACTTTCTACTCTCTGTCTAGACGTGAAGAATCTAATCTTTGCTATGGTCCAAGTAAACATTCCACTGGTCCCAAATTCTCGCTCTTTCCTCTCGGGATTCCAGCAGGAACCCATCACCAAAACAAACTAATTAGACATTCTCTCCGCTGCCACCTGCCAGCTACCTGGAGACAACAGAACGCCGCTTCCATCCAATCTATTATTAATAGGGTATTGTCGCTCATTGGACGGAGTTTGTGACTAACGTCATTAATAATTTAACCAATCTTTCAACAAAATATGGAGCCCACGGTGGATATTTTGTAATTTGCGTCCCTCTTTTGTCTCCAATCCTCCCGCCTATACTTAAAATTGGTCACTTAAGACTAGTTTATTAAAACTCACAGATTTATATGTATGTTTGTTTCTTTTGCTGATGATTTGTTACTATATCTATTCGGCTATTTGCTGAAAAAAGTTGTTACCTCTTTCGTGGTAAAAAAACCCCATATATATATATATAAAAACAAAATTGCTGCTCCAGAATGGTAGAAGCGGCCCCTGTAATGGGTCCAGGGAACGCACTTAGCAGTAAGCCCTACAAATCCTTAGAAGGTTATTCTAATCTATCCCTCAGCGCTTGTGTGTCTCCTAATATCCCACTCTCAGGTGCTGATAGACATCGCTTCACAGAGATTACAGACTCACAGCTGCGGGGTCAGACGTATGACAGGGACTCAGCCGAGATCTAGTTATACCAGGGAGGTATCATCCCGTTAGTTTAAACCTTTCCATTAACTTGTCTCCATTTCCACAGTGAGAGATGCGTTAACCACAAACTCCTAGAGATGTCTATTGCTGAGAGTTCAACAGCCTTACGTGCAGCATCTTTACACCACGATTAAGTCTGCACTGGTTTGTTTTGTCTTTTACAAAAACCTATACATAGATTTATTCTACAAATAATCAATATAAAATGGGTATTTTCACTACGATTATGTCCATACTTTTGTCCAATACAGCCATCACAAATTGAATTTTAGCTTTTTTCAATAGCATATGGAGTTTATAACATCGTCCAGGCTGGTCTAACCACCCTCTGGGAATCAATCTTGTAACGAAGCGGTCATTAAGTTGACTTTACAAAAGTTAACTATGAATTCATGATTTATTTATTTATATGATAATGTTATATTTGTGGATCACTGGTGGTTAAAAAATGACTGTGTGGTAAATTTATTGTATTTTTAAACACATTTTTAAAAACTTTAGTTTTCCCTTAAGTAATTTTGCAGGTATTAATGCTGCATTTATGTAAATTTGTTTGTATTTATTTCATTTTCACTTTTGTACTTATGCAATTTTGTCTTTGTTTTGTTTATAAACCTCTATGTACGGCGCTGTGGATCCCCTGTGGTACCTTATAAATAATATTATTATTATTATTATTATTAATATTATATACAAATACATTTTATGATAGAATAATAAATATTTTTACCCCAGTACATGAAATAACAAGATTTGAGTCAATTTTACTGAACTCACAACAGTTTTACAGCTATCCATTATTTTCCTGTTCATTAGTCTCATTGGCTTATAAAATAATGTAAATATATATATATATATATATATATATATATATATATATATATATTGTTATTTGGTTTCGTCTCAGAATATTACCTTATTGTCATAGCAGCTGTCCATCAAGCCTATTTAAGGCACATTTGGGTGTGGCTCACAAGCCAGCCCTTGCTAGATGTAAACCCCTATACCTGGGAAGTGAGTGCATCTGCTTTTAACTGCATTTTAAAGGTGTTTGAAGCATATAGGTCCGTGTAGGACCTGCATATAATGAGGTGCCCTTGACGCTGGGATGCAGGCTTAAATGTTTTGATCAGAATATGAACTAATAAGTTAATGAAATACAGAAGTAATATTACAACATTTAGCAAGAATCCACGTGTCCTGAGAGGACCACGATCTAGTGAAACAATTACTCTGCGGAGACGTTACTTTCTGGTAGAGGCACTGTCTGGATACGCTGTATGAATACTGTATATCAGCATTTTATTTCTAACCCTACTCAGAAACCCGCTGAGAAATAATTTATATTAGCAGCTGCACGGGGTGAGAAGATTTTGGGTAACGTCATTTTATGGTGTAGGGGACCTACGGGCGGATAGAGACATTACGTGTGAGGAACGTGTGCTGGGAATAATGGTTCAGACTATGCCAGATGGATTTTAAATCTGCTGCAACATTTTAGCTAGTATTTAGTGACGGACAAATCTTACCCCAGCACGTCACCCCCTTATACAGACACAGGTTTGGTTATATATAAATTACACTTACACAAATGGTTCTCAAAACTATTTTTTTAAAAGTAAATGCAAGAAATCAGAACAATTATTTTAAAATTATATGTAAGAGGAATCTGTTCTGATGAAACACCCGGAGAACCTTATCAGGGCAGGTTATTACTAAGGTGAGTGAGGAGAAAGTACGGTCGGTGGAAACAAGACTAGATTATTATTTTCATTTATTTATATAGCACCAAATATATTACGCAGCTTTGTACGGAGAATATGTAATCATTCACATCAGTCCCTGCCCCATGGAGCTTGCACTCTAATCCTTTCCACACACACAGGTCCATTTTTATCAGAAGCATTGGAGTGTGGGAGGAAACACGGGGAGAACATACATACTCCACGCAGATAGGGCTCTTGTTGGAATCTAACCAATGACCCCAGCGCTTTGTGGAAACAATGCTAACCACTGTGCTTCCCCATATAATCATATTCCTGTATACTTAATGCCAAAAGAAAAACACAGAGGTGTAGATGCAAACAGAAAATACAATGAGAGATTCCCGGTTGCTGTTGATAAATACTGCATTTCTCTATTAAAAAACACTAAAAATTAGCAAAACAAAAACCACCAGCCAGAGAACAAGCTTGGATGATGAAGAGCGATCACAGCATTAGTGAGATTGGCCTTATGGCCGCTGCAGAACCTCTTGTAACTTACACAAGCAGTGAGCAATATTTAGTTTATTTTACACGTACATTTCATTTTTCACCAGGCGCATTTCAAAATGCACGCCCCCCCCCCCCCTCCCCCCTAATTACGGCGAGGTCTGGAGAGAATTGAGAGCTTCAGCAGGTTACTGTAGTGAAAGCCAGAATCTGATTGGTTGCTCTGGGTTACAACAGATCGACCCCATATATGTACAATCTACAAGAACGGTCTATGTTTCTGTGTGACGCCGTGTAGATAACCTGTATGATACAGAACAGCCTACATGCCTAACGCCTGTATCCAATAAGACACGCGTGTATTTGGATCATGGATTTTCAGCTGAGGGTGATAGGTTGGGAAACAGGATTTCCTAGAGATACGGCAGTGAAGAGGTTAAACTGACTAACAAACAGACCACGGCCCCACCCGTCCCCCCCACCCCCCCCTCATCTGCATTGTTAACAGAGCTGGTAAATAAACAGGACACAACTTTGTATACGTCTTGTGACAAATGTATCGCTGAAAATACAACACGATTCCTTGCGTGCCGACCTTGCAGCTATTTTCGGAATCTGGTTGGGCCAACAAACAGTTTATTAGGGTCACGTGACTTTTTATTTACTGTAATAAACATGTATGTATGTATGTATGTATGTATGTATGTATGTATGTAACTCCTGCACAAGGAGCCAAACTGAACTTGGGAAGTGTCTGTGGTTACAGGGGACCTTACACAACGCAGAGTAACCGTCACCATGAACTGCTGGTGTAACCGTCGCTGCTTAACCCTTTACGGCTGATCTAGCATCAACAAAGTGACTTGTTTCCCCCATATCAACGGCCTCAGGAGTAAATCCAGCTAGAAGACGCAATTTTATACCTTGGCAAAACTGTATTAGTCTGTGCTGGCAGATTTAGAGTTGCGAGGGGGCAGGTCCTTTCTTTACTCTAAATCACAGTGTAAAATTAACGCTGCTGGTTACTTGGTTACTACTGTGTTAAAGGCAACTACAGACAGTAATTTCTCTGCATGCAAAAAAAATTAAAAACATTGCATCACAATATGGTTTGCTCAGGTGCAGATCTGCACTTTTTACTTAGTTTATTTGCTCCTATCGGTAAATCAGACCCAATATACTTCATAGCAGAAGGTACTGAGAAGTAGTTCACGGCCTCAGGTTACATGTGAATCACACTGAGCTGGTGTATGGTGTCCGAGGTGGGTCGTGGGGGGATACAAGGAACGACAAGCGAAGACGATCGCCCCCCATGTCACATGTTCACCAATGATGCATCACTCAGTTATTTCAGGATCACCGACAACGGCAGCTACAATCTGCAGCGTCACAATATTATGTACTACGGGCGACTTAACATTACATTACTGTAATCAATAAATACATTCGGGCTGAAATCACAGACGTACAGTAAAGACATTGTTGATGTGCGTTTAATGTGCTTTGTGTGCATTATTTTAATGCCCATGAGACTGTTCCTGGTTTGTGGGTGTGCGATACTCTGCTACATTTATCTATAGATACACCATCCAGCGGGTAGATGGAACTGGGAGATGCTCTGCAGATCTCTGGTAACATGTTATACGTGGAATAAAGCACTCACCGCTGTAAGTTATATGGATATTAGTAATCATGGGGGCGTTCTGTCACCATAGAAAAGGCAGTAATCTGAGTCACAGAAATAACAACTGACTGTATGGGGCACAATATCCCTTATAATATTCAACTTTTCCTAATGAACACAGAAATGATGACATCTGTATCTCTGTTTATACTGACAACATTTACAGTTATATTAACACTCGTACATTATAATCGAGTAATCTGCACATTAAGTGGCAAAACAGGAAGCAAGAGGTTCCGGGGATTAAAGAGTTTTAGCCGGGTGCATGTATTTCCTTCCTTTAATATGATTAACTTACACCTCTGCCAATAAGAGACACTGAAGCAGAAACAGCCGTGATTGAGGCAATAATTATAAGTAACCGAATATCTTGTGTTTTCAGATTATGATAATCCTGAAATCAAGACAGTGAGAAGAAGTTTAGAAATTAAAATTTAGTGGCAGAACAATCAAGAGGGCAAACAACGCATGTGGGCAACTTGCCAGGGGGGTTACAGAGAATGTATAGAGAGAGGCAACTCACCGGGGGTATTAAGAATATAGACAGGTGACTCACCAGGGTGTATGAAGAATATAGGATGAGGGGCTACTAATATATCTCTAGGGGGGTAGCTGCTACTAGTGGGGGGGGGGGGTGTCTTCCTGGGGGTTACTAAGTGATATACAAGGACACATAAATAGACTCCTTAGTTAAACAATTATTGGTGACTCACCAGATTTAGCCAGGGGCAGGGATTAGAAGTTTGGGTTTAGTCATGGCCAGGGGACAGCTGAAATTTTTTTAGCAAGACTCGGTTTAGCAGTCTATTAGGAACATTTTAAGTAGTCCACTATGAGACCAGCCTGTGGGGCAGATGCCCCCCACTATGAGACCAGCCTGTGGGGCAGATGCCCACTATGAGACAAGCCTGTGGGGCAGATGCCCCCCACCCATCTACCTGACTATGGAGTTAATTTATCACATGAGGAAGGAAGATAATTGTGAGCGTTTACAGGTGGCCACATTATAAAAGCAGTTTCCAGGTACATACTACAATCCCTATCATGTCATGTTTACTATATACACACCTACAATAAGTAATTTACAGGCACAAATGGTGAAATATTCATCTAACATAAAGAAACAAATTAATGATTATTATGCAATTGGTCGATATTGAATAATAGGGACATTGCCAGAGACAAGAGCCTCAGAGCCTGGACATCAGGGAGGTTAGTGGTTAAGCAGACCCAGCTCACCCATTGACGTCCACTGACAGGCTGGTGCCCAGCACACACACAGCCTGCAGCCTGTGCCCGCGGTCCAGACGCACCGTCCGGCTCTGTCCCTGCATCCTGATCGCTGTCTGCAGCCGCACCTGCTGCAGGTGACTCTGCGCTGGGGGTATAGTCCTCACCCAGGGACCACCTTAGCCCCGCCCCCCGGGACGCCACTGGCTGCGGGGCGGGGCCAGGGCTGGTGACAGACAGGGGGTGTCCCCTGCACCCTAATCCATGGAGCTGGACAGGGGCTAAGTATAGACTCTCCCAGTAAGGAGATGGCTGAGCATGGAGGGGGGGTGCTGACACCTGCTAATGGCTCCTATATGTGCTGTATTGTGGTAACACACAGCTCTCACATGGTGCAGAGTACTCTCTGCTTTATGTCATAGTGCCTCCATTGCAGGGTGAGTCTGACCCTTGTGTGTGGACTACAACCCCCATCAGACAGGGCAACAGGAAGCTGCTTATGACACAGTATTGCAGCATCCTCTCTATCATACATCCTGCAGGGAGGGATGTGGTGAGTATGGATACAGTATAGGAAGATGCTGACTCATTCAGTCCTGGCAGAGAACTGCAGGTTGGTCCTCAGAACTGACTCTTCACCCCCAGGGCTGCCAAGAGGAATTCAGGGCCCCGGTACAACAAATTTGTGGGGCCCCCCCTTATAGTTGAGCATGCAAAAAAATTTTGCGCCGCCTCACGGCGGCGCAAATTTTTTCAAAGTTGTAGTTAGGCATTTGGGGGCGTGGCTAACATCGAAATCACTAGGCACTCAATTCGCCGGAGCGTCACATATGTCCAAGCACTCCTGACTTTCAGGACATCTACCACCACAGTGTAGTATACAAAGAATGCAGTGTGTACACAAACAGTTCAGTCTTGGCCTGCACCTAACATTGGGCACAACACTCACCAAAAATTGGTATTGTCCCTACTAGAATCACAACATTTCACACACTCTGCTGCTCTCTCCTACCTGTTCTTCTCACTTTCTCCACCTGTGGCTGCTGGTTTCTTTAGTTGTGGCTTGTCTGGATCCTGGAATGTTGAAGGACCTATTTGGAAAAAAAAATGGCTACACTTAGAAAATTACAGCCAGCCCCGGCGTTAAATCAATAGCACCCACAATTAATAATTAGGCATTCCTCCAGCCCCAACATTAAAATAATAGTATTCACATTTAATAAATAAACCTATTCCCTTCCTGCAAACAGCAATACCTATTTCCCGCAACCATCACTGCCATTAAATAACTCATAGTCACATTTAATAAATAGACCTCATTCTCCCCAAACTCATCCCCACATTCAATAGCCCCCAAACCACCCCATCTTAAATTAAGTCCCCACTATTAAATTGCCTCCCCATCACCCTACAAACAAAATAGCACCCATTAATTTGCCACCATCTACCTCACACTCACTACATTGCAACAAGCCCCCTGTGCACATTACTGTGCCCCTTCATCACTACACTGTGCCCCCTTATGTTCACACTGCGCCCTCCATGCTGCTTCCCCTCCTTTTTATTCACTCTGTACATTTCTCCCACTTTTTTTTCATTCTGTACATCTCTCCCCACTTTTTTTTCATTCTGTACATCTCTCCCTGCTTTTTTTTCATTCTGTACATCTCTCCCCACTTTTTTTTTCATTCTGTACATCTCTCCCCGCTTTTTTTTCATTCTGTACATCTCTCCCCACTTTTTTTTTCATTCTGTACATCTTTCCCCACTTTTTTTTTCATTCTGTACATCTTTCCCCACTTTTTTTTTCATTCTGTACATCTTTCCCCACTTTTTTTTTCATTCTGTACATCTTTCCCCACTTTTTTTTTCATTCTGTACATCTTTCCCCACTTTTTTTTTCATTCTGTACATCTCTCCCCCTTCTTTGTCACACTCTCCCTTTCTACTTTCCTTCCCTTGACTCTCTGTTCTTTACTTACTTGTTAGTTTCTTTCTTTTCTTCTGTGTTCTCTTCTTTCTTCTTGCTTGGTCCCCTCTGCGACGTTCCTCACTGACTGTCGGGCGTGACTTGATGACGTCACGCCCGACAGTCAGTGTGAAACGAGCAGAGAGGAGGGAGGGCGGCGCGATCAGGTGAATATGTAAATTTATTTTTTTTTTAACTATCTAGCTCCCCCCACCAACGGACGGGTCGGACACCCCAAGCCCCCCCCCCCCCCCCTCCCCGGGAAAAAAAAAAAAAAAAAGAAGACAAAAATAAAAAAAAATTGCAATAAAGAAAAGTGTAAAAAATAAAATAAAATTCAGCGGTGGGGGCCCGGTCCGGGCCCCCTGGCATGGCCGGGCCCGGGTAAATAGTACCCGCTCCCCCCCCCTCTCGGCGGCCCTGTTCACCCCCTTCCCTCTCCCTGCCTGTGTTCTGTTCTGGACTGGTCACTGTTATACTGACTTCTAATAGGATTGTTACCATTCAGTGTCAGGTGCTGTAGGGCTTTGTGGTGGCAGAGTTGTAATATATCATACATTATCATGGGACACTTTGTAATGCAGAATTGCCCTGTGTATTAATCCACCAATTCATGTAGTGCATTTTGTGCACAGAAAGTCTGTCCAGCTGTCACTCACACTTTGCCTACTTAATTTGTGAAGCCCTTCCCACATGAGGGACATATTTAGTTATAGGATAAACATTGCAGTTCTTTCATTTATATTATTCCACTTAATAATACACAACCTTTAACATATATTAATGTCAAATAATGGCTTCACGTGCTCTTTAAGACCTGTGGCATTTCTGGAACCTATACATTGTATAATCTGTTTTTCTGCAGTACTGAAAATGTTATTTCACAGTGACAGACCCCCTCCCGATGAACAATAGGCCGCACTGTGTGGCTCTATGAAATGTCTTCCGAGCGTGGGCTCCGGGAATGAAGTGCATGTGCTCACAGAGAATGGGGCTGTATTGACGGCTGGTGCTGTGTTGTGAGCGAAAACGCCCAAACTGAGCAACTGTGTCCCTCACGTGCTTGTGTCCCCAATGCCCAGCGCCCCCTCCTTTTATGGGGAAAATGGGCCAGGTAGCAAAACAGATACAAATATATATAATGAACATCCCTGTGCTGCCCTATGCAGATGCCTAGTTTGCCTGCACTGGGCACAAGGTAAGGATGATGCTGGCTCAAGTTCCTGCCAGTCTGTCCTCCATCCGCCAACTGGTGCAGGAGTCATTCTTGTGGATGCCGACAGATAACTGACGCCTGCGTTCTCTTCTATTCCGATATACAGATAGGGAAGGGGGGGGGGGGCGGCGGATCACACAGTTCAATATGATTATTACATCCTCCTTAGTTGCCCCTTGAGGTAGTGTGCTGATCACCCCAGATGGCAAGGTATAAGGCCTGGGGGCTCACGTGTGCTCCAAACCTGTCTTTCCATATGAATGCCAGCAATTCTAGCAAATTATATATGCTATATTGACTACAAACTTTGAATAAACATAAAATAAATGTGCTGACGGGCTGTATCATTCCAGGAGACAAAGGCAGGTGACAGATTAATGTCTTGTGTCATTGGCCAGCAAAGCAGCAGCGGAACTACCGCCATTGCAGAATTGCAATTATTATTACACTGAACTGGAAGGTAGATATACACCCCTGGCCCCTCCTAAAAATTTACTCTGGGTCCAGTGATTGCTAGTTACACCCCTGTTCTAAGGTAATGGAAATGCTGCACAGGGGCTATACATCGGTGGATTTATACACAGGGGCTGGACCAGTGATGTCACAGAATGCTCACTGATATTCTCAGCTTTGCAACTTGAGCTTTTTTTCCCTGATTAGATCAGTGTTATAAAGATGTGGCTTCAGCTTTGTATACACATATATATAATATACATACACAATATACAAAATATATATATATTCTTGGATTTAGTTGTGGTGACGCTGCGGTTCAAGCTGTTTTTCCCTAAAAGCTGTATGGGGGGAGCACATGTCTGGATCCATGTCACTACTGTATCGGAGAGACGGAATAGGTAGCAGTCTGAGTGATGAACGTGGCCTCTCCGCCATTGTCCAGTAACACATAATCCCAGCTCCCTGTTGTGCCTCTTGTAACAGATGAAACAAAGACCCCTCAGTGTAGCCGGGGAGGGTGGGGGGGGGGGGGGGGCAACAGGCAGCGATGTCTCCATCCAGATGGTGAAATCATCCACACAAAGCAGAGCTGCTCAGGGGGTGATGGGCGCTGGGGGCCTAGTTATTGGCCGCGCTGCCCACACGCTCGGATAATTCAGAGGAATTAGGGGAATTGTGCCGCTGTCAGCAATGTGCCGGGGTGATTACAAACACCCATCACCAGGGATCCTGCCAGAAAGTGAGGTTATCCCCCCATCCCTCCGCTGACATGTCTGTATGACACAGAGCACCGGTCCTGTCCGCTCGCTGGTGTCCAGGGGGGGTCGTAACCCTCTCACTGCCAGCAGGAAATCTCAAGGAACCTGTGTGTGGGTGTGAGCCCCCCACTCCCCCCAAGCAATTGCAAGGTCCGAGATCGCCCCTCCTTTCAGAAACACTGTATATATAATAAGTCTGTAATTCTTGCACTGGCTCCTGTTTACAGTGGTGGCATTTGTAGGAACAGGGTGGGATAGTCTGGAGGAATAGGGACCTCACCTCTGTTGGCATTTCAAAAAAGGCGGCAGCTCTTATGAAACAAATCCCCCCTCCATGCTGCTTGTAGTGGTCACTGATCAGGGGGAGATCAGGTGGTGATGGGGCCGACTCAGGCGAGATCAGAGCCATCTTAACAACATTATGGGCCCCCAAGTAATCCAGTGCACTTGGGCCCCTACCTACACAACCACTCACAGGAACAATAATTTAAATTTTCAATAAAATTAAGTTTATATTTATTGGTACCTGCAACAAAAATCAGTGTTTAAACATTAAAAAAAACATGCTGTACAGCTGTGCCCCGATACATGGGTGAATAGTTTTTTTTAAATTGGACCCTGCCTATGGGGCCCCTGGGCAACTGCCCAACGTGCCCAGGGGGAAAGACAGCCCTGGGCATGATATATATTTGATTGATACTTTGAAACGCTGATTTGTTCTGTCTAGAACCTGTGGAAATTGGATTACGCTTACGCACCTTGCACAGTGGAAATTTTATTAATATATTGAGTCCTTCCTCTTCCTGAACTGTTATATAGATAGATGTTGTGGCAAAAAGGCCATTAAGGGAGAGACTAATAACTTCTCTGGTAGTCTGCAGCCTCAAGCTTAAATAGCTGGGCTTGTGTTGTGGTCGGGTCGACCAATGCCAGACAGTGGCCGATGACTAGTGAGGGTCGCATGGAAGTGTAAAATACTTCGCCTAGTTTTTGTGAATTACTAGAACTACAAGAGTTGCTCGTTATACCACCCTGACACATTTCTGAATAAGCTACAGCAAAGTGGTTCAGAATATCTGTGTCAGCATCGTTTGTTTGGCGTTCCTTTCAATATATATATATATTTACACACTATCCCATACATAGATGTACACACTAGTTATAACGTCTGGATAAATAACCGTTCATCATGTGATTTGTGTTTGCAGGACTATTCCTGCTCTAGAATATCTACGTTGGTTTTAAGTCACAGTCCAGAGTCCCGCTGGAGATTCCTAAACCATGACACATCTACCACAGCGACGGGCGTGAGGGTCTCACGGAAACCAGAGGGCAGAGTCCTGTGGGAACCTCTCCGGGATTAGAGAGATCAGGAGAGAAGAAGGTGTAACGTTGATGTAACCTGATGATCGTATTGTATCACATATCCCCAGACATAATCCTCTATATGAAGGTTATCTATACATGAGAGATGGAGGCAGGTATGTGATGCACAGATGGCAGGATCACCGTGGATCATATGACACCGGCATGCTGGTATTATGTTATGTTACCAAGTGAAACCATTGATAAATTGTCCTCTAACCCCATATGGGGCTTGTGCTCGGAGACCGGGATTATATGGGATCTATGTCTATCATCTGATAGATGTTTCCTATAGCTCCAGCAATGTACATCTTTGCCAACACTTTATAATATTTTCCAGGATCCTTTTGCTGCTGATCCAGCGCATCAACATGTGATCCTGTCACTGTGGAATCTGGAGCACTACAACCACCAGCATGTCGTGTTTGCTGAAGTGTGATTGTTTGTATCGTAGATACTCTTATTCAGTGCATTTTATAAAGCCTAGTGAATAATATTAGATGGTGAGAATTACATCCAACATGCAGAGGAAATTTTGTTGCGCGGTTGTCAATTCTGAAAAATAGGGACAATTTTGTGGACAAGTCTGGAAAATTAGGGACTGTTGGCAACTACTGAATTATCTTCTAATGGGTCAAATCCTCTTGTTCTTTATTAAGTACTGATAAACTACAGAGGATTGGCTGACGACTCTGCACGATTCACGTAAGTAATCGTAGCATCGGTTGCAAACATTGTGTTTTACAAAGATTCACGCAGAAGTGTCTCTCGCTAGCAGAGTGCATGACCACTATTGTGTATACTTTGTTATTTACAGTGCAGCTATGTTGCGCTAAGCTTACGCCATTGTGTCTGCAGCCATTGACCTTGAAAAATGACTTTTGAAAACACATTTCTTTGTTTGTTGAAGTTACATCCCAGCCCCCTCAGATTTTCGAGCTTTTCTAACACACACACGGACAAACTTCCTGCAGTAAGGACATTATTTTTATGTCTTATATTTTAATTCTAATTTTTTTTATTGGTTGAAATTTTGAAATGTTTTTTTCTACATTACACTAATGGTTTAGTATGTGGATTTAATGTATTCTTTTGTATTGTTAATTTTTCATTATTTGGAGTGTGTTTAATTTCTGACATAAAACAGCGGAAACGTCCCTGTAGATGACCGCAAGACGTTGTCACCCGCGACGCCAGCAACTGAGACATCGCCGTGCCAGGGAGTGTGTCTACAGGCCACGTGTCAGCCAGTTGCCGTGGTCCTACGCCGCTATCGGCTCAAGTAATGCGGATGTGTAAGTACACCAGTGTTCATGTAATAGGGTTAGTATAGTAGAGAGTATAATTGGTAATGAGGTTAATTGAGGCTATACACGTATTTCCCTGCAGCTTTGGCTGAAGTCTACATACACCTATCGGAAACCCGGTGCGTTTGCTGCCTATGCCGATTTCACCTGTGGGTGGAATGACGCCCTATTTGCGCTTGCGGTTAATGTGGCGCATATGATATCGAGCAGCTGATCGCATCCCGAGAAACAGTGTTTATAATAAATAACTAATGTTCACTATTTAACTCTTCCTGTATCTCTTAGGGGGGTATTCAATTGTTAGCGTTAACGGGGAAAAACGAGCGCTCAAAAAATATTACCGTTTATACGGTAATATTGCGCGTGAAAAGCGTTAATACGGTAGTTTACTCGCGGAATTTCAGCTCACTGCTCAAGCTGAAATTTCGCGAGTAATTACCGTATTAACGCTAAGATTTTTTGAGCGCTCGTTTTTTTCCGTTAACGCTAACAATTGAATACCCCCCTTAGTATCCAATTAATAATCTGTTCCCCTCTGTGATTATAGTTTCATTATTTAGGATTACAATGTATCACCTAAAAACAGATACATTACAATAACATTGTTTGAATATTGTATCTAATAAGTGATTCGTGCGACTGGACGGTGTTAGTAATAAAAGTCACATTACCCTATTCGTACACAGTATAATGTAATGTAGCGTCATACACACAGGAGAAAATAGTGTCCGAACAGTTATTAACAAATGAAAAATTCACATTTACCATATAAAATGTAATGAAATACTAACACTGTCATTTCTCTCGTTTACCGCTGTACAGATCTGTAGGGATTGTTCTTTCCTGCAGTAATCCAAATAGAAATGACAATAAGAACTTCGTCGCCCACCTGACCTCTAGCGTCTTCACCCTTTGACCAAGGAACGCTAACCGAGTTTATACGTAGCAAGCCTCCAACATCTGCCTTCTTGTTGGTGGTTGTTGACTTGTTATGTCTCAAACATTGACCCCAACTGTCCAACCTGAAGTTGTGGGACATTGAGTGTAATAATCGTACAGGAGTAACGAGCCGAGGACTGGAAAGAAGATAATGGGAGCTGATGACAGAAGAATATCATAATTGACATGATAGAGAATTTTACCGCTATGTGGGCAAAATATAGACCAGGCTCGTGTTCAATGATCACATTCGTGGAAAGTCATGTAAGACACAACGTGTGCCGAGACTGCGATACGAGAGCAGCAGATTGTCCTTAAGGTGGATGATTAATATTTCCAGACGTGATCTCTACCTCTACATGGAAACGCTCGCGGATTACGTGACGGTTTTATTATCCAAAAATAAAGTGTCAATAAACAACTGGTGGCTCTGAAGGGACTTTCTGGTTGTCCTGAGGGACGGGATATTGATTCCAATCTTTTTTTGGGCCACCAGGATCTAATCTCTTCTTTTAACAAAAGTATCTGATGATGGAACCGTTCTCAGGTATCCGTGTGACCTTGTGACTACACGAAAGATGAACGTCCGATCTCAGCATCTCTATTGCTGTCTAATGTCCTGATTACTTTTTAAGCTAAATTCCCAAAAAACAGTGTTAAAAGCGTCTTTTGCAGCTTGAATCAGGTTAAAAGCGACAACTTTGACCTGAACAAGTGCTGTTATCGCTCCATAGACATTAAAGATCTTTAGTTAGGAGGAGGAGAAAATTATCATCAAAATTTTCATCCCAATTTTTCGACAAAATGAAAGTTTCACATGATCTTAAATGTCTGTAATATATTTCTTGTGTTAAATGTTATCCGCTAAAATAGGCATGTAAAATAAAATATGGCCATGACAGTACTATGGAGCATGATAAATAGACAATATAGCCCCGTTTTGGCTGGCCGAAGTGCACAGACTATATTGCCAGCTCTACTAAATGGGCTATGGGGTGGGCGTAGTGTTGCCCCCGATATATCTGTACAGTTTCATCTTCATTCATCCGGTATAATCCAGTGTTATAGTAATAGTCTGTGAGAGTGAACAACTGACACCTATACACCCCCCTGCCGGCGGTACTCCAGCGTGCTGAGAGTGACTCCATTGTGGGTGTACGCCCTGGCTGGCACCAACGTTTCTAGAGAATGGTGCTCAGTGTTGAATTCCCCTGAACTTCATCACTCTCAGCCTTTGAATGTTAAAATGAGTTTTTCTGCTGAGCCAGGATTTAAAGGGAAGAAGATTTGTCATGTTCTAAGCTACTTCTCCAGTCACTTACTGAGACGATCGTGGATATTGTAAGTAAATATAATTAGTGTTGGACATTTCACTAACGTACAGATGGAAAGTGACACAATGATTGCACAATCATTTATGGAGAAAAGTGTGGTGTGGCAATTGTACCCTGCTTGGAATTCTGAATGTGCAAATGTTTCATGCTGTCAAGTGATTATTATCATTAATATCCTTTATTTGTTAGGCGCCACAAGAGTTCCGCAGCGCCGTACATTGCACGAACAGTAGACTATACAGGGTAAAACATAACTGAACAGTAAACAAAAATACGAAAACTTCAGAAGCTCCAGGCAGGCTAATGCAGTAAGGACGGAGCAGAAGAACAGGTATGGACACAGGAAGGAAGAGGGCCCTGCTCAAGTGAGCTTACATCCTAAGGGAGGGTGAACAAAACTTGGGTAGAAAGGGGGCCAGTTGACGTATAAGGGATAGAAAAGGGCTGGGAGGAGGGAGGGGAGAACGGGTTAGGTGATGGTTGGTAGACTTTGAGGAACAGGTGGATTTTAAGTGCCCGTTTAAAGGAGCACAGATTGTGAGAGAGACGGATGGAGCGAGGGAGGTCGTTCCAGTGAAGGGGGGCTGCACGGGAGAAGTCTTGGATTCTAGAGTGGGAAGAGGTGATAAGGGTGAAGGAGAGGCGGCGATCATTGGCTGAGCGCAGGGAGCGGGCAGGAATGTGAATGAAGAGGAGGTTAGAGATATAAGGGGCAGTAGAGTGGGAGAGAGCCTTGTAAGTGGTGGTGAGTTTGAAAGGGATCCTGTAGGGGAAGGGGAGCCAGTGTAAGGCGAGGCAGAGAGGGGAGGCAGAGGAGGAGCGGCGTGAGAGGACGATGAGTCTTGCAGCCGAATTGAGAATAGAGTGGAGGGGGGCGAGGTGGGAGAGGGGGAGGCCGGTAAGGAGGAGGTTGCAGTAATCCAGGCGGGAGATGATGATTACTTTTCAACTGCAAACGTTTTATAGGGAACCAAATGTCAGCATCTGCCGGGGTGAAAACCTTGCACCAGTCAATGGGAAGCGTTATTCATCTACGGGGACATTTCCTGCTGAGGTCAGATTCGGATACAGAGAGCTGAATCAAATTCGGACGTAAGTCCGATTGCATTCCGTATCTTGAGTAAAATAGACCCACGCTTGTGCTGAAACAGAGCTTACGTCAATGAACGCAATTGCATGTAATTTATGTCTGATTGTGAATGACACTGAAGACTGCCTACATCCTGAGAGGCGGAACTGGGGAGGGAAGTGGCGGAGAGGATCGTAGGCAATGTACAGTAAGGGCGTGGCGGGGGCGTTTAGATGTAGATGTGGCCGAATTAAGTTTTGGGGTTCTCTTAAGCTGTGTAATTTGCACCACGTCCAGGTCAGGTGTAAGTACCGAGTGATAGTGAGTACGACTTTTGCAATCAAAACTAACTGATATAATATATTTATGTGCGTTCTACTGGGACTTTATATTCCACATATATATTATACATATCCTGCAGTGTGCTGTGTCTGTCTCAATACAGCAAGTGCCGTATATGCAGAGCGCACCTACACCCGTATTCACCAAGAGATGTAGCGCATATTGATATACTATTGGATTTGAATACAGTCCAAATTACACTCAAGTTCCCTGCTCTTCTTTAAAAAATTGCGTGTAAGTTGTGTTTAGACTTAAATCAGGCCCAGAGTGCAGGATAGGATATTCTGAGCAGCGTGTCAAATAAGTAACGGCAGCGTCACTGGAACAGAAGAAATTAATGGAGATTTTTAAGCTATTGATCCCAAGAAATCAGACGATAGTGACCAGTAGGTGGCAGTAGGGGCACAGTGCTGATCCTATCTGGCTGCATCGTGGACTGATCGTTGGCACCAACTGACCTTTATGAGGCATCATCATAGACCCATCAATCACTGAACCTGTTTGTTTCTGTATTTACATCTTACGACACATTAAACCTTGTTTACATTTACTGATCTGCTCCTCTGTGCTCTGCAAGAGTTGCGTTATACATCAATTTATCCGATTGCCATTTTTGGGATCAGGATGATATATATTCCCCCTGAGAGACTAACCTGTGACTCAGAGTAACCTACATGACGGCATATGTCAGCGATATAAATTTTTGTTGTAAAGGAATTTCATTTTCTATTCGTCTACTTGGTTTGCACGCAGGAAAAAAATCCACGGCTTGTTCTTTTCTTCTTTACTTTCAACTCAACTTTAGGACAAAGTCACTTTTAAGAAACGATGTCCCGGCTGACATCTGTCGTGGGCGCGATGACTAAATCCAGCTACACAAGACCCATACACCGCGAAATTCACTATTCACCACTTACTCAGCGACATCTAGTTAGGCCCAGCTGCCAAATACCCAAAAGTCACGTCTGTAAATCCCCTGACAGAGGTGCAATCACCGATCTTGTCAACAGGCAAATATCCCTCCTAATTACCAGAGCGAAGCAGCTCAGTAATCCAGACTGTCGTCCAACTGGCTGGAGATCTGGCCCTGAGCGATCAGTCATACACCAGCTACCCTGAGGAGGTTCAGTGCAATCTTCTATGTGACTCGCTGTCCCCCTGATAAAGGTGAAGGTCCACCCTCCCCTGGGTGCTGTGACCGGCTCAGCAGTAATGGATAAAATTAGTAGAAGAGAGTGCACAATAATGTACATTTACGAGCCGCAGAGGATAGCGGTCCTCGTTGCTTGTTATTTCAGCACCTAATCGTATTAGTAGTAACCACAAATACCCACTTATCAGTCAATTTACCAAACCCCGGGGAGAACCTAGATTTACTGCTTATTACAGTGATAGAAAATATAGTTTCACCCCAAACTAAGAAGAACATGTTAGCTGCTCCCTGGCGATAATGGCTGACAGCGGTAAGAAGATAGTCCAGAGAGAAACGGCGCAGTCGCGACGCAGGACTGGAAATGCACATTGGACCTGGGCTTCCACTTAAATCAATAAAAGAATAATAAAAAAATAGATTTTTTTTTTTTAGTCTAAGGAAAAAAGCTTTGTTTTAATAATAAAACTTTTCTTTTTCTCAATACTGACCCCCGGTTATCCCAATGCTGAGATGGTGATAACGATAAGAGCACATGGTAAATAGGCGTGATCTTGCTTTTCATGCAGAGCGCCCCAGCGAACGCCATCGCCTGTGATACCGTGTTATAGCTAACGCCGGTCTGGCGGCTTTGGTGCGTAGGGAAGAAGCTCTGTCTCCCTTTCCGAAATAGACCCCTGTGAAACACCCCCTGTAAAAATAGTCTGCACATATATTTGTGGTTTGCAAAATGCGCAGGTGTTAGATTTTAGGACGGCTGATTTTGTAAAGATGGGGAAACGTGTGAGGGACTTCTTGGCAGAGTAGAAGAACTTGGAGTGCAGGAGAGGTGGGAAACATTAAAAAGTGTAACACTAAAAGCAACAGACCGTTGTATCAGAAGGGTTAGGAAAAGCACAAGGAAAAGGAAGCCAAAAGAAGTAGCGAGTATTGTGAATGCAAAACAGATGGCCTTTAGAAAATATAAGCAGACTCAGAATAATGAAGACAATAAGCTGTATCTTGAAAGACAGAAGGAGGCTGAGAAGGTAATCAGATGTGCAAAGGCCCAGTCGGTAGGTAAAGGGGGCAAAACTTTTTTTAGGTATATAAGTGAAAAGGAGAAAAATTCAAGGAGGAATAATAAGGTTAAAGACAGAGAGTGAGAGTGTTGTTCAGGGAGACAAGGTAATAGATCATCTCATACTTGCCAACTCTCCTGGAATGTCCGGGAGATTCCTGATTGGTCTCCTGGACTCCCGGGAGAGTATGGTAGCCTCCCACATCTGCCCACTTTCTGTGAAGTGGGCAGAATTATATAAAAAAAAGTGGGCATTTGGCCCCGCCCCCACTGTAAAATGACCGCTGTAAAACGCCCACCTCCCCTACGCAGCTCCCGGACGCCATCATTTGAAGGTCGACAAGTATGGATCATCTTAATAAGTATGTATGCTCAGTGTTCACTACAGAAAGAGCAGGGAAGGGGCCACAGTTTAGTTATAAGTATACCCATAAAAATGAGGTAGATACAAGTACATTTACAGAAGAGAAGGTCCTAACAGAGCTCTCAGAGCTGAAAGTGGATAAATCAATAGGGCCAGATGGGATACATCCAAGGATACTAGGAGAGCTTAAAGAGGTCCTGGTAACACGCTACTGTGCGTATATAAAAACACAAAACAGATGAAGGACCCCCCCCCATGAGAATCCTATGTGTCTCCCACATCATGTAATGCACCCTCCCTCAGAACCCCAGAGACTGCCGATAGTCGCAGCGGACGGTCTGGTGCTCAACCAGATGGTCGCTGAGTGATGAAATATATAATGAACAGAACTAATATCAGTACAAGGTGCTAGGCAGCCATTAGTGTCTGTCAGTGACTCGGCATACATTATAAATACATTATAAAACAGAAGGCAATACGTCTCCCCTTCACTCGTCACCAGACATGTCAGAATGTTCTCCTAACAGATTCATCCGACCTCCCGTCGAGCTGTACTCACAAACACAGCTGTCAGACGCTGCGCAGAACGAGGTGAGGTCTCCGGGTGAGGTGAGGACTCTGGGAGAATCAACTATATCAGAATCATCTTGTAACATCCACCAGGTATCCCTGTAAACAGTATTAAGGTCAGTGGATATTGTTACCAATCAATAAATAATCCACCATCATATCTCTACAGGTCTATTTAGTAAGATGCGGCGTTAGCGCTGAAGATCACCTATCGCCATTATTTTATTATTACAATGTCGGCGCAGCTGAGCGATCTTCAGCTTCCTCTGCGGTACCCGGGCGGTAAGAGATAACTTACCGCTTGGCCGCGCAGTCTCAGCGCATGCATATACAGCTCGTTGGTTGGTGCTGCTCAGTGATACAAAGTCTGAGCCAGTTTCATTTTGTGACCAAAGAAAATTTAAAAATAGATTAAAAAACAATATTTTAAAAGAATGTAAAACTTTTTTAGACCATATTAGCCATTGGAAAAAATTCTTTCTTCTAAGAAAAAAAAATTTTTTCATTAATTTTCTTCTTTGGCCATCCTCAAATGGTGATACTGAGGAAGTATTGCTTGTGCCGCGTTAAAGCACCTTATATTTATATATATTATATAGTTACAGCGGTTATTGATCCAAACGATTTTTATTCTGACGTTTCTGCCATAAATAACTATCCAATCTTATTGTCGTTATGACAAGATCCAAATCCCGTAATGTTGATTTTAGAAGACTGTGATATTCAGCAAAGTTGGAGCTAATTACATATGACCTGAATGTCCCTGGATGGGTCCCAGAATGTCCCTTGAAAATGAAGAATGATGGATGGAGCATGTGGCATTTGTATCTGTGTTTTGGACACGTCGACCTGTGTAAACTGATCCCTGTAACGTAATAATAGTCTTTCACTTTTTTCAAGCCCTGTAAATCTCCGAAGCGTGCTCCAAGCATGCCAAAGGGTTAATGTCAGTGCCCGTTTCATAACGCGGAGCAGGAGCCTTGGCACGGACATCAGTGGTACACGGCAGCAAACTGCTTGCTCTCACTTTTAGCTTATCCCCAAAGTGCGTTCCAGACGGATAACAAGGTGCCAAGATGTTCTGCTTGGTATCACGCATGAGATATGTTACATGGATAATATTTCTGTTTACAGAACCGTGAAACTCAGAACTGTTCTCTCAATGTCATGGAGAGCAGAGAGCAGCCTGGCCCGGGTAACGGACATAGATGGTGATCTACGAGGACTCCTGGATTCCACCAGGAAGGATGTCCATGGTGTAGGAAGGAGTTAGTGGGAATCCTTGTGGAGCTGAGAAAGACATCTCCCATTAACACTATCGCCTCACCACGGTGTTTATAGATCTGCCTTTTCCAAGATTATCACACACTCACAGGGGTTTTGGCAATGAGTAAACAGCTTTAGAAGCCGCACTACATACTCGTGATTCAATGGAAAATGAAGTAGAAACTAAAAAAACAACTGGGAATTTAGAGGAACCTACACTAAAGCCTAATTTGTTTCAGAATCAGGTTTGGTGCCACCTGGATTTTTATATTTTGATATAACCTATGTGAGAACTTTTCAAACATTAATGTCTACCTGTTACCTACACAAAGTGTAAGCAGACACTTTGTGGGCTAAAGTAAACGTATATTCAGCCTCATGCTTCAATTATGTCACTGGTTCCTAGTGACTGGATAGGCTGCACTCTCAGTGATGTCACTGGTTCCTAGTGACTGGATAGGCTGCACTCTCAGTGATGTCACTGGTTCCTAGTGACTGGATAGGCTGCACTCTCAGTGATGTCACTGGTTCCTAGTGACTGGATAGGCTGCACTCTCAGTGATGTCACTGGTTCCTAGTGACTGGATAGGCTGCACTCTCAGTGATGTCACTGGTTCCTAGTGACTGGATAGGCTGCACTCTCAGTGATGTCACTGGTTCCTAGTGACTGGATAGGCTGCACTCTCAGTGATGTCACTGGTTCCTAGTGACTGGATAGGCTGCACTCTCAGTGATGTCACTGGTTCTTAGTGACTGGATAGGCTGCACTCTCAGTGATGTCACTGGTTCCTAGTGACTGGATAGGCTGCACTCTCAGTGGTGTCACTGGTTCTTAGTGACTGGATAGGCTGCACTCTCAGTGATGTCACTGGTTCCTAGTGACTGGATAGGCTGCACTCTCAGTGATGTCACTGGTTCCTAGTGACTGGATAGGCTGCACTCTCAGTGATGTCACTGGTTCCTAGTGACTGGATAGGCTGCACTCTCAGTGATGTCACTGGTTCCTAGTGACTGGATAGGCTGCACTCTCAGTGATGTCACTGGTTCCTAGTGACTGGATAGGCTGCACTGTCAGTGATGTCACTAGTTCCTATTGACTGGATAGGCTGCACTGTCAGTGATGTCACTGGTTCCTATTGACTGGATAGGCTGCACTCTCAGTGATGTCACTGGTTCCTAGTGACTGGATAGGCTGCACTCTCAGTGATGTCATTGGTTCCTAGTGACTGGATAGGCTGCACTCTCAGTGATGTCACTGGTTCCTAGTGACTGGATAGGCTGCACTCTCAGTGATGTCACTGGTTCCTAGTGACTGGATAGGCTGCACTCTCAGTGATGTCACTGGTTCCTAGTGACTGGATAGGCTGCACTCTCAGTGATGTCACTGGTTCCTAGTGACTGGATAGGCTGCACCCTCAGTGATGTCACTGGTTCCTAGTGACTGGATAGGCTGCACTCTCAGTGGTGTCACTGGTTCTTAGTGACTGGATAGGCTGCACTCTCAGTGATGTCACTGGTTCCTAGTGACTGGATAGGCTGCACTCTCAGTGATGTCACTGGTTCCAAGTGACTGGATAGGCTGCACTCTCAGTGATGTCACTGGTTCCTAGTGACTGGATAGGCTGCACTCTCAGTGATGTCACTGGTTCTTAGTGACTGGATAGGCTGCACTCTCAGTGATGTCACTGGTTCCTAGTGACTGGATAGGCTGCACTCTCAGTGATGTCACTGGTTCCTAGTGACTGGATAGGCTGCACTCTCAGTGATGTCACTGGTTCCTAGTGACTGGATAGGCTGCACTCTCAGTGATGTCACTGGTTCCTAGTGACTGGATAGGCTGCACTCTCAGTGATGTCACTGGTTCCTAGTGACTGGATAGGCTGCACTGTCAGTGATGTCACTAGTTCCTATTGACTGGATAGGCTGCACTGTCAGTGATGTCACTGGTTCCTATTGACTGGATAGGCTGCACTCTCAGTGATGTCACTGGTTCCTAGTGACTGGATAGGCTGCACTCTCAGTGATGTCACTGGTTCCTAGTGACTGGATAGGCTGCACTCTCAGTGATGTCACTGGTTCCTAGTGACTGGATAGGCTGCACTCTCAGTGATGTCACTGGTTCCTAGTGACTGGATAGGCTGCACTCTCAGTGATGTCACTGGTTCCTAGTGACTGGATAGGCTGCACTCTCAGTGATGTCACTGGTTCCTAGTGACTGGATAGGCTGCACCCTCAGTGATGTCACTGGTTCCTAGTGACTGGATAGGCTGCACTCTCAGTGGTGTCACTGGTTCTTAGTGACTGGATAGGCTGCACTCTCAGTGATGTCACTGGTTCCTAGTGACTGGATAGGCTGCACTCTCAGTGATGTCACTGGTTCCTAGTGACTGGATAGGCTGCACTCTCAGTGATGTCACTGGTTCCTAGTGACTGGATAGGCTGCACTCTCAGTGATGTCACTGGCTCCTAGTGACTGGATAGGCTGCATTCTCAGTGATGTCACTGGTTCCTTGTGACTGGATAGGCTGCACTCTCAGTGATGTCACTGGTTCCTAGTGACTGGATAGGCTGCACTCTCAGTGATGTCACTGGCTCCTAGTGACTGGATAGGCTGCATTCTCAGTGATGTCACTGGTTCCTTGTGACTGGATAGGCTGCACTCTCAGTGATGTCACTGGTTCCTAGTGACTGGATAGGCTGCACTCTCAGTGATGTCACTGGTTCCTAGTGACTGGATAGGCTGCACTCTCAGTGATGTCACTGGCTCCTAGTGACTGGATAGGCTGTGCTTTTCAAGCCTTCTCACATATTCCCTTCTTTAAAGTTACACTAAACCATTTAAAAGCTTTTCCATCTAATTCATAATGGAGTTATAAACAAATATACTTATAGAAAAGTCTGTACATTGTGTGACAGCTACAAGCAGCCATTAAACAACCCATTTAAAGACTCCCCCACCCCCATCATGGTCGGACTGGTCCCCCGATAGGCCCCGACCCTGATCGCTCCCCTCTTCATTGGTGGGGGGAGCGGATTTTTTATTTTATTTTTTTTAAAAAAAGAATACTCACGTGACTGCGGCACTGCCCGACCCCTCTCTGCTTCGTTCGCAATGAATGTCGGGCGTGATGTCATCACACCCAACGTTCAGTGAGGAGCGTCGCAGACAGGAGTCGGAAAGAAGAGAAGAAAGATAGTGAAGGAACAGAAGGGGGGAGCAGAGTGAAGGTGGAGCATGGCGTAAAATAAAGGGGGAGCATGGCAGAGAGTAAAAAGGGGCAAAGACAGCATGGCAGAGTGTGAAGGGGGGGCCAAAGCAGCATGGCACAGGGTGATGAAGGGGGGCCAGGGGAAGGGGAGGGGCAAAAGCAGCATGGAGGGCGCAGTGTGATCATAAGTAGGCACAGCATGGTGATTAAGGGGCACAGTAATGTGTGTGTGATGGCACAGCGGGCTTGTGGCAATTTAATGTGTGTGTGGTAGGTGGTCGCTAATTAATGGGTGCTATTTTGCTTGTAGGGTGATGGGGCAATTTAATTTTATAATGGGGACTATTAATGTAAGATGGGGTGGTTTGGGGGCTATTAATTGAATGTGGGGCTGAGTTTGAGGAGCATGAGGTCTATTTATTAAATGTGAATATGAATTATTTACTGGCAGTGACGGTTGCGGGAAATAGGTATATTTATTATACGTAAATGCAATTATTTTATTTAACGTCAGGGCTGGTTGGAATTTCTAAATGTACCCTATATTTTTTCCAAATAGGGCCCCCAACATTCCAGGATCCAGACAAGCCGCAACTAAAGAAACCAGCAGCCACAGGTGGTAAAAGTGACAAGAACAGGTAGGACAGTCTGTCAAATGTTCTGAGTCTGGTGCAGGCTTGGCTAACCTGTGGGACTCCAGGGGTTGTGAAACTACAAGTCTCAGCATACCCTTGCTGCAATAAGCTGCTATATATTGGCAAAGCATGCTGGGGCTTGTAGTTTCACAATACCTGGAGTGCCACAGGTTAGCCAAGCCTGGTCTAGTGGGACAATCACGATTTTTGGTGACTGTTCTGCCCAATCTAAGGGGCAGGTCAAGGCCATGTACTCTTTATATACACACTGCATTCTTTATATACTACACTATGGTGCTAGCTGTCCTTCATGGCCTGACCACTCCTCCTCTAGTGTCTGGTCTCGACTCTTTGATGGCTGACCACACCCCCTCTGGTGGGCCCCTAGCGTTGCATTTCCCCGGTGGGCCCTTCATGCCCCAGTCCAACACTGCCCCCATCTCTTTCTGCAGCACTCACCTTCCCAATTACAGGTAGAAGTACTTTACTTTACTTATGAGACCTTTATTTAGAGGGGTGGAGGGTGATAAAGGGAGGCAGAAGATGAGACCTCCAAGGGCCACTCATGGCCTCCAAGGGCCACTCATGGCTGCCAGCTGTGTGTAAACTGACTCCGGTTCCTCCATAAAAATATCCTCACATCCACCCTCCTGCTCTCAGCAGGGACAGAAGTGTTGGGGTTACTGTCTGTTTATGAAATGAACTCTCAACAATTAGGCAACTTTTTATTTCAATTCTACCCAAGCATTGACTGTATAAAGGGGGCTTCCACCTTCAGGACAGGACGTGTTAGCGGGGATGCAGATGTTTGCAGAAGGCGAGGGGAGGATTGGGCGGGATGAGGACATTTCACGGACAGTATGGATATGGTACGCTGCCAGTCTAGCGGCGCAGTGCAGAAATTAGAATCTCCTTTTGCAGAGCGAAGTTATAGAAATGAAATGAAGAAGAGAGGGCGCATATTTGTCCGAATCAGTTCGCCAGATGCAGGAAGATTGTGGTGCAAACGCCCCTCTGAGTGAAATAAAGATCTTTCATTGCATAGTGAAGTTACAGAGACTCAATGTTTCTCTCTTCATGTAGATCACAAAAAAATAAAAGTTAGCCATCCAATAGATGCATTAATATTATGACGTCTCCTTTAAGCAGCTGTCCGTGTGTTCAGCTCTGGATGGCAGCGTCATTGACCTTTCCATTCAGAGTAACCAGACCTAGTGCTGTTTATACATTGCAATGTCTAATACGTTACACAGAGACAGAAGCCCGGACAATTAATGTCCCATTAATTGTCAGGAATGAGTTAATCCCCCTCTTAGCCTAATGGCTCCCATCAGCTGACATACGCATTGCGTTGTTGTATGATACAACCTCTCTCATAAATGTGCCATTCAGTCCAACCGTGACTGGATACAGTCATACATTAATTGCTACAGTTAATTGCTTCTTCTAATTACACATTATTTTCTAGTCAAGCAAAAAACATTGTATAATGCCCTTAATATCTTCTGGCCCCAGACTCGATTTTATGTCTTAGTCCAACTACTATTTTCAAATCAGGAATTTTTGAAGGTTTGAAAATTGGCAACAGCGTTTACACGTATTCATTTATATACACATATTCATTTATATACACATATAAATAAACTTTGTATGTAGTTAGTATATTACAAAAGTTTGTTTAAAACTAGCAAAGGACAGAAAGAGTGATGTGACTTGGCTGAATGCAGCATTTCAGAACAGTGAGAAGTAATGTGTGTATGCATCCTGAGGACGCTGTATGCAGCTTGAATACGCTGTGTGCAGCCTGAGAACGCTGTGTGCAGCCCGAGAACGCTGTGTGCAGCCCGAGAAAGCTGTGTGTAGCCTGAGAATGCTGTATACAGCCTCAGGATGTTGTATGTTGTCGGAGGATGCTGTATGTAGCATGGGGACGCTATATGCAGCCCGAGAGCGCTGAATGCATCCTGGGGACACTGTATGCAGCCCAAAAGCGCTGTATGCAGCCTGAGGATGCTGTGTGCAGCCCGAGGACGCTGTGTGCAGCCCGAGGACGTTGTATGCTCTCTGAGGATGCTGTATGCAGCCTGAGGACACTGTATGCAGCCTGAATACGATGTGTGCAGCCCGAGAATGCTGTATGCAGAATCAGGATGCTATATGCTGTCTGAGGACGCTGTAAGCAGCCTGAGAACATTTTCATTCTGTAGCATATTTGATTAAATATTTTTTTTCAATGGTTTTTAAATAGGGAAAAATGGGCAAAATCCAATTTTCTGGAATACTTCCCATATGTACCTTTATGCAACCCCAGAAACTGATCCAACAGTGTTATTGCCTCATGTTTCTGAATAGAAGGATCCCAGACTTACTTTTCTTAAGGCGTGATTCAGGTGCCCCATGTAGCTAATACATTGTTACATCGCACAGAAGTCCCTGCGACGGGGATTTGGGGTACACCTGAAATGTTCCTGGTCCCACCAATAGATTTCCTGGCTGTCACTGAGCCTGGGGTTAGAGGAGTATGGAGGACCATGGTCCAGGACAGCTGGTTGCACATATACACCGTACTGGCACCAATGAGGTCATTTCCATAAACAGTGGGAAAATTAGAGTCTAAAGATTTTGTTAAAAGCCCTTTGTTGTTGTCCGAACCCCCAGACTTTAGCCAGGATTCAATGTCTCCCTAGTTAAAGCAACTCAGGGCACAGACACAAAGGTCTACGTGCACCGCGTGTCATTGTATCAGCTGTAAAATGCTTCATTTAGCCAGAAGGCCCATTAGGTCACCAGCAGTAGGATAAAGAGCACATTTATCACACTATAAACAGCATTAAGCAGAATTAGTGTAGGAATAATTCTAGAGATCCTCTTAAAGTTAATGAACACCTAAGTGCTCCCTGATCCCATGGCTCAGATATTAATTTGACGAGTGACACGGTAATGAGGGTGGTATTCATAAGTCAGATGCATCGTGTGCTGGGCGGGGGCCAGGGGCTCTCATAGCTCAACATCTGCTGCTGGCGGATTCCACAATGGGCCTGAAACAATCACACATTAATCTGCAGAGCGATGCCAGGACCAGAAGCTGCCGAGGTGCCCGTTCTGTGTCACTGGAGAGCAGGAGAGTGTCACCGTGTGCTGTGGGGCAGTAACAGGCAGCACAATGTACAGATTACGCCTCTTCCTGGGCAATGGGGCTTTTTTTTAACCGTATCGCCCTACAAGTCGAAGGAATTAGGCAGCGACAGCTTCCTCGTGCCTTTTGTACCGCCGCAATGCTTATTCTGTTATCGCCATCTCAGGACGCGGTCCTTTCAGTTACATGAGGGCTTGTGAATTTGACGAGTGTGAAAGACGTCCTCTGTTCGTTTTGGTTCCCTGGCAAACACGTAGAAAGCGCGGTTCTATTTGATGGTTTGTGTAAATGTAACATAGATGAACATTGCTGGTCCATCGAGTGTTCAGGAAACTGACGTAATTGGTTAGTTGCCCTGGGTTACAGCACCTTCTCTAATCTGCGCCAGCTTTCAGAAATGGCCACTAGTCTATCGGGGGAGAGAACTTCAGCCACTGGCGCCTCTTCTATAAACTTGTATTATTTACAAATTATGACTTATCCTCCAAAGTAAGATAGTGCCTTTGGAAGTTCTTGTAAGAACCCCAACGACACATGGTACCCCAACATTAATGGCCCCTATTTCTGCACTGTGAGGACAGGACCCCTGCGTGGCAGAGTGGGTAGGTGACCCCTGTCACTGACTCCGGTTGCACGTGGTGAGTATCGCTCATGTCCTATAGATACAGGGAGACAATGGCATGACTACAGCCTGTGATATAGGGATAGCAGAACATTCCAGGCAAGTTTGTCGTACACACATCATGTGATATTCAATCGCCTTCGTACTTTCCACAAGTGACTCATTCGCTACAAGGACCCCAAGAACCGGTGGTCTCATGTATAACATCACTAAGCCACGCAGGGGAAGTATTTATACAGGAACGCATTCCTCAGGGAAGAAGGTTACCGGGCTTTGAAGTTTGAGACGTAGTTGGCAGATGGAGAAATATGGGGCCAAGGATAATCTTTGAGCAGGAATATGTGGTCCACGTACAAATACATTTAAGGAATCTAATTCTACAACTTTTATGTGAAATTGCAATTTATTCGCAGCGCTTTTTACCCCCAATCCCCCACTTAGTAATTGTTACATCTCTTAACAGTAATTCTAATTAAAGTTACAGGTAAGATCCTCACTGTTTTGCATTTAGACCAGTCAATAGCAAATGAAAAATTAATACAAGGCTCTGGGCCAGTGGATTCCAAACTTTTTCAGTTCAAGGCACCATTAGGGTCTCCAAAACATTTTCCAGGCACCCCTAAGCCAAAATAATTACCAAGTAGTCTCCCGCCTTGCTTACCACTGGCCCTGGGGGAGGCACCCCTGTGAGATCTCCACGGCACCCCAGGGAGCCTAGGAGCACAGTTTGGGGACCACTGCTCTGGGCTATCAAAGCCAATCCCTCTCTTCAAACAACTCCCTCTCCCCCCCCCCCAAAAGAAAAAACCTAATATATGTTTCTGTGTATAGCTCTTTCCACAATTCGGACCAAAAACTCTACAAGAACAGGGGCATGAAATGCTTTATTTTCTAAGAATGGCCACAAAGTGCATTGTTAGATTTTATTGTTTGACCCTATATAGCAGACGTAGCCAAATCTATACCATATATTCGGTATTTTACCAATCAAGTAAATGAGTTTCCATTTTTCTCCTAAAACGGTGCAAGTTGTACCCTATTCTTACTAAAACTTTATTTTGACATCTATAAACTTTGTTTAATGTAACATTTTACTATATTTGCATCTACAGACTTTGGGGGGAAAAATTCTGGCTTAAATCAGAAAACGCGCCATATTTGGTGGTGGAATCACGAGGTTCGGTTTCAGACCAGACAAGCCCAGGAGCGGCACATAAAGACAGGGATATCTATATATATATAGGCAATCTCCAAACCTTCGTTTAAATATTATGGTAACATTCTGCAAAAGACTTTTTTCTTGCAGATCTGACGTCCGTTCAGATGCATTTAGCAGCAGGTGGGGATTATCCACCCAAGGCGCAGGATTTCCACGTTCTATAATGGTCGCCCTATTTACCTGCAATTAATGCATGAACCCATATATATCTCTGCTTACACACACCATGGCTGACGTCCTATAATGGCATTGACTGCGAGTCCACTTCATAACCGACTCCTACTGAGTTGCAGCAAAAGAGCCCAAAGCTTTGTTACGTACAAGACACAAGGACAGAATCGACTTATGTAAAATAATATTTTTTATGTGACTTTAGGCAACCAGCTTGGAGGCAAAAAGAAAAGAAATGTTTCGCTTTAATTCCTCCTAATACGGCTAAAAGTTCTGGAAACCTGAGTCCGTGAGCTGAGCATATTTCTGATTTTATGCCCCCCATACCTAGCTCTTGTGTCTATAAATAGGTCTCCCAGGTCCCTAATGCCAGCGCTTATCACTTCATTATCAGAGCGAGCGCTCGCCTGTCATCAGGAGCTGTGATGAATACCCTGCTCCCAGCTGCTCTCGCTTGCTACAGTGTTTGTTTGAGTAATTAAACCAACACGATTTGGCGGTGGAGTTGTCATTACATCAGCCACTAACGACAAGCGTCAGATTTCCAGTAATCTCCGCGCTGCTGAGCGGCTGCCAGGGAGCGTTCTGGACCTTGTAGTCAGTTTTCTTTTTCTGGAGCAGCAGATTATACCCGTGTTTGTTGACAAATATTAGGAATTCCTGTGGGCAGACATGTCTTCTTATGGAAGTGCTGGATGTGTCTCAGATAAGTGCTACAGATTCATACTAAGTATCACTGGGGCTAATGCAATCTATCTGGTCACATTTTGCTACATGCAAATCATAATATAATATAGACACAACTACAGTATACACGAATCCTCCCCTAGAATAGACTACAAACTACACTGTATAATAAAGGTGTATTATGCTGTCACCCTGTGGTCACAAGCGGAACTGCAGCTTCTGCTTTTGCCACGTTTTTAAGCACCTTATAGACAATTTTAATTGGCTTTGGGACAGGACGGGGGGTGGGGGGGGGGGGTGGTAAATACCTGTAACTGACTCTGCAAGAGGGCTGAGAGATGTTTTGTAAAATTATTTATTTCTTGGTACAACCAAGGCAACATTCTACCATGTTATGTGTTAATCTGGCCACTTGGGGTGCTGTTCTACTGGCGCCTTTGGCTAATATTAAATTTTAACTCTGCCATGCAAACAGGTGCCCAACGCTAGTAAATGCAGAGACATACGGTCCTCTCTGACTATATCCATGCTGAAAATCCACTTTTCCTCTGACCATGAATTGAGAGGAGCTGGTCCTTAAATAATTCAATACTTCATATTTATAGGAATTGGCAACAAGAAACGGATCTCCAAATCTATTACCTGTGAGTGTCCCCGCTACTCGTGCGGGGGAAATAATTGATTAAGGAGGGGTTCTCTAAAGTGGACAACCCCTTAAACTAATGATGGGTCCCCATGATCTTCTATTTACAGAGCAAATCATTAATCTTGTTTTGTTTCGGTCCCCATTTTAATTTGTCATTATGGGGCATATTCAATTGACGACGGGATCGCCGAAAATCCAGTGCTCCAAAAATATTACCATTATTACGGTAATCCTGCGTGGGAAAACCGTTAATACGGTAATTTGCTCGCTGGATTTCAGCTCGCAGCTCCCTGAGCTCAGCGAGATATTACCGTATTAACGGTAATATTTTTGTAGCGCGGGATTTTCGGCGATCCCGCCGTCAATTGAATATGCCCCTCTGGGTCTGATTGATGTTCAGACATAAGTCCATTTGCGTGCTGTATCTTGCATGAATTTGTTCAGAAACGGAGCTTACGCCAATGAGTGCAACTGCATGCAATTCATAACCACAATACAGTAATCATTTAAGAAAAACTGAACTACGGTTAGTGAAGTTGATTGAGACAAAATTTAGTTGCTGAACATAAAAAAAAAAAAGTTAACAGTTCCCCCGATTTACAGAGCCCCTCTTGTTAATCACCGGTGGGCGTGGAATTAATTTATATCTCGTTTTCCTTATTTCCTATATAATTTGTGGTCTGTGCAGAATATTCAGCGTCTGATGTGTATTACCTGACTCTGTCTCCACCTACTGGTGACATGGAGAAAATGCAGCATTCATTATAAGCAGCCTGTGGACCACTGAACTGGTAACAGAAGTCTCTGACTCCTGTGAAAACGCATCTTGTAACATTCACAAATCTGGATGTAATAGATCCTATACCATGAAAAAGACGTCCCTGCTCCTTCTGGCCAACTCTGCACTGGTATTAGTAATGTGTCTCTATCCCATCCTCAAGACACAGATTTCTCTTCAGTTCTGACTGGTTCCTGAGTCCTGTATTTGGTAAGGTTACTGCTAGTTCTAGTGGCGTTGCTGCCCCCTACTCAAATGTTGCGATGCACTAAAATGCTCTTTTACTTTTCCCCTTAATTTAGCGCTTCACAAGCTGCTTAAAATTGTACAAACGGATCACATTGTAAAAGGTTCAGGTTGACAGAAGCTTAACTTTGTCCTACATACAAGTCAGATTCATCCCTAATATGGCTGCTCCCATAACATGCATATACAGTACTATATATAATAAGAGTATATAATAAGAATATAGCGAGATAAGGAGAAGCCTACAGCTATAGTATTTGTGACACCTGTATGACACATAGTGAAACAACCCAGTAACTCATCACTGTACTGTGCAGGAGATATGATGAATTAGGAAACAATGGCCTTGTGTAATGGGCGTGTTACACGTATACCGAAGACCGATCTTATTATCGGATTAAGCAGGTCACGTCTCCCACCTACATGTCAGTGTGTGATAGTCCAGACAGCATACACCTATATTATTTATTGTAGAATTCTCTGGTCGTTATCTAGTAACTCTCCGCCTTTCTTCCATTTCTGCAACAAGAAAAGAGTAGTGATACGCAGGACTTGAATCGGCCGCATCTGTGTGGTAACCTCTCAGCGCGTCCTTACTGTACATTGCCTACGTTCATCCGCCCCTCTAAGTGGTCACTAGACGTGGCATTTGCGCTCAGACATGATTTGCATGCAAGTGCGTTCATTGGCGTAAGGTCCGTTTTGGAGCATACGCAGATGGACTTGCGTCCAAACATGAATTAGGCCCTAAATGTGAGACAGGGACAACAAGTAATAAAGGTTATAAGAGAACAGATCACCCGTCATACACACCCGTAACAGAGCTGCATCTGTCATTATTGGAAGTCGGATTATCAGTTAATATTTATTCTAAGCTTCCCATGTGAAATAAGTGCCAGGGGATGTATAATTCTCCTTATATGGCGTAACTCTTGTATTAACGTGAGACACAGGGTAACGGGTTTGGATCAATCTTGTGATTACATTTAAATGTCAGCTCAAATACTTAGCTCCAAAAATGATTGTGACTAATATGTGTCATATAACCGGTTGTATCACACCTACGGCATCACAAGAGGGAGAGTGTGGAATTATAGTTATTGATTCTCTGCAAGTTCTATGGAAGAACTTTGTATGTAGTTTCTCTTATTGACGGACCAGGGACAGATTTTTGTGCTGCAGACAAAACCTGCTTCCCAGACAGCAACATACCGGCCGTGGGATTGTAATTAGATGTATGTAGATTCAAGTGATCAACATGAAGATAATTGTGTATGAGATACACAATGGGCAACGACTAGTAAAAATGTACAATTTGCTGATAATTAAGCTCTTCCTTTACAGTAATTAAGCGATTATACCTCAGCTGTTCAAAGAATAAAAGCATCCTGAGTCTAACGAGTCATAGACTCCAAGATTAGTCCACCATGAGTCTAACGAGTCGTAGACCCTAAGATTAGTCCACCATGAGTTTAACGAGTTGTAGACCCTAAGATTAGTCCACCATGCGTCTAACGTGTTGTAGACCCTAAGATTAGTCCACCATGAGTTTAACAAGTTGTAGACCCTAAGATTAATCCACCATGAATCTAACGAGTCGTAGACCCTAAGATTAGTCCACCATGAGTCTAACGAGTTGTATACCCTAAGATTAATCCACCATGAATCTAACGAGTCGTAGATCTAAAGATTAATCCACCATGAGTCTAACAAGTCATACGTTTAACGAGTTGTAGACCCTAAGATTAGTCCACCATGAGTCTAACGAGTCGTAGACCCTAATATTAGTCCACCATGAGTCTAACGAGTCATACACCCTAAGATTAATCCACCATGAATCTAACGAGTCGTAGATCTAAAGATTAATCCACCATGAGTCCCACAAGTCATAGACTCCAAGATTAGTCTACCACGAATCTAACGAGTCGTAGACCCTAAGATTAGTCCACCATGAGTCTAACGAGTCATACCCCCTAAGATTAGTCTACCATGAGTCTAACGAGTCGTAGACCCTAAGATTATTCCACCATGAGTTTAACGAGTTGTAGACCCTAAGATTAGCCCACCATGAGTCTAATGAGTCGTAGACCCTAAGATTATTCCACCATGAGTTTAACGAGTTGTAGACCCTAAGATTAGTCCACCATGAGTCTAATGAGTCGTAGACCCTAGAAGAAATAGGAAGTATGATTTGAGCTGCTGTGGTGACATCACTGGCTCTCTGTATGAATCAACCAATCCACACATTGCATTTCTGTAATGTCTGGAAATCTGTCAGTCACTCTATCTGCTCTGCCAAAGCGTCACCTCCCACCTAACGTGGTGGCTGCTGCAGAGCATGAGGGACATATTTAGTCATTCCAGTTATGTTATTCAGCTTGGCAATACACAGCCTTTTATATACATATATTAAAATTAAATATTGGCTTTACTTGATATACAGAGCTACAGAAGGGGTTCTTTAATGTAAGAGCGTGTAAGACATGTGTGCTGGGGGGGGTGATAGAAAATTAACTTAAATGTAACAATGGATTAGAGTCTCTAATACAAGAAACTACATCTGTTGATAAAATTAGTAGAGGACATATGAGAGCTTGATCCTCGGAATGTATCCAATCTCCAATTTATTGGGTCAGAATGAATTTATTTTTCTCCTGTGATGTTAAATTGGGGATTGTCACACTGGGGGGGCATCTTACCTTGTTTTGAATCAGCTGAAGGAGAATTTAGGAGAGGTTGAACTTGATGAACCTGTGTCTTTATATAACTATGTCTCAGGGATAATCACTTACAGAGTGAGTTAGACCATTTCACACTGTGCGATATTAGCCTGACTTCATTCTCAGTTTTACAACAATTACAAGTAAGTAAAAACAACAAAGCCCAGGGCCGCATACACTGACCCCTCACATTCATTACAGGGGCACAAAACAGTACTGAGTACAGATACGGGCAGGGTGGTTACTGATCGGCTGACGTAATATAGCGGACGGCAGAGGCTGGCACTGGTATGGTAGTCGGACTGATTCTAGGGGTACAGTGTGGGGGAGACTTTTATTTAATTCTTCAATTAATCATGAGAGTGAGAGACCTCAGGTCTTTGTTACGTGGAGCAACTGTGTGCGATTGGTAAATAATGTTTATTGCCCCCCCAGGTGCACTGTACAAGTAACTCTTCTACATAGCGGATGTACGAAGCGTAGACGCTGCGTCGGACTCCTGCAGGGGGCAACTCGGGGACATATCTAATTACTTGGGCTTTGTTTATTACAGGGTGAGATTAGGGTCAGCGTGATTTCAGGGTGAGGTTAGGGTCAGCGTGATTTCAGGGTGAGGTTAGGGTCAGCGTGATTTCAGGGTGAGTTTAGGGTCAGCGTGATTTCAGGGTGAAGTTAGGGTCAGCGTGATTTCAGAGTGAGGTTAGGGTCAGCGTGATTTCAGGGTGAGGTTAGGGTCAGCGTGATTTCAGGGTGAGTTTAGGGTCAGCGTGATTTCAGGGTGAAGTTAGGGTCAGCGTGATTTCAAGGTGAGGTTAGGGTCAGCGTGATTTCAAGGTGAGGTTACGGTCAGCGTGATTTCAGGGTGAGGTTAGGGTCAGTGTGATTTCAGGGTGAGGTTAGGGTCAGCGTGATTTCAGGGTGAGATTAGGGTCAGCATGATTTCAGGGTGAGGTTAAGGGTCAACGTGATTTCAGGGTGAGATTAGGGTCAGTGTGATTTCGGGGTGAGATTAGGGTCAGCGTCATTTCAGGGTGAGATTAGGGTCAGCATGATTTCAGGGTGAGGTTAGGGGTCAACGTGATTTCAGGGTGAGGTTAGGGTCAGCGTGATTTCAGGGTGAGTTTAGGGTCAGCGTGATTTCAGGGTGAAGTTAGGGTCAGCGTGATTTCAAGGTGAGGTTAGGGTCAGCGTGATTTCAAGGTGAGGTTACGGTCAGCGTGATTTCAGGGTGAGGTTAGGGTCAGTGTGATTTCAGGGTGAGGTTAGGGTCAGCGTGATTTCAGGGTGAGATTAGGGTCAGCATGATTTCAGGGTGAGGTTAAGGGTCAACGTGATTTCAGGGTGAGATTAGGGTCAGTGTGATTTCGGGGTGAGATTAGGGTCAGCGTCATTTCAGGGTGAGATTAGGGTCAGCATGATTTCAGGGTGAGGTTAGGGGTCAACGTGATTTCAGGGTGAGATTAGGGTCAGTGTGATTTCGGGGTGAGATTAGGGTCAGCGTCATTTCAGGGTGAGATTAGGGTCAGCGTGATTTCAGGGTGAGGTTAGGGTCAGCGTGATTTCAGGGTGAGGTTACAGTCAGCGTGATTTCAGGGTGAGGTTAGGGTCAGCATGATTTCAGGGTGAGGTTACAGTCAGCGTGATTTCAGGGTGAGGTTAGGGTCAGCATGATTTCAGGGTGAGATTAGGGTCAGCATGATTTCAGGGTGAGGTTAGGGGTCAATGTGATTTCAGGGTGAGATTAGGGTCAGTGGGATTTCGGGTTGAGATTAGGGTCAGCATGATTTCAAGGTGAGGTTAGGGGTCAGCGTGATTTCAGGGTGAGATTAGGGTCAGAGTGATTTCAGGGTGAGAGTAGCGGGTAACGGCGCTGTGTCATGCTGTGGCTACAGGTATCAGCTGTACACAACCAGTGTTTAATATTAATTCCAGGGACACTTTCTTACTGAGTGAGTCGAGTCTGTTCTATATCATTAAATGTTTAATAAACTTAGCTACAATGTAATTTAAATCCTTTAACACACATAGCTTATGAAGACTGGTAATTAATTAAAGTTCCAGAGAAATGCTGGCAGCGTTCTACACAGTACTAATCATACACTGAGCAATAATTATCAGGAGTAAAGGTCGAGTATGGAAACAATTTCTCCTCCTTCTGCTATATATATATATATATATATATATATATATATATATATATATAAAGGTCACACCCCTTGTACCCAGCTGAATTTGGGACTGTTGTCTGCTGTGATTATGCTGCATTCCCACATTTTTGCAACTTCTATGACCGAGAATTACCTCCCAATAATCATAATACCAGATATGTCGCTGATCAAAAAGGGGTGTGTCCAATCATGGAGGGGCGTGACCAATCATGAAGTGGGTGTGACCAAACATGAAGGAGGTGTGGCTTCACACTGAACCCTGTTACACATCATAGAGGGGACATTGGAGCTGTTTTGTTGCACATGTTGTGACATGTTATTGCTGATAATGATGTTGCAGTATCTGCTTGTTAATAGACTTCCTTTATAAAATGTGGAAACAGGAATCCCATGCAAAGTATTGTCTGTGCTCCAATCATCGCTTACACTGGGGGTAATTTAGTGAGACTGCAGCCTAAATACATCCTAATATGCAGCTCCCACTCCCTTCATCTCATTATAATGTTCTACCCCCACAAATACAATAGTATGTGTTCCCTATGTGGGCTAATCCAGACCTGTTCCTATCCACCCCCCACCCGCAGCAAATACCTGCCCATCCCACACCCTTTGCTGCTGGAATTCGTTGATCTATAAATACAGGTTCCAGTAGTTTCCTTTTTCCAGTTCAGTGCAACCAGTTATTTCTCTTTTAATGGCAGCTGCATAATCCTGTACGGTACCCCCGGGTCACCTCCCCTGGAGCTGGAAGAGATACGGCAGGTCCCCCAGACCGGGGTAAATCACTGATGGTTAAAAATCAAACCGGTTTCCTCCCACACAATCCAAACACATTCTAGTAAGGTAAAGGTCTTCTGGCAAAAAAAAACATGTTTTAGACAGAGAATTTAGACTGTAAGCTCCAACGGCGCAGGGACCGGTGGGACGATTACATGGAAAGCAGCTGAGAGCGCCCAAGATGGCGGCCTCAACCTCTGCGACAATGTAACGCGCTCTGAGTCCTAGTGGGAGAGATGTGCTTAATAAATAAATAAGAATAATAATATTTATTATATAATTTCATACAAAAATTAACAAAATAATTTTTTGTATGACATTGAATTACACAATAACTCCCTGCCTAGTAGATAATACTACCATCACAGCTATATTTCAAGATATTTATCCAAATATACCATTACAGATATACATAGGGGCAGATTACTTGAATAGATACAATTCTATCTTGATCCCGTATGCAGGGCCATCTTTCCCATTGGGCACAATGGGCAGGTGCCCGGGGGCCCTGCAGCCCAGGGGGGCCCGTCAGAGGCAGCACAAAAAAAAAGAAAAACCTGAAAAAAAAAAAAGACAATACTTACCTTGCGGTCAGCTGGCGATCCGGCTCCCTCCCTGGTCTCCTCCTCCGTGCGGCGCTCGCAGTGCAGGTCGGGCGTGACGTCATCACGCCCGCCCGACATCCATTGCGGTGCGCAACGGAGGAGGAGACCAGGGAGGGAGCCGGATCGCTTTATAACACTAAATGGAACAACTACCTGCAAGTGGACATTAGTCCAATCACACAGTACTGAGAACAGATTAGATTAAAGAATTGGAAAGAATGAAATGACAGAAGACCTGTAATTGTAACATCCAATTCTCATAGTGAGGAAACTAAACATAGTATTAATAAATATTAAAGATTTTAACAGCTATTTATTGATCCACGGTGGTATATAAAAGTGCGCAGCTCGCCCTCAATCCTTCTCCGAGCTGCCGAATCCTGGAAACACAGCGAAGGGTTAATCACATTCATTGTTCCGCTGTTGACAACTTGTAACCACTTGTTGTACAGTGTATCAGTGTATTGTTACACTGGATGTAGGACTTATCTCCCTTTCATAAATAGACCACGTATTGTTTTATAGTATCTCACTCCCTGTCTTCATGCTGCGTCCAGCCTGTAGGGGGAGCCACCTGCTATTACTCCTTCTGCAGACAGCTTGTCGGACGGAGAAACATTTGTCTTAAGCACCATTGACTGACCTAACATCCCAAATGTGAATGTATCATCATCATCATCAGCTATTTATACAGCGCTACTAATTCCGCAGCGCTGTATCAAATTATATCAGATTGAAATGACTGTGTAATGATTTATTGTAATGTGTGTATAACGCGCTTGTCTTTCTATATGCATTACATGTGACATGAATCCAGGACATATTTCCTGCCGTTCACCGTTTTAGGATGTAATGGATTCATAACACGGAGTCACTGCCGTAATTACCATCCTCACATTCCCGGCCTCTCCCAGTGACTGTGGACTGAATATTTGCTCCAGAATGAGGCGCTTTAAGCAGTGTAACCTCTTATGCTCCGTTCTGCAATCTTCCACATATCTATAGGTTCCTTATTTTAATACGTTTTAAGGGAAACTAATGCACATCCTTCTCAAATAATCTTTATCAGTGTACAGTGATACAATCATGGTGGGAATAAAGATCTGTTGGATTAACATTACACAGAGAGTGAGTACAACCGCCTGGGTCCCTGGGCAAGATACTGGTTTCTGACCCCCTAATTCCTCTATATAAGAAGGTTAGAGCAGAGGGGCTCAAACCCAGACCTCAATAGCTACCAACAGGTCATGTTTTCAGGATTTCTGCCAGGTGGGATAATTAGTGACCCAGCCCAATAGATTAACTCAGCTGTGCACCATTAAAGAAATCCTGAAATCAGGACCTGTTGGTAGCTCTTGAGGACTGAGTTCGGGCCCCTCTGGTGCCTGGATCAGCCCAGAACAGGGATCAATCAGGACATGACCAGCAGAAGATACAGGAGCACAGTAACCGTAGTGTAGTAGGTGCAGTTAGTGGTGTCTAATTTGGGAGCACTTAGATCTTGTCCCCGGTATTTAATAACAGCTATGGAACAAAGTGTGTCTGGCCCTTAATTCTTGCTGCAATAGACATAATATATATTTGTTTAATGACTATAATGAAGTGGATTACAGGATGATGCCACATCTAATTAATTTCATTATATGTAATCTGTTTGATCGGTGAATATTTCCGCATGTGCTCATTGCTTCTCTGGATTTCAGTCATTGTACCTGATGTTCTGGCTTATTTCTAGGTCTCCTGAGAACATATTGGGGTCCTCAGTTGTAATTACATCAGGGGGTGTTGTGAAAGTAAATTGGTGGTAAATGGACATGAATCCGACTCATTTTATTTTCCACTTTTGGCTGGAAGAAAAGCTGGTGGAAAAACTAGTAGAAAGTTTTACAGAATTTCCAGTAGTTTCCCGAACATTTTATCGAACAATTCACCAAGATTGATAAATAAAAACATTTCCTGGGACTTTTAGTTTCAGATAGAAATTTTTAAAAACTAAGACAGTCCCTGTAAAATAGGGATAGTTGGAAATTAAATTGTCTTCAGTTTAAAATTAGTAATCGTAAAACAACAGTTTGTTTTTATAAAATAAGACCCTTAACATACCAGGTTATAGACATTATTAGGAATTCTTTTGTCGTATAGATATCTTTATAAAACTATCTGTAGTGTTGTATCATCGTATTTCATTTTATGACATTCTGTTTCAGCCTGAACAGGAAATAAAACAAGTCACCATATCAGATATCGGGCTAATGCACGTCCGCATTCAACTACAGCGGCTCTGAATATAGGGTCTGATCCGACAGACACAGTACACTGCAGGATACTATCCAATACATATGTGGGATATAAGTCCCAGAACGCACAGAAAAAAAAAATAACTATTCAATATATCACTATGTATCTGTCAGAGGGTAGATGGGACAGAGCAATGTTCTGCAGATCTCTAGAGAGGTCAGTAATGTAATAATCTGCAGAATATATCACTATGTATCTGTCAGGGGGTAGATGGAACAGAGCAATGTTCTGCAGATCACTAGAGAGGTCAGTAATGTAATAATCTGCAGAATATATCACTATGTATCTGTCAGGGGGTAGATGGAACAGAGCAATGTTCTGCAGATCTCTAGAGAGGTCAGTAATGTAATAATCTGCAGAATATATCACTATGTATCTGTCAGGAGGTAGATGGAACAGAGCAATGTTCTGCAGATTTCTAGAGAGGTCAGTAATGTAATAATCTGCAGAATATATCACTATGTATCTGTCAGGGGGTAGATGGGACAGAGCAATGTTCTGCAGATCTCTAGAGAGGTCAGTAATGTAATAATCTGCAGAATATATCACTATGTATCTGTCAGGGGGTAGATGGGACAGAGCAATGTTCTGCAGATCTCTAGAGAGGTCAGTAATGTAATAATCTGCAGAATATATCACTATGTATCTGTCAGGGGGTAGATGGGACAGAGCAATGTTCTGCAGATCTCTAGAGAGATCAGTAATGTAATAATCTGCAGAATATATCACTATGTATCTGTCAGGGGGTAGATGGGACAGAGCAATGTTCTGCAGATCTCTAGAGAGATCAGTAATGTAATAATCTGCAGAATATATCACTATGTATCTGTCAGGGGGTAGATGGGACAGAGCAATGTTCTGCAGATCTCTAGAGAGGTCAGTAATGTAATAATCTGCAGAATATATCACTATGTATATGTCAGGGGGTAGATGGGACAGAGCAATGTTCTGCAGATCTCTAGAATCTATAGAATTTAAATCTAAGATAAAACCTTGTTTTTGCACTGGGTGCGATATGGGTTCATTCCCTAACTAACCCCTCCCATCAGAAGGACAACACTTTACCAACCTTCACAGTCACCCCTACCTTGAAGTGCTCATCCACGCGTTTCACTGGGACGTTCGTGCAAAAATCGTTCTTGCCATCACAAACGCACTTTATTGCACCTTGGTAAAACATCCCTAGCGTTTCATATTTGGCCACAATGTGACGTTAAATAGAATTTTTTTTTCCAGGCATTTGTCAAGCAGGAAAATGCAGACACAAAGATGAGAGAGATGGTGGCTCTCTGTATTACACCTACTGCGTATAGTATTGCTTTCTACTGGTACAGCATACACCGCAGTATGTACATAGTAATGTTACAGAATCTCTTATTCATGAATAACAAATAAAACATGCCTAGGTCTGAAACTTGTGAATGTTACAAATTGTTCATTATCTCAAGAAATGTTTTGTTTGTTTATTATTTTATCTATTTGATGATGTGATTTTTGCCAGAATACAGCAGCTTCCACTTGAACACTCCTCATATTTCCTTTATATAATAAGTTTGGACATAAGCCACAAGCTTGTCACACCTCCCAGCATTAAGTTTTGGAAGCTGTGAGGTGCGTTAGAAGAATGTTGTAACAGCCCAGCCCACACCAGTGACATAGGCGAGAAGACATCACCTAACGTGAACTGATTCTCTTGTGACATTAATGACCCCAACTGGGGCGAGTACATCATCCCAGCCGGTAGCACAGAAACATATTCTGCACCTCTCATCCTTCAGTCTGAGAACTCCAAGAGAGTCATGTCTGCGGGGCGGGCAATCCCTGTCTCCTACCTGAATCCCACCTATGACGTGTGTGTGGTTGGAAATGAGACCTCCATTGACATCTACCGGTAAGCTGGACGTTGGGGAGATTACTGATTACAGATCTAGAGCAAGATCCAAGGACATTACTGTAGATAATATGAGCAATTTGTTTGCACCAAATTTATTTCATTTTCTATAAACCTATAATTCAAATTTGACATGTAGTCGTCCTGCCTTGGCAAAGTCTACAGATCACAGTGCTGGAAAGAGGAACCGGTGCGACCCAGGGGGTGGCAGTAAATTAGCACTTTTTACAGAATTTAAAGTGCTGCAATATAAACCATCAGAATTAATCTGAAGTCTAATTAATAATGGAATTCTTTAGCCAGATAAATTCTGCCAGCCCTCTACCCCCTCTGTGACCCCGCAGAAGGAGATTATGTTAGATACCTGAATGGTAAAGCCAGATCTGGTCAGTAGAGGACAGAATCTGTGCAGTTCTGCGCAGCCTGCATGAAAATGATTTTCCGGGTCTGCAGACCGCCTCTCCTGCTATTCCCTCTCTCCCTGATATGATGTAATGCTGTGTATATATTAACATCTGATACTGGAATCCAGTACTCGGCCAATGTCCAGAAGGGGAGTTTTTTGAAGAGTATTTTTCAAGCACCTTAATGCCTTTTTAGTCTCTTGAATTATATTCTAATGAAAACAGTTCATAAACTCCTTTTTGTAATGTTTTAAGGAAATAAATCTGAGCATAGCACATCAGACCTTGCATATGTGTGCTGTTTTTTTTGGATGGAGAATAAGCCTTTATTTATTCTGTATCCATTTTCCTCGAACATGTTTTGTTTGTAAAAGGTGAATATTCTGGGATGATTGATTCCTGTTGTGGTATTTGTGCTGTGAGAAGTCACACGTTAAACATTTCTATCCTTCTTCCATTTGTGCCCAAACACTGATGATGTCCTAATATCTCCGTCACTGAGAATTGTCTGTATGTTGTCAGTTCCTTAACATGTATCAACTGATTTCTCCCCCAGCTATCAGTTTTTAATATGTTGCAACTACATGTAAAGTAAACTTGCAAAGTAAACCAAATATTTACTGTGCAACAATGAGCCAGTGTTGTATTTGAGAGAGAATTATGAAATGTTTTTTTTGAGGTTACTGATGTAAGAAAGTAAATGTGATCTTGGAGACAAAGGTGGGTGGGCTGTAGGTTAATGCAAAGTTCCTTGGAAGTTTCTCTACTGGCTCAACGCATTTATCTATCTCCGCTCAATGGAGTTTTAGGGAAGCGGTCAGGTGGTTTCATTAGAAGACAGATTAAGGCGGCTGCAGGGTATTGGGGGGCAGGAGAGGGGGGTCTTGATGCTGATGAATTAGTGGATGTACAATAAAAGTCTTCTGAAAACAGAAAGTATTTATATGTTACAACCAACGTTATCTCACCCAGACGAAGGAGCCTATTTATTAAATATCGCAATTTGTATATAATCAAAATCTCACCAAGGCAACTGAGTAATATACCCTGGAGCTACGGGCCTAGAGCGGATAGGGGTAAACAAAATAAATAAATATATAATATATATATATATATATATATATATATATATTAACCCCCGCCGCCCCCCCCCCCCCTAAAAAAAATAATTAAAAAGTAGATAAAGTATATTCAATATTGTGTATGTATTAAAATTCTTCAGATATTGATTTTCTTTTTTTACAAACAATAAAGCTTTTATCAGCAATTTCGGTTCTGTTCTGAGCACAATTTGCGTCGGTAATTGGTCTCAGCGATGACCAGATCCAGGTCACACAGACAGGGCTCGTTAGTACGGTCACTGAGGTTACTTCGGTCACAATGGACCAACATCAGTTCTAACCAGGTATTGATCGGTATTATTGATCACGCAGCAATATCTCTCTAGTCCCAGTGTACGGCCCAGTCCTCAGCTTTTTTCTTGTGTTTGACCTATAAACTTACAAACAAGCACATAATGGTACTTAGTGATTTGGCTGATGGTAATCGTGTTGTCTTATCATCGATCCCTTCCAATATAGCCCTGTGTTGTATCCACCAGCCTCACGGTTGTACCCACAAAGCTATTTATCCTAAGTATGATCTACAGACTCCTGGGAGCCCCAGGGCTGCACAGTAACCAGGACCCCAGGGCTACACAGTAACCAGGACCCCAGGGCTACACAGTAACCAGGACCCCAGGGCTGCACAGTAACCAGGACCCCAGGGCTGCACAGTAACCAGGACCCCAGGGCTGCACAGTAACCAGGACCCCAGGGCTACACAGTAACCAGGACCCCAGGGCTGCACAGTAACCAGGACCCCAGGGCTGCACAGTAACCAGGACCCCAGGGCTGCACAGTAACCAGGACCCCAGGGCTACACAGTAACCAGGACCCCAGGGCTGCACAGTAACCAGGACCCCAGGGCTGCACAGTAACCAGGACCCCAGGGCTGCACAGTAACCAGGACCCCAGGGCTGCACAGTAACCAGGACCCCAGGGCTGCACAGTAACCAGGACCCCAGGGCTACACAGTAATCAGGACCCCAGGGCTGCACAGTAACCAGGACCCCAGGGCTGCACAGTAACCAGGACCCCAGGGCTACACAGTAACCAGGACCCCAGGGCTGCACAGTAACCAGGACCCCAGGGCTACACAGTAACCAGGACCCCAGGGCTGCACAGTAACCAGGACCCCAGGGCTGCACAGTAACCAGGACCCCAGGGCTACACAGTAACCAGGACCCCAGGGCTGCACAGTAACCAGGAATAATCCAAAAATAAATGAATTACAGCTTATTGCCTGAACTTGTAGCTCTTAGAGGTATCTCTTACGGGACGTCTTGTTTACTTGTACCTCTAGTAAGAGGGAAGCTTGCAGTTATCGCTGTTTAATTTGGGTGTTTTGAAAGATGATCCCAGTTACCGGCAGACAGTGAGAGGGATCAGACAACCGACAACCAACCAATTTGGCAGATAACGTGTGCCAGGATGTGTAAGCGGATGTGGTGCTTGTTTTGCAGCTGGTTTAATGGTACTGCCATGTATTATCGCGGAGTAAACCTCCATTAAATGAATGAATCATCTGGCAGATCTTCTATTCCTGTCTCGTACTTCTCTGGTAATTGAATGTTGTTCCAATTTGCTGGGTACATCCAGTTAACTTTCATAATACTCCTATAAAACCAAGTAACGTGTATGTGCAGGAACAGAGTTCTGCAGGATTTTTGGCCCCAGTTTTGGGTGAAATTATCCCGCAACGCTTACAGGGCCGGATTAAGGGAATGGAGGCCCCTGGGCTAAGAGGGCCTTCATTCCCCCGTGAGGCCCCCAATGTGAGCCGCCCGCCGCCCCCTGTGAGGCCCCCCCCAAGCACTTACCTGTCAGTGCAGTCCTTCTTTTGCGGCGCGCTGTAAGCTCCTTACTGAGGAGATCTCACGAGAGTTTGTAAACTCTCGCGAGATCTCCTCAGTAAGCAGATTACTGAGCGGCGCCGGGGACAGAGGACTGCACTGACAGTGCTCAGCAGCATTGATCGGGCTGGGGGCGCCCTCGCCCCCGGACCGATCAATAATGCTGCTGAGGACTTTGAAGGGCCCCCTGGATGTCCGAGGCTTCTGGGCTATAGCCCAGTTAGCCCTAGGGTTAATCCGGCCCTGTCCAGGAGGGGTGACAGATGGGAGATAAGTGGAGGTAAACAAGAGAAAAGTGAAGCCGAAAGGTGAGGGGAAAACTGGAGTCAAGGAGAAGAGTCTTAGGGGTATATTTAACAAAGTGTGATGGTGCACTAACGTGCACTTAACATACAATTCATGCCCCGATGTATCCCCCGCATATTTATTAAAGATGCATCGCAGCAGATATCGTGGATATCTGCTGCTTTGCATTCTGCTTCATTTTGGGGAGCAGTCACCATTCAATAGTATGATGACTGCTCCCTTTTGCAATCTAACAATGAAGCTGGCGTACATTATCATGAATGAGAAATCTCAGTGCTGTCAGCTCTGCTCCGAAGAGCAGAGCTGAACAGCGCATGTGTGGAGGGATCATGTGATCCCTCCCTGTCAATCACAGCTCTCTCTCTGCAACGATAGTTGCAGAGACAGAGAGGGGATCTTTGTGCGCTTGTCCAGTTCTTGGAACTGGACATGCGCAATTGAAGAATGAAGAGAAGACCCGGAGACAGCGCTTCTGAAGAGGGGGGTAAGTATGATTTTTTACATCACAGAAACAGCAGTTTTTCGGAACTGCTGTTTCTGTGCAGGGTTGTACATAAATGTGAGAAATAGTTCAATCCTTATCATTGCGATAAGGATTGAAAACTATTTTTCACTTTATGTTAATATTGATAAATGTGCCCCTATGAAAGGAAAAGCCTAGAAACAAGTAACGATAAAGAGGACAGGACTTTGACATGGAGGGCAGATAAGACGGATAGGAAGGAAATGGAAACAAGACTCAAAGGGGGCAAAAATAGGGAATAAACGAGAGAGCAGAAATTGGTGGCAACACATGGAAAGAGGATGCAGTGCTCACAGCACAGGGGGAGAGGCTGAGTGAAGACACCGGCTGTAGATTTTGGTGTGATAGGTGAATGTTTTGTTTTATGTGGGTGGGGCTGTGAATGACAAGATCATTTAGTGAGTGGTGTGATGAAAAGATTATTGTAGTAACAGTGATAATTAAGAACGTGACAATCGCTCTTGTGTTCAGTTCCTGGAAATCTCTCAAGCTCGGGTACGCCAGGGGAATGTTCCAACGTTCTTTAATACAAATAACCTTTCCCTTTCATATTTATCTCCTATATCACAGCACTGACAAGGGATAGACAACGCCGGAGAGACGCCTCTATCCTCTATAAATCCCTGTAGTATCTGCAGCCATGATAGGTACTTTCAGAAGTATAGAACTTGGGTAAAGATAAAGTTCCATCAAGTTTAACATTTGTAAGTTCTGTGATCCAGAGGCAGGTGAAGTAGAGGGGACAGAAATATGTTCCAGTAACAATTTTTTTTTGGGCAGGAACTAAGTATCGATATCTATATATTAAAGGGGTCCAGCAAGCACGGCCGGATTAGGTATTAGGTACAGTTGGCCGGTGCCTGGGGGTGGTGAATATATGGGAAAAATCAACTGATGTAAGCGTCTAAGGTGGAAATGAGCTGTGTAAGGCTTTCACACTATTGTCTATGATTTGACCGGAGAAACTACAGAATAATCTGTATAAAAACGCCCATGCAGATTCATTCTGCCACTTACGCCAGTCTGCACCAGAAGAGGTGGGCGGGGGAGTTCGAACGCAAGCCGTGTACAATAAGGGTTTTGTTGCACAATTGTGAGTGATGCAGACCATGAAAAGATGCATATAGGCCTGAAAAAGCCCCATGATCTGCGAGTGGCCAGGAGTGGTGTAAATAAGCTATTTTTGATTTGAAGGTTCTGTTATTCGGGATAAATGATCCCCATGTGGAGCTCCATTCGCGGAGCAGCATTGATGGAATTAGGCTTCAAGTGTGCACTCAATCTTATTAGATGATACATTGTAATAAAACCGTCACCGGAGGTTTCCATAATCACATTCATGTGACCCATACAACCTGACACGACAAATAAACGTTTTACACACCGTATTACAGAGTCGGGCTGGAGTGATTTGCACACAATGGGCATTTGTTTGTGACAGGGTAACAGAATTATAATTGTTAATTACAATGTTGGCTGAGACATTGTATTAAAATGTATCATTAGCAATTCATTGCTCATTTACTAAGCTAGCAATAAATTAAACATTTGTCCTGAGTGTTTAGAGACTTTCATTCCTTTATGTCTAATAATACAGTCTGTCATTATTGTTATATTTATGAATGGATATATATTGCTCACTTGGCCACCTTCCACAAACCCTCTTGGATGGATTTTTATCACTAGTCCATATTTCACAATCCTTCTTGGATGGTTCTTGCTCATTAGTCCACATTCCCTCTTGGATGGGTTTTGCTTACCAGTCCACCTTTCAAAGTCTTTCTTGGATGGATGTTGCTCACTAGTCCACCTTCCACAATCCCTCTTGGATATATATTGCTCACTTGTCCACCTTCTACAATCTCTTATGAAGAGATTGTTGCTCCCTTTGCCACCTTTCACAATTCTTCTTGGATAGATCTTGCTCATTAGTCCACCTTCCACAATCCCTTATCAAGGGATTGTTGCTCACCTGGCCACCTTCAACAATCCCTCTTGGATGGATATTGCTCACTAGTCCACATTTCACAATCCTTCTTGGATGGATCTTGCTCACTAGTCATCATCATCATTCATTTATATAGCACCACTAATTCCCAGCGCTGTACTTTTTCTGTCAGGACCCCATGCTGAGAAAACAGGACTGTCACTGGTGTCAGAAGTGGGCTACTTTCTGGAATTGTCTGAATTGATGAGGCCTATTTTGTACCACCATGTTGCACATTTACAAGTGCACTACAAGCAATATAATTAGAATCTTTGCTCACCAAAAAACGACACACAATAAAGCAACTCCCGATTTATTTATACCATACAGAAGACTAACCCAGCAGTCATTTAGGAGAAAAACTGAAAAGTTTATGCAACTGAAAGGGAAGTAAAGTTGAAGTTGGTTGAAGTTGGTATGATGTCTACACTTTTGTACGCGCACTTCTAAATCTTGTTTTCCGCACATCTGAGGGTGTTAAAGATAAAGACTAATGGTTTGGTTTTGTTGTGCTTGGTTCATTAATTACATCTATTGGTATCTTTATATATATACCATAGGCGTATGCAGCCAAATAAAATGTTCTCTTTTTTTTATTTTAGGCATTCATTAATTATTGATCCCTCATCCTTCATCACGAACACTCCATCGCCAATAATTATTATAGTTTATTTATATAGTGTCACCATATTACGCCATGATGTACAAAGAATATTTTCCACTCACATCAGTCCATGCGCCATAGGAGCTTACAGTCTAAATTCCCTACTGCACAAAAAATACAGTATATCTTCTGGACTGTGGCAGGAAACTGCAGCACCCGGAGAAAACCCACACAAACACGTGGAGAACATACAAACTGCACACAGATAAAGAATCAAACGCATGACCCAAGCGCTGTGAGGCAGCAATGCTAACCACTGTGCCAGCCTGCTGCCCATTGAACGATAAGTTAGCTCAACATAACTTCAGGTCCCTCTCTGACAGCAGTCTAGGAACACTTTAACCAGTGAGCCTTGGTCTAGCACAGGGGTGTCCAACATTTTAGCTTCCCTGAGCCACATTGGAAGACGACGAGTTGGTTTGGGCCGCACATAAGATACACTAACAATAACGATAGCTGATCATCCAAAAAACCATAGAAAACATAGTTAACATATATATATATGAGAAAAAAAGTGATATATATATATATATATATATATATATATATATACATACAAGTTAACCCGTGCATGATACTCATACATTCTAGTCAAATCAAGCTACTTAAGGTCTTAAAAAGGTTCTTGTCATGCATTTGGACCTAGCCCAGGCCTCCTCAGGGGAAGAGCGTTAGTTTCGACGCAAGAGGCGTTTTTAATGTGTGTTCATGAGGTAAAATTACCTCACAAAAATGAGTTTGACCCCTCAACTCGTAAATTTAGCCTTTACTACCCCTCCCACGGGGGGAAGGGGGGATGATGGAAGTTAACTGACTTGACTATTCTAATTTTTTTGTCAAATAATGTCAGTATACCAAATTTCAGGTCAATTGGATGAGCTCTTTCTGAGAAAATAGTTTTTTCCACACACACACACACACACACACACACACTAACGCACGCCTCTACACATGTGTGTTCATGAGGTAAAATTACCTCACGAAAATGAGTTTGAGCCCTACCAAATTTCAGCCCTTTTTGATTTTTTTTCCCCACACACACTAAGAATTTAGTAGGTCAGTGTATAACTCTGCCCAGCAGGTGGCGCTGCAACTTGTTTTTTTTTTCCACACACACACAGACGCCACTAAGCATATATATTTTAGATATATATATATATATCACTTTTTTTTTCAAATCCCCCTATACTTACCTTTCAATCGCCCTGTTCAAAAAATCCTCTCTAGTTATTATACTATAATCACTTTTTGTATTGTTTCGATGCAATATCAATAAAGTGCATTTAAGCCAGGCATTGTATATCAGGGTGCCCTGACCAGGCCTGCAGTACCTGACATATACATCACTGTGACCCCAAGTTGTGACCTGTTTTGCTAATTACACCACTGTGTTAGTTAAGGGATAACAACTTATAATGGGCCAAAGAGAATAATATATAATGCCCCATTAGTATTACAAGTAGAAGTATGTAGCAGGGAGATAAGGTCCATGATGCTCCAGGACCAGGTGACTTTTATTCACTGGTCAGCGTCCCTTGAAATAATAATATAAAATTCCCCTTAACTTACCTTTTAATTGGCTTGTTCTCCTGTCCTCTTCTCTTCTGTTCTCCAATTCTGTGCTGCTGATTGTTCTTTTCGCGCGGGTGTCTCCTCTGTGCTGCGCTCCGCAATGGATGTTGGGCGTGATGACATCACGCCCGACATTCACTGCGAGCACCTCACGGAGGAGGAGACAAGGGAGGGAGCCGGAGTACCAGCTGACGTGACCGCAAGGTAAGTATTTTGTTTTCTTTTTTTTTGCAGGATTTTTTTTTTCCATTAACAGTGCTGCCCCCTTGCCACAACCAAAACTCCTTCTGGGCCACATTTACAGGCGTGCTGGGCCGCATGCAGCCCGCGGCCCGCGGGTTGGACAACCCTGGTCTAGCACATCCCTACTACAGGAGCCAGGAAAAGAAAGTCAGAGGTTTGGAATCACTAATATCTATATTACACTAAATATAAACTCATTATGTCCTTGTGCAAGTTTCAGCCTGAGCACCCGCAGCCGGTTTTCGTGACTCCCAGTGTCAGTTCATATTGTGCAATAGAGTGATGAAAGTGCAGAGTACTTCTTCACCTATAGGCTAATTGTGTTTTATAGTTGCACTTGTACAAGGATTCCTGCTCTGCACACAGACAGCAGTGGTACATGCTGCTTACATTATTTTCTGTGGCGCCCACTGAGCTGACATTCAGCGTCCAAATCTACGTCCATTTGGGCCACACATTGGTCCCCTTATAGGGAATGAATGGATTAATGCCCAATCTGACCGCGTTTACCAATATGTCCAATAATGAATGAATGCATTTAATATTTATAATATTCTCTTTAATTGCACGGTAAAGAAGAAGCAGCTGATAATGAGCTGATTGAGCGTGTTATTACAGGCAGGTAACGCTGAGAACTCTTGTTGTTTGGGGTGGGGTTGATATTATTTATTTAGCTTCTCTTATCACTAACTGGAGAGTCCCGTTCTACTTTTTCATAGACTTTTTCTATTTATACAGCATAACTACATTAATAAGTTAAGACTTTCGCATAATTACTGGAGGTGAAAAATTACATCGGTGCACCCTGTTCCTTGTCTGAATTTTGGCTGTGCTGATTCAGAGGAAAGTACAATGAAACCCCCCCATTAATGCAGCTGCTGGTGTAATCTTGGTGGAGGGGGGGGGGGCTCCACTCCGCTCATTAACTTCCTCTACTAATTATAGATAGGCACCAGTCTCCTTGCCAGACAACAGTCCTGATTTTTAGAGGACATTCATGATTTCTGCCAGTGGATTGAGATGTGGCCTTTCTGAACATGGTTGCGGAGGATGTGTTGTGGGTGATGGGAGTTGTGTCTTTTGTAGTTTAGATGAGATCCCAAGGGGAGGGGGGGGGGAATCAATTTGGAGCGACGGGTCCTCAGAATGTCCACGGAGACACCTTTGCGCCCATGTTATGGCTGGAATCTCCAATCATTATTCCTCACACCCCATAGAGGCGTGAGTGAAACATGAGCAGATTCCTACAGTAATTCAGGCAATGTGCACAGCCCGACATCGCGGTGAAATCCGCACGCCACATCGCCACATCTCCCCCTAAGTGTCCATTTTTCTGTGAATTCCACAGAATAGGCTTTAAACAGAATGTATTGTATATCAGATTATCAAGAGACCCCAGAGACCGGCTGTGGTACTCCAGGTACTGGCCCCAGATTGCACAGATGGTTCCTAAAACTGTACCGTGTATTCAATAAAAATGATTGGGGGAGAATAACACACAAAACATTTAATTTCAAATCCACGCGGAGAAATGTGTAGAATATATAAGAGTGCCCCCCACAGCTACATCCAGTCCTCCTCTGCCGGCCGTTTTACCTCTTTTGTTAATTCTCTTTTATCTAACTAAGCCTCTCTCCCCCGTCAGTTCTCTATGCCCCCCACCTCCTCCTGCTAACTCATTCATGGCTCAGACATAAAACCACTTCAATGGCAAACTTGTCATTTCCTCACAGAAGCTCTGAGCCCCAATCCCATCCCCCTACTGCCACAGTTCATCATTTATTTATAGGAAGTACAAGAACACATGAACACTAAAACAGATACATAAATATAATACTCACTTCTCCTCTGACCCAATTACACCGAATGAATTTGCTAAATTACTACCTAGATCTAACTCATTCACTTGTCACTCCAACCGTTTCCTATTAACTTTTCTCCCTCGCTAATAAAGATTTTACTGCATCTGTTTAAGCTCTCTCTGCCAGTGGCACAGTCACACCTTGCTGTAATCACCTGTATTCCACAGACAGTGACTGATGACTCTGGCAGTACGATCCCCTGCTTCTCGGTGTAACTGCTGCAGTACTGTGGTGTACCTGCTGGGGGCGCTGCATCAGACCAAGGGGTTATTTCCCTTCATCGTCATGGCTCCCTTCTGTCCAGCTCCTCTCAATGTTTGAAAAGCCCCTTGGAGTCGTCCTCACTTGCTGCATTCATAGAGTTCATCAAGGACAATTTTTCCCCCAGTCCATACAGTGTTGCAAACCTCTTGTCCTTGTCCCCATTTTCAGGAAACAATTCAGGACAAATTGGATTTGGTGTATGAGTCCTATTGGAGGAGAGCGCAGGGCATTGGTGATCAGGCGACATGTGTGGTGGGTGAAATGCAGCAGTCAGCGTTATAATACATTGATGGATGATTAATGTCAGTCTCAGGAACTGGCCTGGGGACAGGGAATGGGGAACACAGTTATAATATGGGAGTTTATTGGGTAATAAAACGCTTAGAGATGAGCGATCGCTGTATTAACTGCGCACAGCAACCCATGTCTCAGCACGTGATCAGGTATGTACAAGATACACTATGAATGTATGAAATATACGGGCTTGTACCATATATATCTGGAGTTTATTCTGTCTAGTCTGGCTGGCAGGCTTGCTGGTACTTGTTGTTCCAAAGTAGATGGTCAGTTAAAGGTTGCCTTAGGCTGCTGTAGAGATTAGACATAGAAACTGATATAGGACCTTCCTGTTCAGCTCAACGCAATTTACGCTCATAACGTAAGTGCACACTGGGTCCCATAGATTACTTAGTATTCCGAGCCTCATGCATCTTAAGCTATCTTATTCTTAGATACGCCTTAAGCATATTCTACACAATATCTCGTAAAGCCATTAAATAAAAAAAAAAATTCAGTGTCTGTCCGACCCCCCCACCCCCTACACAAAAGTGTGTGATACACAGATAAACTGATGATCCTCTGTAATTACCTTTTCAGGTGTGTTCCAAAAGGGGCCGTTTCATTCGATGTCCGGGGAACGAGCTCATTGGACGTCGTTATTGTTTACAACCCCATTAATGTGAACAAACCCTCAAAAGGGGAAAAATGGCCCTTAAACAAAAGCATCAGAGTCCTGGTCACCCCTCAGCTGGCCAGTAAGGATACGAACGACAGCAAGGTGATACATTGTGTTATATAAGTCATACAATATTCAGAGGGCTTCAGTTCATCATTCCATCATCTAGTGACCTTGTTGCAGCAGAGAAAAGTTCTGCAGATCTCTAGAGAGGTCAGTAATGTAATAATCTGCAGACCATATCACTATATCTGTCAGGAGGTAGATGGAACAGAGCAATGTTCTGCAGATCCCTAGAGAGGGCAGTAATGTAATAATCTGCAGAATATATCACTATGTATCAGTCAGGGGGTAGATGGAACAGAGCAATGTTCTGCAGATGTACAGAGAGGTCAGTAATGTAATAATATGCAGAATATATCACTATGTATCTGTCAGGGGGTAGATGGAATAGAGCAATGTTCTGCAGATCTCTAGAGAGGTCAGTAATATAATAATCTGCAGAATATATCACTATGTATCTGTCAGGGGGTAGATGGAACAGAGCGATGTTCTGCAGATCTCTAGAGGGGTCAGTGATGTAATAATCTGCAGAATATATCACTATGTATCTGTCATGGGGTAGATGGAACAGAGCAATGTTCTGCAGATCACTAGAGAGGTCAGTAATGTAATAATCTGCAGAGTATATCACTATGTATCTGTCAGGGGGTAGATGGAACAGAGCAATGTTCTGCAGATCTACAGAGAGGTCAGTAATGTAATAATCTGCAGAATATATCACTATGTATCTGTCAGGGGGTAGATGGAACAGAGCAATGTTCTGCAGATCTCTAGAGAGGTCAGTAATGTAATAATCTGCAGAGTATATCACTATGTATCTGTCAGGGGGTAGATGGAACAGAGCAATGTTCTGCAGATCTACAGAGAGGTCAGTAATGTAATAATCTGCAGAATATATCACTATGTATCTGTCAGGGGGTAGATGGAACAGAGCAATGTTCTGCAGATCTCTAGAGAGGTCAGTAATGTAATAATCTGCAGAATATATCACTATGTATCTGTCAGGGGGTAGATGGAACAGAGCAATGTTCTGCAGATCTCTAGAGAGGTCAGTAATGTAATAATCTGCAGAATATATCACTATGTATCTGTCAGGGGGTAGATGGAACAGAGCAATGTTCTGCAGATCTCTAGAGAGGTCAGTAATGTAATAAACTGCAGAATATATCACTATGTATCTGCCAGGGGGTAGATGGGACGGAGCAATGTTCTGCAGATCTCTAGAGAGGTCAGTAATGTAATAATCTGCAGAATATATCACTATGTATCTGTCAGGGGGTAGATGGGACAGAGTAATGTTCTGCAGATCTCTAGAGAGGTCAGTAATATAATAAACTGCAGAATATATCACTATGTATCTGTCAGGGGGTAGATGGGACAGAGCAATGTGCTGCAGATCTCTGCACAGGTCAGTAATAATCTGCAGAATGATGACATATGTACTGTATGTTCTAGTACCAGCTGTACCATAATGAAAAGTTTAGTACAGAATATGATAAACTCTCTTGGTCTCCTCACCGTTATATGCATCATGTGATACCGTGTAGTGTCGCTATGTCTAGTACATTTAGCACTTATGCGTTTCCTATGGATGTAAATGAAGCACATGGCCTAACAAGTAAGAAATCTGTCCTCACGGGGGCCTGACCCATAGTTCTATATCTGCAGAAACTGCCCCATCCCAAGTCCGATTCTACCCAATATTACATCCTGCATATCCCCTTATATCAACAAATAATCAATTACATGAAATCTGTGACCAGTTATTATTAATTTCTCCAGGTTAAAGTTTACTATTATGGAAAACTTGGAAGAGATCTACTGGGCAGTGCCATGTTGTACCTGACGTGTGTTGGTGAGTGTCGCTAGCTCTTCCCTCCTATATTATTGAGCAGTAAAAGCCCTGGTGGAGGTAATGATGGGATGACAGATTTCATGTCCTGAAATGACTGTATCCATTTGATAATCTGATTCCAGCTGTTTCTCTGGATGTAGACGTAAATCGTATCGGAGCGGTGACCCGCGGGGCAAAAAAAAAGGTAGTTTGTTCCAGTCTCTTCTTCGCTTTGTGATTTATATCCATTATGAAACAGAATCCCAGATAATCTCATGTTAATGTATCACAGGATTCCTGGACTTGGGGGCCCAACGGGAGGGGAGCAGTTTTGCTGGTGAACTGCGATCGTGATCGAAACCCTTATGGTCTTCCTGACAACCAGGACATGTCAATGCCCAACAGTGCTGGTACCAACCTTGGCTTTCTAATTATTATTGTTATTCATGCATCAGATGTTTCAGATGTGAGTGGATAATGTAATGACATTTATGATGGTGTCTCGGTGAAGGGGGTTCTGTTGGAGGCACAATTTACTTAGATAGGGAGATTGGGGAAAAAGTAATCCATAAGGTGATCCTAATTATCATATACTGAAGAATGGGTTTATCATAGCAAACTTTTACTGCAGAATAGACAGGTTTAAGGTTTAATATATTTTCTTATATAGCTAAAATAATTTAGTTTTGGTAACACTCCTAATAATATCAGCCTATTTGTTTGCTTTGTACTAAACATTCGGCAGGGGTGTGAGGTACCTACCCCTCTGTGATGTCACTAGTTACCGGAGAATTGCTTGGCTGACAATTTAGCTGCTGTGTCGGTGACCGGCGCCCTTTCCTGACATCCTGACACCACTTAATTTAAATTAATCTGGCAGTAAATTTACAGTCTCTTGTTGTTAATGTTTCTGCTGTCATCAGGTGGAAAAAATAATCCTATCTTAGAGATGTTTGGAATCTACTTGTGTCGGAGAGTTCAGCCGACACGTGTGAAGCCAGTATGAAAAGATACAAGTCTGAGCTCTATCATCCCCTCTGTGCAGTAATCACTAGTGAGCGGGCAGATACTATTACTGTTTCGAGTCTTTCTCTGAACATGTCAATGTCTGTTTTTCTGCACAGGCAGATCACAAGCAATGGACTGAGCTGTGTTGTCGATAAGCAGAGTGATCTGCCACTGAAAACTCTGCTAATCTTTATTCTCACCCCAAAGAGGTGCAAGGAAAAGTGAGCTGGAATTCCTCTACCGTAGTAAACGGCAGTTTCCACTACCGGACATTGCGGTGATGTCCAACCGCACATTGCTAAGGATTGAAACCGGTCAACATTTTTATTTAATAAGATCCCCATTCTGAAGGGCCACTTTTTGAATCCACTGTTTAGTGCAACCCTGTGTGATGACGTTCTCGATAACAATTTAAATTTTTAACCCTCATCTACCAGAATGAAATCCCTGAAATCCTTTTGAGCAGAAGTTTGTCTGAAAATGATTCCTGGGGGTAAATGTATCAAGCTGAGTGTTTTCCAGCGGGTTTGAAGTGGAGATGTTTCCTATAGCAACCAATCAGATTCTAGCTATCATTTTGCAGAATGAACTAAATAAATGATAGCTAGAATCTGATTGGTTTTTCAAACATGCTGGGAAAACTCTCAGCTTGATACATTTACCCCCTGATTTGCTTTAGGCCTAATGAACCTTCTCTTCTTGACAGATCTGAAGGACATGTCACCCATGGTCCTCACAGCTGAGGGTCCCGATGAGATCTTTGATGACTACAAATTGATCCTGTCCATATCCACACCTGACTCTAGAAGACTAAAGGTCTATCGTATCATGAGTAAGTATCTCTATGTAAGGACTTATCCCAGCCCACCATGGGGGTATCTCACCATAGATCATAATGCAGTTATGTAGCTGGAGGTGGGGGCTAGTGCAGGGCAGGACTAACCCCAGGGGGGATAGGGCAGGTATGTAAAGTGATCGGACCTTATTCATTCATTTGACGTAAGAGGGTGTGTTTGTAAGAGTGTGTGTGAGTATGCATCTGTGAGTGTTTGAGTGAATGTAAGTGTATGTGAGTGTGCATCTGTGAGTGTGTGTAAATGTGGGACGCTATGTGAGTTAGTTTGTGTGTCTGTACGTGTGAATATGTGTCTGTATGTGAGAGTGAGTGTGTGAATGAACGTGTGCAACTATGAGGGCAACAAATGTACAATCTCCTTGTTAATGTCCTTGTACCTGTGTTCTAGAGTTCAGGTGCACACATGTCCTGGGGAAGGGTAAGCTGTCATATGATGTCCAGCGTGAGTATAGGGACGAGATAAAGTTCTATGTGGAGGGTCTGGAGTTCCCGGACGTTGACTTCTCGGGTCTGGTCTATATAAACCTCTCATTTCAGAAGATCGGATATGGGGTAAGTGATCAGACAGGAGGATGAGTGAATGTGACATTAGTTAGGGTATTGTACTATAGACAGGACTATGTACTATGGACCTGACACATCAGTTTGTGATTTACATATATAAATACATTTTATTTCAGTTTCCAGGATTATCATCAAACTAATTGCACAGGTCACTGTAGCCATTTCCTGACATATTAAGAGCTTTCTCGCCTGCATAGCAAACGGTAAAAGTGGGAGGAGCTATGCCAGCTAGAGACAAGTGATTGGACCAAACCTAATCACCCAATCCCCTGCTACAGTTCACCACCAGACGGACTGCCGTCCTTTCAAATGTTCTTCAGCTCTATAGCTATAAAATACAGGCATATGTGATGGTGGGTGGGGTGACCTTTTAACATAATATTTCATGTTTTATCTGCAAAGTCTTTGGCCTACTGGAATTATGTGTAAGGGAGGAGATACTGGAAGCTGGTATTGAAGTGAATAGTAGACAAGTAGAGATAATTATACTTAACTAGCAAATTGCATTGTGGGTAATTACACCGTTGCTTATGAAGGATTACTGGGGAATGCGTCCAATGTATTAATACAATGTGGGTCATAGTACAGCTATTAATACATGTGATTATTACAAACAATGACATGACACATAACTATGATGCTCATCATCATCATCATCACCATTTATTTATATATCGCCATTAATTCCGCAGCGCTGTACAGAGAACTCACTCACATCAGTCCCTGCCCCATTGGAGCTTACAGTCTAAATTTCCTAACACACACATACACACACACACACACACGCAGAGAGAGACTAAGGTCAATTTGATAGCAGCCAATTAACCTATTAATATGTTTTTGGAGTGTGGGAGGAAACCAGAGCATCCAGAGGAAACCCACGCAAACACAGGGAGAACATACAAACTCCACACAGATAAGGTCATGGTTGGGGATTGAACTCATGACCTCAGTGCAGTGAGGCAGAAGTGCTAACCACTGAGCCACCGTGCTGCCCCATTTTTCTATTCCTGAACAGAAATGCCAGCACATAGTCTTAGATATTAAAGAGGATATGGGGCAATAGGCTTCAGCCTGTGTCCCAAAAACATCTGCAACGCTCAATAGTAATCTGATTTAAATCGGATTATTATCGATCACGATGGTTAATGTCGGGAATGTTGGACTGTTGCGCAGTCATCTTCCAAGAGTAAAAATCAGTGGCGTCACGGCGCAAATGATCTGTCCGCTTGACCAAAGGGTCATTCTCATGTGGGTTACCCACTCATGTCCTTTAAAATGCCACTAATCCATTTGAACAGGAGTTACTGCTACCCAGTGTTTGTAAAAAAAAATAAAAAAATTATAAATGTATATATTTTACACACTGCACAATGCCAGTTTATAAAGTTGGCCAATCCCAAAGTGGGCGTTTCCCTACACCCGGCTCAGTGAGACAGGACGGTAGAGGCAGACAGAGCGCAGAGGGTGGAGCCTAACTTTTCAAAAAACATCAATAGTTATTTTGTTTTTCTTAAAATCTAGGTTTATCACTGTATACGATTTACAGACTGTTTGTACCTCTTAGACCGAGATCTTCAAAGAGCGGGTGGTCTTCAGAGTGGCACCATGGATCATGACCCCAAACACTCAGAAGCCCCTAGAGGTCTATGTCTGCAAGTAGGTACCTGCATGCCCACTGTTCCTAGTAAGCCGCAGTACTACTGATAAACCAGGAATTTGCAGTGGGGGGGTCTGTATTCTGTCTGCAGTCTAGAAGTGCAAAATGTACTTCTGCAGAGCGAAAATGGTCACGTCCCTAAAAATACTTTAGTACTATGTTACGTAGGTGGCAGTGCTTAATGCCAGCACTATGCCTTCTGCAGCATGCAAAATAATTATAGTCACCTCTGTGATAACATAATCAAATAGGAGTAATGCAGCAAGTTATAGAGGATGGGTTGGGATATTCTTCACATTTAGCATCACATAAGCATCGAGGAGCAGTGTATTATAAGTATATTAGGCACCTCGGACTCCTGATATGGGGACTTGCATTTGTCTCTATAACCCCATTCATCGTTATAACACCCGCAGACAACATTACCAGAAACAAGTCTAAAATAATGTTTTGTGAAGCACATGTAACATTGTGATTTGCACAAGACAGATCAGGTTCGCAAAATAAGACATTTATTTAAAATCTCATCTCTTTCTCAGAGCACAGCGGTCCATCTGTCCGTGTTTCATACCAATATAATTTTTAATCACATTAGTAAAGTCAATGTAACGTATTCAATAATAAAATATTGTAAGTATTCTCTTACATATTTAATTGTATGTTCTAAATGATATAGAAGTAGACCTATATTTATCCAAACATAAAAAGTTAATAGCAAAAGGTTCATCAGCAGTACGTGTGGTACGTCACCTGGAACAAAGGTACCAGATTTGAGAAGTGAATTACAGTGAAAGACATTGGATACACGCCCTCCAGTAACTTCTCCAGAATTGTGCACCAATATTTAATCATAGCGCATGAAAAATAACAGGGAGGAGAACTCTACAATTAACGCCCAAGACGTATTTACTGTTGGGTCACAATAAATAAATTAACCCCTCTACCTTAGAATGACAGCTTTCCAGTCTGATCTGGACAACTTATAAATGAGTACCGCCTACCCCCCCCCCCCCCCAATGAAGACCTCAATCCCTAATTTGGGCTACTGAACACGCAGGCTCTCGTGTGTAGGTACTTTTATGCCACACGCGTGCTCCTGCTGCTTACTGGGGTGAAGGTCATATGGAAAGTAAGAAGACCTATACATACTGGTCTGGTGAAACAAGGGGTAGATATTGGAGTATACCCTAGTGAATAGGCCTACACATACTGGTCTAGGGAGACAGCGTGTAGATACAGTATTGCCTAGTGAAAAGACCTATACATACTGGTTTAGGGAGACACAGTGTAAATATAGTGGTATTGCCTAATGAGAAGACCTATACATACTGGTTTAGGGAGACAAGGTGTAAATATAGTGGTATTGCCTAGTGAGAAGACCTATACATACTGGTTTAGGGAGACACAGTGTAAATATAGTGGTATTGCCTAGTGAGAAGACCTATACATACTGGTTTAGGGAGACAAGGTGTAAATATAGTGTTATTGCCTAGTGAGAAGACCTATACATACTGGTTTAGGGAGACACAGTGTAAATATAGTGGTATTGCCTAGTGAGAAGACCTATACATACTGGTTTAGGGAGAAAAGGTGTAAATATAGTGGTATTGCCTAGTGAGAAGACCTATACATACTGGTTTAAGGAGACACAGTGTAAATATAGTGGTATTGCCTAGTGAGAAGACCTATACATACTGGTTTAGGGAGACAAGGTGTAAATATAGTGTTATTGCCTAGTGAGAAGACCTATACATACTGGTTTAGGGAGACACAGTGTAAATATAGTGGTATTGCCTAGTGAGAAGACCTATACATCCTTGACATGTCTAGTGAGACAAAGGGGTAAATGTATGAAAGAGCTAAACCTAAAAAAACAATAATATGTTAGCTTTCATTCTCAAGCTTGCAATTATTAGATAAAAGCTAATCTCCGATTGGCTCTGTTATGTTTGTTACAATGTTACGAAATAACCCTGCGTATCCTCATGTCTAGTTCTGAGTGAGAACCATATAGGTATATTTATATCCTGTGTAGTTACAAATTGACAAATCTCTGTATATATGTTAACTACTGAGTAATTACTGACTATCCAATCAGTCTAAATTAGTTTCCTTTCTGCCCAGTGTGAATGACAATGAGGACTTTGTAAAGATGTTAAGGGACTTTGTGAAGAAGTCGCGGTGTACGCTGAATGAATGCCCATACGCAGACAACAATGGGGACAAATGGATACAGGTGAGTGCTCGGAATACATTACACTGGGAGAAAGCGGGGTACTGACGCCGGGAGCCTGCAATCAACAAGAAGGGATAACATCAGGGCTGGCAAAACAGGAAAAGTCCTGTGACCTCAGCAGGATGGTGACAAGCCACCGTGACACCCTCAACTACCTGCTGGCACAGGCTCTATGGGGGAGTGGCCCATGCGCAGTGACACGCCTCTCCCATGAGGAAACATTATTATCCAGCTGATGTAAGAGTGGACTGTGCATCTATATGTCCAATAACACAGCTTTGTCCTGTCCTCTCTCTCCTCCGGCTGATGTAAGAGTGGACTGTACACCTACATCTCCAATAACACAGTTCTGTCCTGTCCTCTCTCTCCTCCAGCTGATGTAAGAGTGGACTGTACACCTACATCTCCAATAACACAGTTCTGTCCTGTCCTCTCTCTCCTCCGGCTGATGTAAGAGTGGACTGTACACCTACATCTCCAATAACACAGCTTTGTCCTGTCCTCTCTCTCCTCCGGCTGATGTAAGAGTGGACTGTACACCTACATCTCCAATAACACAGTTCTGTCCTGTCCTCTCTCTCCTCCGGCTGATGTAAGAGTGGACTGTACACCTACATCTCCAATAACACAGCTCTGTCCTGTCCTCTCTCTCCTCCGGCTGATGTAAGAGTGGACTGTACACCTACATCTCCAATAACACAGCTCTGTCCTGTCCTCTCTCTTCTCCGGCTGATGTAAGAGTGGACTGTGCATCTATATGTCCAATAACACAGCTCTGCCCTGTCCTCTCTCTCTCCTCCAGCTCATGTAAGAGTGGACTGTACACCTACATCTCCAATAACACAGCTCTGTCCTGTCCTCTCTCTCCTCCGGCTGATGTAAGAGTGGACTGTACACCTACATCTCCAATAACACAGCTCTGTTCTGTCCTCTCTCTCTCTCTCTCTCCTCCGGCTGATGTAAGAGTGGACTGTACACCTACATCTCCAATAACACAGCTCTGTTCTGTCCTCTCTCTCTCTCTCTCTCTCCTCCAGTTGATGTAAGAGTGGACTGTACACCTACATCTCCAATAACACGGCTCTGTCCTGTCCACTCTCTCCTCCAGCTGATGTAAGAGTGGACTGTACACCTACATCTCCAATAACATAGCTATGTCCTGTCCTCTCTCTCTCTCTCTCTCTCCAGTTGATGTAAGAGTGGACTGTACACCTACATCTCCAATAACACAGCTCTGTCCTGTCCACTCTCTCCTCCAGCTGATGTAAGAGTGGACTGTACACCTACATCTCCAATAACACAGCTCTGTCCTGTCCTCTCTCTCCTCCAGCTGATGCAAGAGTGGACTGTACATCTACATCTCCAATAACACAGCTCTGTCCTGTCCTCTCTCTCCTCCAGCTGATGTAAGAGTGGACTGTACACCTACATCTTCAATAACACAGCTCTGCCCTGTCCTCTCTCTCCTCCAGCTGATGTAAGAGTGGACTGTACACCTACATCTCCAATAACACAGCTCTGTCCTGTCCACTCTCTCTCTCTCTCTCCTCCGGCTGATGTAAGAGTGGACTGTACACCTACATCTCCAATAACACAGCTCTGTCCTGTCCTCTCTCTCCTCCAGCTGATGTAAGAGTGGACTGTACATCTACATCTCCAATAACACAGCTCTGTCCTGTCCTCTCTCTCCTCCGGCTGATGTAAGAGTGGACTGTACATCTACATCTTCAATAACACAGCTCTGTCCTGTCCTCTCTCTCTCTCTCTCTCTCTCTCTCCCCTCCGGCTGATGTAAGAGTGGACTGTACACCTACATCTCCAATAACATAGCTCTGTCCTGTCCTCTCTCTCTCCTCCAGCTGATGTAAGAGTGGACTGTACACCTACATCTCCAATAACACAGCTCTGTCCTGTCCTCTCTCTCTCCTCCAGTTGATGTAAGAGTGGACTGTACACCTACATCTCCAATAACACAGCTCTGTCCTGTCCTCTCTCTCCTCCAGTTGATGTAAGAGTGGACTGTACACCTACATCTCCAATAACACAGCTCTGTCCTGTCCACTCTCTCCTCCAGCTGATGTAAGAGTGGACTGTACACCTACATCTCCAATAACACAGCTCTGTCCTGTCCTCTCTCTCCTCTGGCTGATGTAAGAGTGGACTGTACATCTACATCTCCAATAACACAGCTCTGTCCTGTCCTCTCTCTCCTCCGGCTGATGTAAGAGTGGACTGTACACCTACATCTTCAATAACACAGCTCTGTCCTGTCCTCTCTCTCTCTCTCCTCCGGCTGATGTAAGAGTGGACTGTACACCTACATCTCCAATAACATAGCTCTGTCCTGTCCTCTCTCTCTCCTCCAGCTGATGTAAGAGTGGACTGTACACCTACATCTCCAATAACACAGCTCTGTCCTGTCCTCTCTCTCTCCTCCAGTTGATGTAAGAGTGGACTGTACACCTACATCTCCAATAACACAGCTCTGTCCTGTCCTCTCTCTCCTCCAGTTGATGTAAGAGTGGACTGTACACCTACATCTCCAATAACACAGCTCTGTCCTGTCCACTCTCTCCTCCAGCTGATGTAAGAGTGGACTGTACACCTACATCTCCAATAACACAGCTCTGTCCTGTCCTCTCTCTCTCTCTCCTCCAGTTGATGTAAGAGTGGACTGTACACCTACATCTCCATTAACACAGCTCTGTCCTGTCCTCTCTCTCTCCTCCAGCGGATGTAAGTGTGGACTGTACACCTACAGTAACACAGTTCTGTCCTCTCTCCCCTTGCAGGATGAGATGGAGTTTGGCTATATTGAAGCTCCTCACAAAAGATTCCCGGTCGTGTTGGACTCCCCAAGAAACAGAGGACTCAAAAACTTTCCCTATAAAGATGTTCTGGTTTGTTCTTTTTTTGTCTTGTTATATACGAGTGAGATTATTTGGGATATTTGGGCCACTTGATCTTCTCTCTCTCATGAGGGGAGATCAAGCTGGGAAGGGGTGAGGTAAAATTATCACGTCACCACAGTCCTGCCAGATTCAATGGCGATACTAGCGGCATTTATGCTACTGGGGGGGAAAGATGAGGGGGTAGGGGGGGCTTACTGACACAAATCATGTCATAAGCCCTGCTTCAGCTCGGAATCCGAGAAGGTGTTCGCGCTTCTCTGCAATTCGGGAGTCTACTGGTCATTCAGGGAGAGTAAACAAGTATGGTCCAGGGGTGTCAGGAAGAAGCCCAGCACTTTTCAGTGTGGTGCTTGGTGCTTCTGGGAGGGGGGCATGCTATCTTTTTGCACCTGCACTTTGTTTTCAGCCTGGGGCTGGGTGCAGATTTGGGGATGGGGGGAGCTGTCTGGTTATTTATATATTATTTCTTAAACAGTGCACTATGTGTGGGAACAGTTTTGTATCACTAAGTACAGAAAGATTTGGACTTTCAGTTACACAAATAATTGTTGTTTTTTTTTTTTTTCAATTTTTTTTTTTTCAATTTAAACAAGAATTATATATTAAAAAGGTTTAAACATTTAGAAAATGTTATATTCAAACAATAAAGCAATTTTTAATGATTTTTCATCTGTTACAGCCAAGTAAAAAGATATGAGAAAGCCGAGAGAGGTCTCAATAAAAATGTGTTTTAAGGACTCTCCCTCTCTCTCCCAAGGGACCAGATTTTGGATATGTGACAAGGGAACCGGAAGACGACCGTACGGTGAACACTTTGGATGCATTTGGGAACCTGGATGTTAGTCCCCCTGTGACTGCCGGGGGGAAGGTTTACCCCCTAGGGAGGATCCTCATTGGGGATGGTCTTTCCATGTACGTATCTACTCCTTGTCATCATCTACAAACTGCCCCCAGATCACTGAAAACAACTAAATATGACCATGGAATTTTAAATAAAATACACGTAGCTGCTTTATAAATAAAACCCCTTCCTTTATAGATGTATGGTCAGTATATGGTCATATTAGACATGTTTCTTAAATTATTTTATATTGGAGCAATTTAATTTATTGGTTTGTAATCCTGCAAATTTCTGTAAATACCCCAAATTATTTATAGGCATTCTAGAATGGTAACGATCACCAACAAATGATACTGTCTTTAGACTGCTGAAATTTAAGCAATGCACAGTATGTAGCTCCACCTGCATTGTATATGTACACAGAATCAACACTGTATTGTATGATTAAATAAAGTGAGAAAACACAATTATATTTCCATTCCAATATTACATAGAAAAGCTTTCCCATTAATGCGGATTTCCTTCTTTTGTGTTGCCAAAATCTTTTCTTGTACTGTTTTTTCTGACCTGTATAGAGGTCAGGAAAAAAAGTGCCACCTCCTGCTTCTCATTGAAACTGAAAATAATGTTCCGTGTGATTTTGGAAAATACAATTTAAAGCAGCAATTCCACAAAGAAGATTTTTTCTTTAAGAAAAATGGCCAGTGCATGCTGAAAACTTAACTTGCTAATTAGTTATCCTCCCATAGATCGTTATGTCTCTTTCAAAATATCTGTTTGTCAAACACAAATGGCTGCCAGACGCAGGCTCACAGCTCTCCACTTTTCATGTGATAGCAGAGGGGGGAGAAGGCGGATGTGGCAGAGCTCAGAGAGGTGTTCCAAAGCCTCTCTGCTCACAGCATCATGTACCATGTGGCTGTGGTTGCCATGGTAGCCTATAATCCTAAATAGCAGCCTGAAGAAAATAAACAAGGAAAATAGTAAATGCCAGTCTTCTTCTTACAGCCTGAAAACATCCCTACATTTCTTTCAAAGGATTGCTGCTTTAAATAACTTAAAATCTGGACGCATATATTTTAAATAATGATCAGTTAAATGACTAAATCTTGCATTTTACCGTTTATTTTCCTTTCAAATATGTCAATGTACCCGAGTAAGCAATTACCCATTAGACTTCTCATTCCTAAGACTGCCGGCTGCTTCCTATAGCTCTTAATATCTTTGGCTCCATTGTCACATCCATCAAAATATAAATTATATAATATTATATAATATTCTCTCTCCAAAGCACAGCTTGGCCATGTCATTATATTCCCACTAACATAAAACAAAAAGTATTATTACAAGTGGATTACATGTTGTCGGATTTCCTACCTCGGTTCGACAGAGTATTGCCTGTAAAATTTAAACCATTATTTTAATAATACCACAGTGGTAATCACTGGGTGTAACCGGCCTAAATTGTCTTTATAATATATGTCTAGATAATGACCTGTAATTAGTTAGAAGGACGGATTTAGATAGTACATCACCAGTTTATAAGGGGTCGGGACTCAGGAAAGGATTACAAATGGTAAAAAAAAACTTTAGAAACCTCTTTATTAAATTCATATTCTCGTATTTACAGCTCAAACCTGCACATGAATAAAATCGTCACAGACTTCCTGCAAGCTCAGCGGGTGCAGGTACCGGTCTATCTATACTCTACCTGGCTGTACGTCTCTCACATCGATGAATTCTTGAGCTTTGTACTGGCGCCCGACAGGAAGGTGAGTCCCACACGCGGGGTATAGGTGACGGGAGATATGAAATTATACAGCTTCATCTCTTATTTCAATAATTATTATACAAGCTGACAAATACTTGACTAGTAGCGGTTCCCTGTGGACCTGCAGGATTTTCCTATAGACCCCGTCTTGTGGTTATGAAGTAATAATCATGAATAGGACGGTGCCTATTGCCACAGTAGAGGTGAATGTACGCTCTTAGGTCTGAACGATGGCGTGCGGTTCCATCAGTTCTTCCTAAACCCATTTACTGAGACTTCAGCCTTCACCTGCCACCTTCCACCTCAGGGTTTGTTAAACTAAAATGCTACATTAGTTCCTCCACACTCCATCACCAAACAGATATAGTCACAGCAAAGCTGCAAGACGCTGAATGGCACGATATCCAAAAGGGGCAAATTCTAAAGCCCAGCGTGTCAGTTACTTCTAACTGTGACTGTCACTAACAATAGCCACTTATATTTCCAAATCTCCTTCATGTCTGCAGCCAACGGTCACTGTGTGAGTACCAAGGCGACATTATGCTGAATGACTATGTGATTGTTGTACATTTACTGTTTTAAACGGCCCCAAAGCATTGGCGCTTTGGACAACTGCCCAGGTTCACCTAATGGTAGTGCCAGCCGTGTTTACCGCTGGTTTCCGTCCACCCTACATATCACACGTGTACATTTCTCATGTTCTTCAGGGTTTCCGGCTGCTTTTAGCGAGTCCCAGAGCCTGTCTGGAGCTGTTCAGAGAGAAGCAGAGAGAGGGGCACGGGAGCACGCTCATGTTCGAAGGTGGGTACAGCCCGCCTGGATCATTGTTACATATAGACAATGAGACCTCATCGGTAGCGCAAATACAGGGCGTTTTCTCTTTCTGAAATAATCTGGGCAGGTGGCGTATTTCTGGAGGTCAGTGGACGCAGCAGCTATCATAGATTATACACAAAACATTTTATCATAACCGATTATAATAAAGGAAGAAATATTGTTATATTTGAGAACCAAAGTGAATTTCCATGATTGTGTCCTTTACATATATATATATATATATATCAATTTTATTGCACATATGCAGTGGAAGTAAAGACTCACAATATAAAAATGAAAAGTAGAAAACCAGGTTTTATTATTAAAAAACATATTTGAAACATGATTGCCCTTAAAAACCGCTTTATTTTAAGAATAAAGCATTGTATGAACGCCTGTGATGCCCATCCTGAGACTTGTTAAATAGGCTTCCTTGTGCAAATGGAACAAAACTCCCTTTTGTATACAGCCGATACAATAATAAGTCCCATCACCGGTCCATTTCCACCCACTAGTGGGCTTTATACTTTACAGTATTCGCCTGTTACCCCTGAATTCTTGCGAGACACCCATCCTGGTATTTATAGCGGATTCTCGGGCAACCCCTTTCCCCAGTTGGTGGAAGTGAACTGACAGGCTTGAGGGGGGTGGGGGGGGGGGTGACTGTATGGACCAATAGGAAATGCAAGCTTTGCTATTGGTCCACTCAGTCACCTGCCCACAATTTGTTTAATTCTGTTATGAATGGGCCAGAGCCACTGAATACTGAGCGTACAATCATATGGGGTGTTGGTTATTACATTGGGCCATAGGAAGGGACAGATCGGTGCTTCAGGGACTGTTAAGACAAAGTGACTTATCCAAGGTGCAATCTGGGACTCTAAGTTCTCCTGCAAGACCGAGTGTCAGTAAATAGGGAAAGGACAGCATCTCACAATAGATATAGTGTTATTTGTATTTATTTATTGCAGAATTACAAATAAAGACAATGACCATTGATGAAATCCTGGCAGACAAGGTGTTGGAGAAGTCTTCAAATATCTGTCAGGTAATTATTGGGTCCAGCGCCGGCCTCTGAATGTATTTACATAAGGTGACCTGACTGTCCTCCAGGAGGTTCTTAATAATGGAGGTTGATGAGCAGTTTGAGGGCCTAATATCTTGTATTTCACCTCCCAGGAACACATTGACATGAACAGGACGATTATGAAGAAGGAGCTGGGACTGTCCGAGGCCGATATCATCGATATCCCTACACTGTACAAATGTAATTCCTCCATGAACGACGCAGAAGCCTTCTTTCCCAACATGGTGAGCTCCAGAGAAATCACTGTGGCAGGCTATAAAAATGTTGGTAGTTACCATTTAGCATTGATTTGTTTCTTCAGGCTGCTGTTAATGATTTATAATTCTGTAGCATCATGTGGCTACCATAGCAACCACAGTCACATGTTGTAGAGAGCAGAGATGCTTTGGCACACCCCTCTGAGCTCCACTGTAGAATCCTCCACTTATCCGCCTTCACATGACATTCTGAGAGCTGTAAAAGCCTGTGTGTAACTGCCACCCATACTTTGCACCCTCCAGAGAGAATTTGAAAAGGAGATAATGATTTGTAGGATAGCTATGAAAAATCAGATACTTGCTCTTTAACAATACAAAACCTTCTATGTTAAATTGCTGCTTTAAGGTAAAGTGAAAGCAGGAGCTCTAGGTCCAAACCTTAGCATTGATCTTTGAAATATCGCTTTGTCTGATCAGTCTTTCCCCCTTCCAAGGTGAACATGCTGGTCCTGGGCAAGCAGCTGGGGATTCCGAAACCATTTGGCCCGAAGCTGAACGGCACGTGTTGCTTAGAGGAGAAGGTGCGCTCATTACTGGAGCCAATGGGACTGATTTGTACCTTCATCGACGATTTCGCCACTTACCACCTGAACTATGGAGAAGTGCACTGTGGCACCAACGTTGTGCGGAAGCCATTTTCATTCAAGTGGTGGGACTGCATCCTCTAACCAGAGGACCACTGCTCAGCTACCAAATCTAAGTTATAAATTGTCTGTCGCAGAGAGTTCAGTGTTTGTGCACAGTGTGGGAAGGAGTCATACTTCTGCGGCGGGGGGTGCAGGCCCGTTACACCTGCATTTCATATAGTGAATTGTGTGGCACAATGAGACACTGTTGGTTGATTGAAGTATTATCTACAAGTGTAATTGCATTATAAGTAATATTAAAGACTTACCAGCCAGGCTGGTGCCCGTGTTACTCTTACTGTTATCTGTCAGGAATTAGCAACATTCAGACACCATGCAACCAATCTGTACCACCCTGTAATGTACCCCTTCCATTATTCATCGCAGATCCAAGGTAACACATTGTCAGTATGTGTTACATTGCATTGTTGTCCAGTGTGTAAATATATGAAGGATGAATCAGAGAAATGTACAGACCACCCACACGCTCTCTACAACACACGGTATAAATACAATCAATCCAGTGATCAGAAACATGTTACAATTACAGAAACCTATAAAGCACTGTACAATCAGACTTACCCTCCCAACATTAATATTAGATATTACTTATAGAAACAGAAGAAGGAGAGACAGAGGTTGGGGGAAGTCTGGTTTGTAAGAGTTTCCAGAAGTGTGGAGCGCACAGGAGAAGTCCTGCAGGACAGATGAATATTAGAGTAAGCGAAGCAGATCTGAGAGGGGGTGAATCTTATCACACGGTCAGATATGTATGAGAGGGAGGGGTGGTGAGGAGTTTGATTTGGGTTCTGGCAGTAATGGGGTACCAGTGCAGGGATTTGTAGAGTGGTGCAGTAGCTGTGGATCTGGGAGGAAGGAAGATGTCTGGCAGCTGCATTTAGGATGGATTGTAGATTAGATAAGACATGTGAAAGGAAAGCCCAATAGCCCCCTATTGGGCTTGCACTAGTCAAGGCAGCTGGATAAGGGTTTTGATAACATCCTTATTTTTATACTGTTTCAAAGGAGATTATGACGACAGCGGGAGGTTCTGAATGTGTGTGAGGGGAAGCTGAGAGTCTAGGATGACAACAAGACAGCAGGCATGGTGGACTAGGGAGTGTGTGATGGTGATTAGTCAGTGAGAGAACGGGAGATGAGCGTTAAGTAGGATTGTGACATTGAATTAGAAGCAGTTGGGACACACAGGATCATATAAAGAGCTTTTAGAAGGAGACACGTATACTGTGGTATCGTCCGGTAATGGTTTCAGAAGTAGTGTATTAGTTCACTAAGAGAAGAGTAAAAATGAGATAAGAGGACCTTGCTGTAAGGCTGGGTACACACTACAGAGTTTTAAGCCCATTATTGGGCAAATTACACGCTAAATGACCATTCAGTGTGTACTCCAGTGAAGAGCCATCATCATTCCAAAGCACATCATATTGTTTCATTTGATTTTGAAACAAAACTAAACATCTCCTTCAACAATGGAACAATGTCGATCCAATTCTGCAGTGTGGACGCGGCACAACCAGATCTCCATAGAGTTTACAGAGTCCGTCTTTTCAGCCGATTGTTCTGAGAGATGAAGAGCACAGAGCTGAAGGTAAATAGTGTGTACACATGGATCAGCATGCTCATCGGGACTTTTCCCCCAGTCGTTGGTAAAATGGCTATAGATAACACATCGGGAGAAAAACTCGATAGTGTTTAACCAGCTTACTCAATTCTACATACTGACACTTTTTTTGCATTTACCAATTATTTTTTATTGCTATGAGGCAAAGGAAGGACTATAGGAAAAGAAATATATAAGTGATAGGGTATGATACAATTTACAGATAGTGACCACACCTACATTTAAAAACTGAAGACTGGAAATTGATTCCCCTCTGGCACGAAATTAAAGCTTTGATAGAAATGTTAATTCAAACTCCCTTACCCTTTGATCCTAAATTCTTCCTTCTACCCCTCGGGTTCCCTACAGCCACTAGACACCAAAATAAACTTGCCCGTCACATTATTTCAGCGGCCACTTGTCAAATTGCCATAGATTGGAAGCAGGTTGCCCCCCCCCCCCCCCTTCATTTTCCGCTGTTACTAATAGGATTTGGCATATGTATAGGATGGAATACATGACTAGCATTATACGTAACACGGCCAAATCTTTTAACAAGGTCTGGGATCCCTGGATGTCTTACTTCCAATACCACTCCCCCTTTACTTAATCATACCCCCTACCGTTCTGTAACCCCTTCCCCTCCCAACTCATTGCCTCTGATTCAAGAATGATCCCTCACACACCTCCCCTTCTCCCCCTCCACCTGTCATTTTCTGGTTTTTCTTCCTTCTTCTCTTTTAAATATAAAAATATACCGGTCTTTATTTCATAGAATCTGATTTATTTTCTCTCCGACACATGGAGAGTTCTGCCTCACTATTCTATGTACTGAATATATTTTGTTTGATATAATACGCATCCTTTCTGCATTGTTAATTCTTTAGGGCCGTTAATAAACACTTGATTGATTAAAAAATAAATAAAAAAAAATACAAAGACTGACACCCCAACATGACAAAAATAAACACTTACCCCTAGAGAGAGTAAATTTCAGACCTGATCTGTTCCAGACAGTTGAAAATGACATAATTTGAAAAGGCGACTGGGAAATATTACATTTTAAAGCAACAATACACGAACCTCACGTTTGACAGTAGGGTTAACCCAAATCCCAACCTACTACTTACATGAGATTATCGCAAGCCAGGTCTGTGCATTGGCGCTTTAACAGCAGTCGCGTTTTGAAGCGCCGTCATTATCATGAGTTAGGAACAGATTGTGTAATGGGAAGTCGCTGTTTGTCATGTTGGGATGTCAGTCTTTGGATTTTAATGTAGGTGTAGTAACTATCGGGAAAGTGACTACCACCGAAGTGAGAGACTATTTGTGACCCAAAAAAAAAAAGCCATCAGCTCTAATCAAAATTAGGGAACTTTACCAGAATTTGGACTGTATTATGAGCCATAGTAAGATTACTGTGAAAGATTGCATAAAAGGATCTTGAAAAATTATTTTTGGGAAAGTTTATATAGGATGCACTGTCGGTTGTTTGTTCTGAAGTTGCTTTTACAAAACAGTCTCTACATTTTGCTGCCTCTCGCACAATTTTTAATATCTCCTAAGCCCACACAAGATAAAGGTGATCTGCTATAAAGACAATGGCAAAGCACGAGTTTCCTGAACTGCAATAGACCTGACCATGCTTTACTTGTAAAGACATTGACATTAAGGACAGAGCATATGTGATGACTAGAGGACCAGAGAGTAAGCCAATATGATACAGAATCTGAACATCTGAAATAGCGGGCAATGCACCCCAAATGTTTGTGCACAGTCTTGATCTTCACATATATACAGACTAGAGATGCACCAACTTCCAGACAGGTTTTTCCTGTAGCCCAAGGATACCCGCCAGACATCATGCTGGAGAGGTTTGGACAAGTATAAACAATGGATCCAACCAGAGCAGACACAAGACAATGATAGGAGTACACTCACAAAGAAGTGCGTACGGTCATATGGGGTAAAACCACATGAGACACACAGGGGTGAAAGCCCAACTCCAAATTCTGTAATTTCCCAAAATATGAAACCGGCCCAAATTACTACCTCCACCTTAATGCCAAGTTTGGTTCTGTATTGGAGTGTTGACCTCAGGAACATTACCGGCTTCTATAGAACCATTGTTGTAGATCATTGTGGAATCTATGATGACGGATGTTTCAGTATCAGTTTACTGTGCGTTCGACTCCAACAATGCGCTTTCCAGGACATAGGACTTTATTGCAGACTAATCCATAGACCGGAAGCCAATGTAAGCACAAGGATTAAGGACCAGTAAAATATACATTTTACAAGTGTTTGTAAAGGTACCTTGCATGGGCCAACACACCCTAGTTTTGGAATAAGAATTACACCATATTCTATAAAATAAATACAAAATTTATTTTTCCTTAAATTGGGTGTAAATTGGTGTCATTTTTGGGATAGATCTTTCAGCAATATTATTCTATAAAGATAATTTGAACATGTAAATAAATGTTATCACTTTTTTAGAACTAGAAAATAGTTTACACTTTTTTTAATGTATTTGAATGTAATGTAAAACATTTCTAGAACAAAAATAAATAAAAAACAATTATATAAAATTAAAAGAAAAATAGTTTTTGTGAAAATGTTTGGCTTCAGCTTCTATCCACATTATGTGTAATTTAACTGCTCACAATGGTCATTAAACTGTAAATCACTAATAACAGCTTGAATGAAAGCCCTAAGGGGGAGGTGGGAATGAACTCCCCGCATCTACTCATAGATATCCAGAGTGATTTGACTTAAAACCTCAGTTTTATATGTAATTGAACCTTCAAAGTCCTTTTTAAGCGTTTCCTTGGGGGAACCAATTTAAGTTTTGCTTAGTTCAGTTCTTGACATTTACAAAACACAATATTCATAGATACCTCAATGGCAAAGATTGAACTTAAATTGTGCAAAGTTTAACAGACCAACTTATTGCTTGAGCAACAATTATTTTAGAATATAAAACACCACTGTCGGGGGAGCCCAAGGCCCTTCTGTAGATAAACACACAGGTATAGTTACCCAAAATCTCACCCAATGCATTAGGATTATCGATAGAGGACTCCAATCAGACACAAGAAAATACACAAAGACGTATTTTATTTAAACAATGGACTTAAGAAATATAAAACGCAAAACAAAGATAAAACAGTAGCCCCTGGACCCTGTAACCTCACATAAAAGAGGATTTCAGACCACCGCAGGTAGACGTGGCGGAGACATACAAACTGCTCATTCACCACGAGGTCACCTCCGAGACAAATCTGTACAGTAATTGCGTAGACAGCGCTGGATGTAAAATATATTAAACAAACACAAAATACCTCTTCTCTTTAACCCCGACTGCTGCTATTTATGGAATGATCACAAGTGTTCAGACTGAAACGAGGGACGTAGCAGATTGGAGACAGCATCGTAATCTGTTTATTGCCTTTCTGTACAATAATGCAAAAACTTTGTAAACTCTGTACGGACGAGGGGGAAAGGGGGGGGGGGGGGGGGGGGGGAGGGGTGTTACCACCAGACAGAACCATGCGCAGCTGGCGATGGGCATCTCAATAATTCGCGGCCCTGACAAGTTTCATCTACAAACTAGCCCTCGCCGATGAGAAAGTCATGCTGGTAAAAGTGGTCGGTCTTTTTAATGAGGATGCTAGAGGTGAGTAACTGTTAGCTCTTTCTAAAAACGTGGGGAGGGGGTGGGGGATTTTTTTCACCCCCCAACAAAAAAGTAACAAACAACAGCTTTATAACGGTTATGTAACAAGGCTGGTGACACAAGCGGGACTTGAGGCGCGGTGCGCACAGACCACGAGTGTAGGAAAGGCACCAGAGGTGCAGCACTGCAGGAACGAAGTCCGCTCACGCTGCCAGTAACACTCATTCGCAAGGCACCAAATCTCAGAAAGACTCACAACCCGGCACCAACTTCTCTCTGCTTTTAGCCAGCGTTGGGCAGTCACCCATGAAAAGTAGGCGCTGTAAGGGGTGGGGAAATGCGTGTATCTTGGAGAAGTAAAGGATGGCAGAAGATGGGAGTAGTCAGGCTCCGGTGTGGAGGTCTGTCCCTTACAGAAATCTAGTGACAGATAACGTCCGGATCGGAGAAATAAAGATTTTAAGTTTCCTGGGAAAAAAGTTGAGCGGAGAGAAAAGTTGGGAAGGAATGTAAAATGATTTCCGGTACCCTGGGGGTAGGTTCAGCTGCCTTACCCCTGTCAGTGTTGGCCTGACCTGCAGTAGCAGGGGCACTACAGGGGGTCACAGGGAGTGTATGTGAGGAGTGGTTGGTACACTACATCTGCTCCCGGAGTAGGAGGGCTGACAAACATCACAGAGTGCGAGGATTGTATTCAGGGAGCTTCTTCAGCTTCTCTTGGTCCTGCTCCGTTTCATCCCGCGCAACGATCAGTGTGTGGGCGTGGCCCATGGCGACCTGGCGGACAAGGAATCGAAGAGTCAGAGTGGGACTAGAGTGCGGCGACGCAGCACCAGGCGACAAGTCAACCGCCGAATCTCACCTGTTCCGTGTAGATCCCGTCTAAAGTTTTCACTTCCTGAGCGGTGGTGGAGGATTTGGCCTTGTTGTCCCCATAGCCCTGAGGAGAAGTTGGTATTAATTATTCAGTGATGAAACCCCATGAATCTCTGTATATCTGCAAGTCCCATTGTAACCTGCCCGGGAGCATCAGAGGAGCCACAGGTAGCGTTACCTCGTACACACAGAAACCTACGCTCTGAGCTGCGGAATGTCAGTGACAAACAAGCCTACACCACAGAATATCCCAGGGTGACATAGAAAGATGAACAGTTACTCTGAGCAGCCACCCATCACTTCACACCTGCATTGGAAACGTTACTTTTTTTAATTCAGATCCAAGACAGAAAAAAAGATGTTTTGCAAAGTTTTACTCAATTTTTGGTCCCTTACGGCTGAAAGCAAAACATAGAGCAATCAGCTTCGGCCCCACTACGTGGTAGATGTTTTGCAAAGTCACAATAACATAAAAACCCAACTGTAATTCTATAGTAGTCAGTCAATGAGGGTGGGGATTGCTAGAGCATCTAATAACGGAGCTGCAACATATTGGCCGTAGATAGGCTATAAACAACTTTAATAGATGCCATCTTTGTAGCAGAGGACAGATTGCAAGAATTGGCATAACCTCAGTTTGAATATTTAAAAATAAATTTGAGGTGGGGGTTTCCCCCCCCTTTCTTCCCTTTTGTTTGTTCCTTCAATTGTACTTGTCCCCTTTTTTTTCTGTACCCCATTTAATTTTGAAAATCTCAATAAAAATTTATTGAAGTAAAAAAATAAATTTGAGGACTGTTAAAAATACATAATGCAGAAGTCATTGGGAAGCTCATGATGGGAGAGGCTTCAACATCCCCTGAGCAGTTTAAATACAAAAACCCCTCTTGCTAAGGACAGGACTGTTTAGAAGATTAAATTAGCAGTTTAGAGCGGACTTACTCTTTAAGGGCTTTATTCAGAAATAATTGTGAAACTATTGAAATGTAACCAAGCACTCCAGCTAAATAATCATCCACCATTCTGCACCAAGTGGAATCTTGCTTTTTCGTACAGGTAGATAAGCAAAGATCATAGCTAGTGGCCTTCTGAAACGCCACCAACACCCGTACGATTACAGAGCCGCAAAGCGTCATGAAATGGCTCCGCGCACAACCAAATGTGCCGATACCCAGCATGCATTGCAGGGGTGGTAAAGGTACACGGTACTGTACATACTGTGTAAAGGAGTCACATGTGACAAGAAGAAATTGAAGAATTTACCATTTACATCATAATAAAGGAAACATTTACTTGTTAGACGTTGTGATGGGTGTGACCTGTTCACAAAGTGACTTACCAGCTCCCCAAAGGTCGGCGAGGGTCCCCAACTGATTGTGCTTTCATCCGCTGCCACAATAATACTGCTTTTCCTGGAACACAAGGGATGGATACCGGTGTTAGCGAAGCATACAATGTAACCTGTGCATTCATAGGGGCTTTACATCAGATAATCCAGTTATAGTGCAAAAATGTGTGTCACTAAAATGCTACTGAATCTATGTGGCCCCAGAGTCCAACTCTTGCTATACCCAGAACCATGCAGAATCCTTGCAGGTCTCCTCCAACCAAACTCACCCACAGGCCAAGTTACGAACTTTCCAACCACACAGATCCTGCACACTTTTGGGGTACATGGTGGAATCACGAGATGTGTTTGTAGCTCCCCAGAAGAACAGTCCTCCTGAAAAGGAAGAGATTGGTTAGTTCACATCCACAAGAGCTCTTACACTGCCCTCACGGGAAGGTCCAATGGTTTAATCTCCTTCTTTCAAACACTCACCCATCTCGCTGACGGCAAAAGAGCAAGTAGACCCAGCGTAGATCTGAGCGGCTCCGCGCCCCGGGAAATCAAACAGTTTCACCAGTCGTGGAACCATCTCATCTTTCTGCTCAGTGTGTCCCAGCCGGCCGTACCCACCAAAGCCCCAGGAGAAGACGCGTTTCTGCGAGTCCAGCACCAACTGTAGGAATAAACACATGTAACAGACAGGTGACTTCAAAGCGATAAAGCAGGCCAACAAGTCACTTCAACGTCCCACGCCAGCCAGTGGTCATGTGATTACACAAACAAATAAAGTTATCCAATCGTCAGATCATATTTGCAAGCAGACACCATGACAGCAAAAGTGGCCACTCCCCTCCTGAGCATTTACGTTATCTGGAACTAAGTAAAACATCTAATGAAAGGAATCAGTTGTCATGGATACAGGTTTGCACTCACTATATTGTGTCATTCAACATCACCTACAGCAGGATGTTGCATGACCTGTCAGATTAATTCTGACAGGTCATGCAAACACTGGACGACATGTAAATATTACAGCCCACATTAAAAAGGCATCAACAAATCTATACTGGTCTTGCAGGATGCAGTTTCTTGTACTGCAGCTAGGTGGCAGCTCAGCATGGACCACTGGAGAAAAGTCTCACCGAATGGTTGATACCGCAGGCTATGTCTCTCACTACCACGTTTGGCACAGGTAGAACTTGTCCATCCTTTGTCTTTTCTATGAATATGGCAATTCTGCGCGGTATCAGCTCGCAGTCATACTCGATTCTCTGTGCCCGCGCGATGTACTTCCCGTCAGAATTGTGACCTGTTCCAGGGTAAAGAGACAAGATCCATCAAGACAAGAGATTGTTCAACACAAGTTACTGTCACATCGCAGCCACCAATACGGTCAGCGCAGTAACGGAAATATAATTACCTAACTGTCCATACTCGGGACAACCGAACGAGTACAGGTTCCCTTTACAGTCCATTATCATACTGAATTCAGCCCCACAGGCCACTTTAGTGATGGGCTGCCCGTTATACAGGATCTAAGAAAGGCAGATACACTTGTTAATTGGACGATATCATATAGAAACCACAACAGGAGATCAGTGGTTGCTGCTGGGCTGTTACCTGAGCCGGACTTGACACAGCGTCTGTTTTATTCCCTAGGCCGAGCTGACCCATTTTGTTTTCTCCAAAGCCGTACACCGATCCGGTCTCTGAAAAAGAGAGGAAAGAACAGGGCTTGGTGACACCGAATCCTCCATACAGCCTCCAGGAGATCACGATCACAGATAACCAGTACCTGTCAATGCCAGCGTGTGGTTGCGTCCACAGGCCGCGTACACGAACGCTTCCTCCTTAAGACTCTCGATGAGTTTAGGGGCGTCCACTCGTTTTATGTCTCCATGTCCCAGTTGACCCTTTTCATTGCGCCCTAAAACAAACCACAGAATACACTTGTAAAAACCGAATGTCCCAAATATCAAAGTCTTCTAAAAACATATTGTTTAGAGACATTACAAAACTAAATTTATAGGATGGCATCAAAACAAAGCTGACTGTAAAGTAACTTGAGATAAAGCATTTTTATTTTACACAGAAATTGAGCATAATTGTAAATTAGTCAGCCTTCGGCTTTGTTGGGGTAGAGCGTTGACCAGGAGAGTGCTATATTCTCCTAATCATGCACCCACAGCATATCCCACACCACTTCAAGATATCCCGCTATCACTAAGCCAAGTAGATCAACGCACACACATCTGCAGGAGAACCTCATAGTAAAGGAGGGGGCTGTGACTAGTCAAACATTCCCCGCCATCTAGGACCGTTTCCGCCATTGGGATCTGTTGGGGTGAGGGTGCAAACATTCAATGGAGATTATATGAATGGTATTTTAAAAAGTAGGTGCCACGTAGTTAGAATGCACTTTGGATTTCAGATATACAGAAATGATTTGTCTTTTATTTGGAATTTTTTTTTCTTGTTGTATTGTCACACAATCATTCGATAACCTTACAACACAACACAAGAAGTGCAGGAAATCACTACACTAGAACCATGTCACACAGAACATGTGATTAGTTTAAGGATTGGTTCTTTCAGAACACATGCAGCTATAAAGAAAGGAGCGGACTTTCCAGAACATGTCCGATATACTCATCTTGTGACGCATTTGTCCACAAAATGTTACCCTTGAAATTTGGCTCAGTGTCCCCAGTTCTACTGCACCCACACAATAGAATGAGTTAACCATCCTAGACTGTAGAAAGTGAAACGTGACTGTCAGACCCTCGTACTTCTGCAAAAAAAATGCTTACAATTGCAGCAAATGTGCTCATCTCTACAGCCAATACATCTATTTAAGGTTGGAATCTCCATTGAGCAGCGGTCAGCATTGTGACTGCTTATTCCATTCGGCTCAGTCTCTTACAACACAGCAAGAGAAAGGAGTGTACCGAAAGAAACGTGGAGACCGCCGCCAAGTCTGTGGGTGGAAAGTACAGACAGCTTGTAATAAATGTACACAACAGCTGATCACCAATGTCTTCTATGTTTAAAGAGCAGATGAATGTTATATAGGAGACCTGCAATGAGCGCCACCTAGTGGTGAGAGCCGACAGTGGCGTGAGGAACAATGGAAGGATTAAAGACTACAGCACACTGGTATGTGAAGGCGACAAATGGCGCAAGGAGGAGTTTTTGGGGATATTGCTCCCATCTTAGTAGTTAGGAATTCCCTACTGTTCTCTAAGGGAGCAAAAAAAAATAAACAAAAATTGGCATTATTTCAAGTATACAGATCAGAGGATTTGAATTGCAACCAAAAGCACAGTACACATTACATCCAACGTGACACTCACCCCAACTCCACAGCTTGCCTTCAGTGGTAATGAGCAGACTGTGAGCAGCACAAGGACCAGAAGCCACAGTCCGGACTTGTATACCAGTCAGACAGCCATATCTGTGTGGCCCCCAGAGGTTCTGACCCAAGTTACGATAAGCAGCTGAAACAAGCAGAGTGTAAGACAATTACATAACGTGGGCAAATAAAAAGAAACAGTGTCTTATCCCAGCATTAGCTATGTCTGTTTCTGTTATACCATTAAACTTTCTTGCTTTATACCTCATCCAGAAAGACTAGGGGGTATATTTACTAAACTGCGGGTTTGAAAAAGTGGAGATGTTGCCTATAGCAACCAATCAGATTCTAGCTGTCTAAATAAATGATAGCTAGAATCTGATTGGTTGCTATAGGCAACATCTCTACTTTTTCAAACCCGCAGCTTAGTAAATATACCCCTAAGTTTTGGAATTTAATCTACAAGCCAAATATGGTTTATGTCACATATTCCCATCACATCTCCTGTGTCCCCTATCTCCAATAAACTGCAAATACTACACTCCTCAATCATTCCCTGCTCAGTTTTGGGCTTGCAGCCCATGTACCACTTAAGTAACTGTGACTGCGCAACATTTAGATGGCGCACCTTGCTGTTTAGGCACTTCTTTACGTCCAATCAAGTCCCAGTTGGTTGCTCCAAAAATCAAGAGTTGACCTTTTGCTTTAGAACCTTCCAGTTTCTGCAAATATCAGAAGAAAATTACATTGTTGAATAAGAAATGCACCAGATGTTCAGACACGTTACTTCCTTTATGGAAGGTTTACAAATTATTCTTTATGAAGACGTTAAAAAATGAAAATATATAAGCTATTATTGATAGAGACAGTTTTCACACAAGGTAATGTGCATTGAGGTGGATCTGACCTGTACAATGTTCCGTTCCATCAACAGAGTTTCAGGAATGAAGATGGAAGCTCACAGTAACAAGCTAAGAAAAGCATTTCGCATGTACAGGCGTTTAGCAAAATGGAACGTGGATGGAGTGAAATACTACTGTCTCCTTCCACGTTGTTGGCTGCTCACTTAAGTGCTTAGATCTGTGCAATATGGCCACACTTAGTTCCTGTCCCCATCAGGACGGCTGCAGAGATCAGTTGGGCAGTCCTCAGACACAACAAATACCTGACAATTTAGACATAGTTGGCCACAAGGTCTACCATAAAAGGTGGCACTAACGACAGGCTTGGCTTGTAGGCTAAACGTAATAAACACCTTTAAAAAGATGAAACAAGTTTCAGCACGGCCGACAAGTCACGCCACTACTTCCAGTCTCAAACATTTTACTTCTGTAATTACTCCAGATTATAATTAAAAAGTTCTCAAACAAAGATCAATGAACCAAGGCAGATTATATATTTTCTTCCTTGCATGTTCATATGTATTTATAGCAGAAATGTGACATATCCATCACTAGACCTCATTGTGCCTCATTCTGTAACAGAAATACAATAATCAGTATGGCAGATTGTGACGTCTACCAGGGCTCTCTAAGGTTATGGGTCCTTGTATATACCAACATTTTAAAAAGAGTTTATTAGCCATTCTAAAAAGCCTACTAAATGCAATTTTAGGCTAATAATTCCCCCCAAAAAATGTTATTATAGACCTGTAGACACTTTCTGACATCACACGCAGTGGACCTGCTCTATAAGACACGATGGAGCTCTATGGGAACGCTCTGTTGCGGGGAAGCTATGAGATGCGTTAACAAAACGCACTTCAAACAACCCGAGGACCAAGAACAAGGTTCCATTTACTCTTCGAGTTGTTGGAACGACTGTCCATAATGTTAATTACATCAGATGCATTGAATATATTGTTAGTTATACTAATAATGGCAATGGCTCATGATCTAATGGGAGATAATGCTACTACTAATGATAATAAAAATACCAATGTTAAAAAATACTACTGCAATAAATACTAATGATATTAATAATACTAATAAATAAAGTAAAGTCTCATGACTTTCTCCTCAGATGAGAATACGAATATATAAACATTGATGATGATAATAAAGTGTCTCACGATATTCTCCTCAGAGATAAGAATAATACATAATAATAATAATAATAATAGTCTCACGATCTTCTCCTCAGAGGTGATAATAATAATAATAATATAGTAATAATAAAGAGTCTCACGATCTTCTCCTTGCTGTGCTCGGGCTCGGTCACAATGACGGCAGCCGCCGGGGATTTGCCGCCCCCCTTGCCGGGGCCCCGCTTATTGTTTGAGGCCTGGAAGCCGCCGTCGGACCCCGTGCTCCCGTCCAGGTCGTCGTCGTCGCTGCTGAACTCATCGCGGTCTCTCTTCCTACCCGAGGCCGCGGCTTTCTTCCTGCCTCCAGGCCGGGCGGCTCCATTCCCGGGGCCGGAGCCCGCCGTCACCTTCTTTCTGGGCATGGTCGCTGGATGAGGGTCACTGAGGAGGAGAGAGACGGGGAGGCCATGTGAGGGCGGGAGAGCCAGTCACTGAGGCGGACAAAGACAGGGCAGGGAGACCCCTAAAACCGGGAATACGGACCCCCTAAAACCGGGAACAGGGAGACCCCCCAAAGACACAGGACCCCCCAATGCAGAGACCCCTTAACATCCCACCCCCTGAGGCAGGGGCCCCATAGATTCCCCCTAACACCCTCCCCAGAGATAAGGCCAAAAGAGCCCCTAACATACCACCCCCAGAGGCCCCCGAGACAGGGACCCCTTAACACCCGAGGCCCACACACAACCCCCCCCCCCCCCTACATAGACCCCACGGGGCAAACCCCCTGACACACCCCCAGTTACAGTTCTGGGAGCCCCCCTAACACATCCCCAAACCCTCATAGGGGGGTCTGTGTGCAGAGCCATGTCGAACACTTCCCCAAAGACACCGGGCACATGCAGAGATCCCCTGCACACAAACCCCCAAACATCACAACCTCAGAGATAGGGGCCCAGTAACACCAGAGGCAGGGGCCCACACACAGACCCCCAAACACAGGTGCCAGCATGCAGACTCCTAAAGACAGGAGCCCACAGATACCCCCCCCAGAAACACAAACACAATATAATACCCCCTACAGACACAGCCCCCCCTCACACACCAAAGATTACAAAAAAGATAATCCCATACACAGATCCCCAAATATTTTCAAACTCCCCCATAAACCAAAACTCACCCCCAAATACCACCCCCCTGCACAGAAAGACCAAAAAGTCACAGCCCATATGGAGTCACACTCCCCACAAAGACTAAACCCACGCTGCAAATATCACATCTGACTCCTCCTGTCCCTTTAACAGACAACAACACTCATCACTGCATCCCTGTAACATGACACCACCAGCAATGTATATACAGGAAGCACCCTGCACCCCAAATCACACCACAAGTAATGTATATACAGGAAGCACCCTGCACCCCAAATCACACCACATGCCAGTAACAGCCCCCCCATCCTTCCACTGTAACAGACCACCTTACACACGGTCACCCCCCTCATCCTAAACACAAAGAGAACAAACCTCACACCATCCCCTGATGCCAAGATCCCCAGGAGTGCGCACAGCCTCCATCATATACTGCGCTGGAGGGGTTGCTGAGCCCCCCAGACCTGGCAGCAGCACCATATATTATAGATACAACACATTGTGCCCCATAGGGCTTCCCTGCACCCCTATTACCCCCCTCACTCCTATAAAGCACCCACAGAACCCAGCTACCCCTGTACCCACCTGACCCTTCTCCTCCACTCAAGTCCCTAAAGCCATGCACCCCTTGTACCGAGCTCTACACCCTAAACCAGAGCCCCCCATTGTCCAGCAGCCCCTGGGGCTAGAGCCCACCGCCCCGCAGACCGGTTACCTGCACTCTGTTGGTTGGAGGGGACTGTGCTGGGGCCGCTGGTCCGGGTGTTACGGGTGAGAGTGCCGGCCCTTTGTCAGGAGCTGCTGCCCGGGTGATTGATGGGAACAATGGGATCAGTGTGTGTCTGCTCCGGCACCACGTGGACCCGCCCCCACTTCCTCCCTCCTCACTGTATGTAGCGGGGGAAGACCCTCCCCCTGCGGCCCCGGGGAGAGGGGGCCACTCACCTGACTCAGGTCCCGGCCTCTGTCCCACTGTCCGTCCGACAATCCCGACTAGCAGCAGCCACCCGGCACCAAACACAACCACATGGAGAGCAGCGAGAGCGAGGGAGACCAGGGGGGCCCAGCTCCCCACAGGGGCCCCTGCCGGCCGGAGGAGCGCACTGCAGCGCCTGCTTCTGTCCTACAGGCCTCAGTCCCTCTATAAATATTATTATCTCATATTATATAATTGTATAACTGTCCTGTACTGATATACTGTGGTATCACATTATATTACTGTATAACTCTCCTGTACTCATATTATTACATCATATACATATCCCAGTGACATCACATTATATTACTGTATAACTCTCCTGTACTCATATTATTATACCATATACAGATCCCAGTGACATCACATTATATTATTATATAACTCTCCTGTACTCATATTATTACATCATATACAGATCCCAGTGACATCACATTATATTACTGTATAACTCTCCTGTACTCATATTATTACATCATATACAGATCCCAGTGACATCACATTATATTATTATATAACTCTCCTGTATTCATATTATTAAATAATATACAGATCCCAGTGACATCACATTATATTACTGTATAACTCTCCTGTACTCATTATTATATCATATACAGATCCCAGTGACATCACTTTATATTACTGTATAACTCTCCTGTACTCATATTATTATATCATATACAGATCCCAGTGATATCACATTATATTACTGTATAACTCTCCTGTACTCATATTATTATATCATATACAGATCCCAGTGACATCACATTATATTACTGTATAACTGTCCTATACTTATATTCTATGGGGAGACGTATGTGGGGTTAGACGTGTGTGATTTCTGCACTAAGTGGGATTTTCTCACAAAGTGGACGAAAATGCACAGTTAGACAACACAGTTGGACAAACATTGGACTACATTTGACTTGCTTTTACTCCCAGCAATAAGCAACATCTGCCACAGCCTATTTCTGCACTACTTGTCTATTTATATGGAATACTGCTAAGAGGTAATTCTTAAAATACCCTTGCTTTTTGCTTTTACCCCTTTTATCACAATGTTTCACAAATTGCTTTTCTTAGTCTCATTTCATGGCATGATCTTTAGGACTGTGTCATCTTTCACCCCTCCACCAACACACAAATTTGTTCATATTGCACCTGCATTACTCCACTCACCTCTATTTAACACCCATGAACTGTTGTCCTATTTATTATCTCTAACAAGTACAGCCTCCACCTGTCGCCAGAAAATAAAAGGCCACACATCTTACAATCCCCTTGCCTATCTTTCGCTCACTCTGCTTCTATTAGCTGGTGATATATCACCTAATCCAGGTCCCCCACACTCCTCACACACACATACATCAGAACACTACCGTTCTATAGCAAACCTCAAACACATCACCTGTCTACCCTCTCTTCCCAAGTCCTTTAAATGTGCCCTTTGGAATGCACGATCTGTTTGTAACAAACTTACCTCCGTTCATGATCTCTTCCTCTCAAAAAACCTCAACCTTCTGGCAATAACAGAAACATGGCTCATGCAATCAGACACTGCCTCACCTGCAGCACTTTCACATGGTGGCCTCCATCTCACCCACACCTCCAGACCTGAAGGCAGACAAGGAGGTGGGGTTGGACTACTTCTCTCCCCACAGTGCACATACACCGTTCTACCAAATGTCCCATCACTCACGTTCACATCTTTTGAAGTACATGCTATTCGCATTTTTAATCCATTCTCCCTACGTGTTGCGGTGATCTATCGTCCCCCTGGAGCACACCAACAATTTATTGAGGATTTCTCTGCATGGCTCCCTCACTTCTTATCTTCAGACATCCCCACCATCATCATGGGTGACTTCAACATCCCCATTGATAACCCACCTTCCAAAGCTGCTTCCAAACTACTCTCTCTAACATCCTCACTTGACCTCTCCCAGTGGATTGAATCATCTACTCATAAGGATGGCCACTGCCTTGATCTTGTTTTCTCTAGACTATGCTCAGTTTCTAATTTTATTAATACACCCTTCCCCCTCTCGGATCATCACCTTATCAGCTACACTCTCACCCCCACTGCTCTAACCTCTCTACTGTCTAACTCTACCAAGCCTCCTCATACTCGTAGAAATCTTAATTCTATTAATCTTCAACAATTTTCCACCTCTCTCCAACACCTTCTCTCCCCTATCTCTACATTCTCATCCCCTGAGATGGCAGTACCTCATTTTCACCTAACCTTAGCAACGGCCCTTGATCAAGTGGCTCCAGCGACACTTCATACTACACGTCGACTTCGATGTCAACCGTGGCACACCAAAGCAACACGAAATCTTCAAAAACTGTCCCGTAAAGCAGAACGTCACTGGCGTAAATCTCGAAGCTCTAATGACTTCTTCACATATACTTCTGTCTACCACTCCTATCGAAATGCTCTGGACACTGCAAAACAAACATACTTTCAATCTCTTATCTATGCTCAGGCTTCTAACCCCAAACGCCTTTTCAATACATTTAATCATCTTCTCAATCCTCCCACCCCGAACCCTCCATCTACTATCAGTGCTCAGGATCTTGCTTCCTACTTCAAGGACAAGATTGACAAGATCAGACTAGAAATGGTATCCTCCTCCTCAACAAGCCATCAGCTCATTTCCTTCCCACTACCCTCTGACACCCTTTCTTCATTTGACCCCACAAATGAAGAGGAAATTTCTACGCTCTTCTTATCTTCCTACTCTACCTCCTGTCCTCTTGATCCTATTCCCTCGCAAATTGGTAGATCCCTGTCTTCTGTGCTCATTTCACCTCTAACTCAAATCTGTAATCTCTCACTCTCTACTGGCATCTTTCCATCACTATACAAGCATGCAGTGATTACTCCTATTCTAAAAAAACAAAACTCCGACCCAAACTCTCTCTCAAATTACCGTCCCATCTCTCAGCTCCCTTGCCCCTCCAAGCTTCTAGAGAGACTTGCCTACACTCGCCTCACACGCTTTCTTTCCGCAAACAACCTGTTGGATCCTCTTCAGTCTGGCTTTCGTTCTCAACACTCCACAGAGACTGCGCTGACCAAGGTTGTTAATGATCTGATCACTGCTAAGACTGAACGCCATTACTCTCTCCTAATTCTCCTTGATCTCTCGGCTGCATTTGACACCGTTGACCACTCTCTTCTCATACAAACGCTGCAATCCCTAGGTCTTCAAGACACAGTTCTATCCTGGTTCTCATCTTACCTCTCTAATCGCTCTTTCACTGTTAATTTCTCTGGAGCCACATCTGCTCCGCTTCCCCTATCAGTTGGAGTACCACAAGGCTCGGTGCTAGGTCCTCTGCTGTTCTCTATCAATACCGCTTCTCTTGGAAATCTAATAAGTTCCTTTGGCTTTCAGTATCATCTCTATGCGGATGATACCCAAATCTATCTATCCTCTCCTGATATCTCGACATCTGTGTTGTCCCGTGTAACTGACTGTCTTTCTGCCATTTCATCTTGGATGTCCTCTCGTCAACTCAAACTTAATCTTTCTAAAACAGAGTTAATAATATTCCCACCCGCCAACAAGAGCATACCTGACATTTCTATCTCTGTTGATAACATGACCATAAATCCCACCCCACAAGCTCGCTGCCTAGGTGTAATCCTTGATTCACGCCTATCCTTTGTTCCCCACATTGACTCTATATCTAAATCATGTTACATACATCTAAAGAACATTTCCAGAATCCACACATATCTCACACAAGACACTGCTAAAACCTTAATTCATGCACTAATCATCTCCCGCATTGACTATTGCAATTCCCTCCTTACTGGTCTTCCCAAAAACAGACTCAAACCCCTAAAATCTATTTTGCATGCTTCGGCAAGACTGATTTTCCTTGCAAATAGCTATTCCTCTGTTGAATCACTCTGTATGTCTCTACACTGGCTGCCTGTCTTCTACCGAATCCAATATAAAATACTTTTACTAACCTACAAGGCCATCAACAAAGCTGCACCAACATACATCTCCTCTCTTGTCTCAAAATATCTCCCAACTCGGCAACTCCGTTCTGCAAAAGATCTGCGTCTCTCATCCACCCTCATTACATCCTCCCATTCCCGGTTACAGGACTTTTTTCGGGCTGCACCCACTCTATGGAACTCTCTCCCTCGCACAATAAGACTCTCCTCTGTTCTACAAACTTTCAAGCGTTCTCTGAAAACCTACCTATTCAGACAAGCTTATAATATTCCTCAACCACCATCTTAACCTCACTACCTTTAGCCTGTTACACAATTTCACACAAGACAACTACCCCCGGACCAACATTGTTGTGTGACAGGATCATTTAGCTTATGAGTCACCCTACCTTTGCAGTCTGGCTGGGCCAAGATGCAAAATGTATACTTAACCTCATGTGTCAATCTCCCATTGTCCCATAGATTGTAAGCTTGCGAGCAGGGCCTTCTCACCTCTTTGTCTGTTTTACCCAGTTTGTTTATTAGTTTATTACGTTTTTCCCCAATTGTAAAGCGCTACGGAATATGTTGGCGCTATATAAATAAATGATGATGATGATGATGATATTATTATATCATATACAGATCCCAGTGACATCACATTATATTACTGTATAACTCTCCTGTACTCATATTATTATATCATATACAGATCCCAGTGACATCACATTATATTACTGTATAACTCTCCTGTACTCATATTATTATATCATATACAGATCCCAGTGATATCACATTATATTACTGTATAACTGTCCTGTATTCATATTATTATATCATATACAGATCCCAGTGATATCACATTATATTACTGTATAACTCTCCTGTACTCATATTATTATATCATATACAGATCCCAGTGACATCACATTATATTACTGTATAACTCTCCTGTACTCATATTATTATATCATATACAGATCCCAGTGATATCACATTATATTACTGTATAACTGTCCTGTATTCATATTATTATATCATATACAGATCCCAGTGATATCACATTATATTACTGTATAACTCTCCTGTACTCATATTATTATATCATATACAGATCCCAGTGACATCACATTATATTACTGTATAACTGTCCTATACTCATATTATTATATCATATACAGATCCCAGTGACATCACATTATATTACTGTATAACTGTCCTATACTCATATTATTATATCATATACAGATCCCAGTGACATCACATTATATTACTGTATAACTCTCCTATACTTATATTATTATTTCTCCATCATCCACTCTGGGGGACACTGCTACGTTGGGGTTGTCTGAGGGCGCTTGGAGTTGGCACTTAAACAGTTGAGAACTAAACTTGCTGCTGACTCCTCCTTCTGCGGCCCCGTCCACCTCAGTGTCTTAGTGCCCCAGGAGTTGGGCTGTGGTTAGTATTGCTGAGCAGTACCTGCTGTTTAGTGTTAGATTTTATTATTTTTTATTAGTTTTCAAATGAGTGTAGGTGAGGTTATAATGTTATTAACGTTTTTTTCCTCATAGATATTTATAATGGAACAAAGTTCCGTTCCTTTAAGAAGAAAGAAGGTTGTGTGGTATTTATTGAGCGGTGACAGCGCTAAGCGCCTGTCGTCACTCTGTCCCGGCGGGTCCGGCACTGCCATAAGGCAGAGAGGGGGGGACAGGTTGGGAGATACCAAGTCCCCCGTTGAGGCGGAGGGGGGGGGGGCTTGGATCTCTATAGCCGCAGGAGGTGATGTGGATGCGGAAGGAGTCCCGAGTGAGTGATAGGAGAGGCACAATATACGCTCACAGGACTGAACTGTCCCAGGTTATATTTATGACAAAGACGACAGCCGGAGGTAGTGTAAGACCCCCGGCTGCTCAGTGGAAGATCCCCAGGAGGGAGATTTTCCCGCCCTTTTCTCTCTATGGGCGTTTGAACCATCAGACAGCGGGGAGTGAGTGAGAGATTCCCCGGCTGCCAGTGGTACGCTCCGGAGCCGGAGATATTCAGACTTAAGAGGCACCTCAGAGAGTTTTACTGCTGCTGCTTCTCACAATTCCTCCTTGTGTCAGCTCAGTACCCATAGGGGATATATATAAAAAAAAAGAAAACACCAGTGCTGGGAGTGTAAAGGAGACCCCCCCCCCCCTGCTGATTGGTACACTCCAAAGGCGGGAAAATTCAGCTACAGTTACCTCAGAGGATCCTGACTGATATAATGGAGAATCCGTCAGCTGCTGCCTCATTGTCAGTAGCACTAAGTACCCCAGTTGTTTGTGATATAAGTCAGTAGAGTTATATATATATATATATATATATATATATATATATATATATATGTTTGTTTATATGTTTATATACGTGTTTACAGAAGGCATATAGGAGCATATTCAATTAGCTGTCCGGTTCGCGGTAACGCGCGTTACTGCGAAACATGCGCAGTATTGCCGGTAATACGGTACCGCAATAACGCCTATTCTCGTACGCAACCCTATGGGCTGCGAACGAAAATCCACGTTACTGCGGTACCGTGGATTGACTTCGCGGGCCCTTCCGGCGCGATCCCTGGAACCGGAAAGCTAATTGAATATGCCCCATAGGGTTATAACTAGATTCTATCTGCACTGAGGTGATTTTATACAATATCTTCCACTCTTACATTATTATTACCACAGATATTTATATTACTGGTTTGAGGCATTAGCCAGAGTCAGAACTAGTCATTATTTGACCGTATTTTTATCTGTGAAAGTTGCCTAATCTGTATTTCTTAAAAAAAAAAAAGAAATAAATATAATGTCTGATAAGAACAAGAATTATTGTGCAGAGTTTTCTACCTGTTCACAATGTTCTGTCAGATCATCTGTGGGGTACAGAGACCGGGGGCCGTGTGTGCTCAGTGTGACCCCGTCCTCAGCAGTAAGTACTGGGGGTAACTAGTAATACCGCTTTCATACTGCCGCCCCGGCAATATCCCAGGTTTTTCAAGCCGGGTTTTTGCCGGGGCTCGGAGCGTCCCAGCTCAGAAACACCATTCATACTGCACCTCGGACCCGGGAATTTCCCGGGTTGACCCCATTCATACTGCACAAGTCTGTGCCCTGGCAATTTGTGGGAGTCATCACCAGAGCAGTTTTCATTGGCTGAAAAATGGTGATGTCATCCACCATTTCTCCTAAACTCCTTCTCGAATCTTCCACGGGCTCCCACCGATGACATCATCCTCCAGAGACAGGCAGACAGCCAATCAGCTTGTTTTCTGTGCAACCCGGGTTGAAAAACCTGGGTTGCACCATTCATAGTGCAGGCAACCCGGGTCCGACCCGGGAATTACACCTCGATAAATCCCGGGTTTTTAGATCCGGGATTTTTGACTTGTACCATTCATACTACACCAAGACCCGGGTTGTTTGAGCTCGGATTTTGGTGCAGTATGAATGGGGTATTACTGAGGGTCCTTGTGGTGATAGAGAGAACACTGTCTATATATATATATATATATATATATATATATATATATATATATATATATATATATATCTACCTACAGTTTAGAGTTTTATTATTGAAGGATCTAAAGTTAATGCAGACAGTATTTTACATGAGTGTTTAGTCAATGATCATGAGACACAATTTTATTATCCAGAGATTAATTTCCACACTGTTTTGAGGCATTAGCCAGGGTCAAAACAAACATGGTTATACTATTATCTCTGTGCTGTGATTGTTTATGGTCTGTCTGTTTCTTTTTAAATAATAATATATAAAATCTGAGGAGGATCATGTTATTTTCCTATAGGACTGCTCCCCCTTCACAGATTGGTCTGTTCCTTGAAGCCAATTCACAGAACTGGACAGTAGTATATACTGTGTGTGACTGACAGGCAGCTCTCTGTCAGCAGTATATACTGTGTGTGACTGACAGGCAGCTCTCTATCAGCAGTATATACTGTGTGTGACTGACAGGCTGCTCTCTATCAGCAGTATATACTGTTTGTGACTGACGGGCTGCTCTCTATCAGCAGTATATACTGTGTGTGACTGATAGGCTGCTCTCTATCAGCAGTATATAATGTGTATGACTGACAGGCTGCTCTCTATCAGCAGTATATACTGTGTGTGACTGACAAGCTGCTCTCTATCAGCAGTATATACTGTGTGTGACTGACAGGCTGCTCTCTATCAGCAGTATATACTGTGTGTGACTGACGGGCTGCTCTCTATCAGCAGTATATAATGTGTATGACTGACAGGCTGCTCTCTATCAGCAGTATGTACTGTGTGTGACTGACAGGCTGCTCTCTATCAGCAGTATATACTGTGTGTGACTGACAGGCTGCTCTCTAACAGCAGTATATACTGTGTGTGACTGACAGGCTGCTCTCTATCAGCTGTATATACCGTGTGTGACTGACAGGCTGCTCTCTATCAGCAGTATATACCGTATGTGACTGACAGGCTGCTCTCTATCAGCAGTATATACTGTATGTGACTGACAGGCTGCTCTGTATCAGCAGTATATACTGTGTGTGACTGACAGGCTGCTCTCTATCAGCAGTATATACTGTGTGTGACTGACGGGCTGCTCTCTATCAGCAGTATATAATGTGTATGACTGACAGGCTGCTCTCTATCAGCAGTATATACTGTGTGTGACTGACAGGCTGCTCTCTATCAGCAGTATATACTGTGTGTGACCGACGGGCAGCTCTCTGTCAGCAGTATATACTGTGTGTGACTGACAGGCAGCTCTCTGTCAGCAGTATATACTGTGTGTGACTGACAGGCTGCTCTCTATCAGCAGTATATACTGTGTGTGACTGATGGGCTGCTCTCTATCAGCAGTATATAATGTGTATGACTGACAGACTGCTCTCTATCACCAGTATATACTGTGTGTGACTGACAGGCTGCTCTCTATCAGCAGTATATACTGTGTGTGACTGACAGGCTGCTCTCTATCTGCAGTATATACTGTGTGTGACTGACAGACTGCTCTCTATCAGCAGTATATACTGTGTGTGACTGACAGGCTGCTCTCTATCAGCAGTAGACTGTCTGTCTGACAGGTTGTTCTCTATCTGCGGGTACCCTGCCCTAGACATGGTTCTGGAGGGATGAGTACCTTACATCAGTTTTGCCTTACACATATCTGTACAAATAGATTTCTGTAGAATATTTACTAATTCCTTCACATAATTATCAACTTACTGTTGAGATTCTTCTATTGTGAGGATTATTCTGTTATATATACACACACATTATATATATATATATATATATATATATATAAATATAAATATATATATATATATATATATATATATATATATATATATATATATATGATACAGGATTGTGTTGGGTACTATGATTAGCCAGGCAACCGCCGGTAAAGGTACTTTACTTCCGGTGAATGCCCCTAAATCTCAAACTACGTGTTTTGGGTCTTTTTGGAAATCCTTTCTTGTAAACACGGACTATTACGTTCAGCCCGCCAATAGAGGTAGTCTCCTTGCAATTCGAGGACAGTTGCAAACGGGTGGAGATGCTTACTGCAGAAGATGTCCGAATCCCAAGATCTTAAAATAAAAAATAAATAAATAAAATAAAAAATATTAATAATAAAAAATTAAATACTAATCCGCATGACGGGACCTTACTCTCCTCGCGACTGCGGAGGTAGGGAGTCACCTACAATTATTCAAATATCAGTGGGCGGCGTACACCTAAGATATTTGGAACTCGGGGGGTTTCATTCAAACCTGTTCTTGGTGCCCAAAACAGGACAGATCATTTCTAAACCTCAAGGGCCTAAAACAAGATCTATGAGTAGAGAAGTTTCGGATGGGATCAGTCCTTTGTTTTTACAGTAGGAAGCTCCCATTATCAATTCAGGGCTTTCCTCTTGGCTTTCCAGAGCCCAGAGAGTTTTCACAAAGATTATTGGGGTAATGGCAGAACGTTTACGTGCCTTGTGAGAGAACATTATTCCACATTTGGACTATTGTCTCCTCAAAGACTTATCAGGTCCTTTTCTCTATTAGCATCTGACCCTGTCTATTCGAATTCTGGAGCAACACGGTTGGATAATTAATTATTCCAGATCCCAGTTGATGCCCTCACAGAGGATGAGGTTTCTAGGATTAATAATGGACACCAATTTTCAGAAGTTTTTTTTCCAGAACCTTCTCTACAGATCCCTACAACTCTCTGTACGGTTAATCCTGAGTCACCCTGGTCCTTCCATGTGCTTGGGCATGGGGATTCTAAGGTTCATTTTCGAAACCATCCCATACGGTTGTTTCCACTCTCGCACGTTCCAGTGGAATCTACTAAGACATTGGTCATGTCCCCCTTTTTCATCTGGTGACCCAACGAATCAGACTCTCCAGGGAGATTGTCAACCTCTGAAATGGTGGCTAGTTCAAGAGTTTCTGATGATGGGCCGATCTTTTGTCCTGTGGTCCTAACCCTACCTTTTTCAGATTAGCCGTTTTCTGGTCTTTCTTCAGGATGGGTTAGAGATGGGACTAAGACTGAGTTCTTTGAAGGTTCAGGCAGGGCCGGACTGCGACTAAAAATCAGCCCTGGCATTTTAAGCATACAGGCCCATCTCTGTTGATGAGCATGAAAAAAACTGGTTGCCGCTAAGGGCATGGCCACATTATGTTGGGGGCGTGGTCAAGATGGGGCATTGATACATACATTACATACATTATAATAAAACATTACATTTATCAGGCCCTCCCTATCATGCCACCCCTCCACCCCAGAAGCACATTACAACACCCCCAGTCCACTGTACTTATCTATGCTTCTGATGCTGCTGACATCCATCAGGATGGGAACTTCCTGTAGAGTGAGCAGAGAAACTCTTAGTCTCACAAGATTAATAAATCTCATGAGACTTAGAGCTCCTCGGCTTGCTCTGCAGGCTGTGTCCTATCCAGGGACTGGTAGTAGCTATCCGCTCCCTCCTGCTAACCAGAGCTGGACTTAGTCTCAGGGGGCCCTAGGCACTTAAGACAGGGGGCTCCTATGATGTAATATGGTTATTAGACACATTTTCAACAAATACATAGGCAATACTGTGAGCACTACTATTAGGTGCACACAGTTCTGCCTTCACAAGCAGTACAATGTGAAGTAGGACATACCTCCCAACTGTCCTTGCAGTCAGACCAAATCCTGACTAAGCGGGACAGTCACCCACCAAATTCAGGACAGTTGGCAGACTGTCCTGGTCTCTCTTACCTGTCTTGTCATTGTCACCACTTGTGGCTGCTGGTGTCTTTAGATCAGTTGCTGCTTGTCTGGATCCTGGAATGTTGGGGGTCCTATTTGAAAAAAAAAAATGGGTACATGAAAGTTAGAAAACTCCAAACAGCACCGATGTTAACTCAATATAGCACCCACGTTATAAAATTAGGCCTCACTCCAGCCCCAACATTAAAATAATAGTATTCCCATTTAATAAATAAATCTATTTCCCTCCCTCCAAACAACCTCAGCAAGAAATTAAATAGCATTTATGTTTAATAAAAATAACCATTTCCCACAAACATCCCAGGCATTAAATAATTCGTAATCACATTTAATAATTAGACCTCATTTTCCTCAAACAGCCCCACATTCACTTAATAGCACACATTATAGTCATAAACTGTCCCCCACACACATTATAGTCATAAACTGTCCCCCACACACATTATAGTCATATACTGTCCCCACACACATTGGCCATTTTTATTTTCCCCCTCCCACAGCCATTGCCGCACCCCCCCCCCCCTTGCAGACATTTTCAATCACCCCCTCTTCCCCCTGCAGATATTTTCAATCACCCCCTCTTCTCCCTGCAGACATTTTTAATCACCTCCTCTTCCCCCTGCAGACATTTTCAATCACCCCCTCTTCCCCTGCAGACATTTTCACTCACCTTCCCCCCTTCCCCCTGCAGACATTTTCACTCACCCCCCCTTCCCCCTGCAGACATTTTCACTCACACCCCCCTGCAGACATTTTAACTCATCCCCCCTTCCCCCTGCACTTTCACTCACCCCCCCCCCCCCCCCCATCCCCCTGCAGACATTTATTATTCATGTTCAGTTTCACAAAGTTTCTCCGTTGGCCCCGGGGGATTTGAACTTCGTTATTGAGGTTCTTCAGCGGCCTCCATTCGAACGCCTGGAGTCGACTGATCTGCGTTTCTTGACGTGGAAGGTGGTGTTTTTGCTGACAATTGCATCTACCAACGTGTGTCAGAGCTTGGAATCTTGTCATGTAGGGGTCTTTATCTGGTGTTCTATGAGAAGAGGACGGTTCATAAGACTGTACCTACTGTCTTGCCTAGGGTGGTTCCTGGTTTTTATTTAAGTCATGAGATAGTGGTTCCAGCCTTTAGAGAAAGGATTGCTCCTTCTGGGCCTTCTTCCTCTGTTAGTCTGGATGTGGTCTGGGCTTTACGGATTTATGTGGACAGGACTTCTGCTGGTTGCAGGACTGACTCTCTTTTTGTTCTTTGCGAATTTCATAGGAGAGGTTGGCCGTCCGCCAAGCAGGCCATTGCTCGTCGGATCAGATCTATGATTAAGCTTGCTTATGTGTAGAAATCTACCTGTGCCTCAGGTTCTTATGGTGCACTCTATTTGTGCGGTGGGGGCTTCCTGGGCTGCTCGCCATGGAGCATCTGCAGAACAGCTGGGTAGGGTGGCGACCTGGTCCTCAGTTCATACCTTTACGTGGTTTTACCAGTTCAACATTTTTGCGTCTGCGGACACCAATTTCGGCCGCAGTGTTTTGCGAGCTAGTAGACCAGAGAATTCCCTCCCTTAGGGGCTACTTTAGAAGGTCCCCATGGTAGCAGTGTCCCCCAGAGTGGATGAAGGAGAAAAGAAGATTTTTGTACTTGCTTTAAATCTCTTCTCCGATTCCATCTGGGGGACACTGCGTTCCCTCCCTTTTGCTGTTCTACAATTAGTTGTGTTGTTGAGCCCTTTTCTTGGGACTTTAGTATTACTGAGGTCTGTGGGATTGCAGAGGGGAGGAGTCAGCAGCAAACTTGGTTGTTAACTATTTAAGTGCCAACTCCAACGCTCTCAGACACCCCCATGGTAGCAGTGTCCCCCAGATGGAATCGGAGAAAGAGATTTAACGCAAGTACAAAAATCTTCTTTTTATTCTGGCCATTATGGGGGGTCTCCCTGAGGAATCCAATATGATATTGCATATTGGTGCCAGATCCTTAGGGGTCCCTAACCTTCAATCTAGTTGCACCAGATTTCCAGTAGGGACATCTGCTGTGCGAACTGCTACTTGTGTTTTCTGTACGTCACAATTGTTTACCTGTTCTAAAGAGTTCTGTGTCTGTTGAGTCACTGAGTTATGTGACTGTACATGAGACTGTCCTGTTTGGCCAGTATGTGTACTAACAAGAGACACACATTCTTGCATCTGATTCAAGTGCTACAGTTTTGACTGGGTATGTGTTTGCTCATCAAACTCTCTAACGTGAGGCTTGTTTTTAAGGCCATTGTTATTGCCCAGGTGTTCAGAGTCCCTTATATACTCTTTGCGAACACCTTGTGGACAGTTACGTCTTACATGCCCAAACTTTAGGCATGCATAACATTGCACATTCACCCATTTCTCCTGTGGAGGAGTTGTAGGGGTAATATGTGTCTGTCTGCGCACATTGCCATATGTTGTGTAACGGTTATCTTGTGATCTGCCATTTACCACAACATATTCCCTGATCTTCAGTGACTTCCTATTTTTCATCAAATCTTGTCTGTACTCTTCTATAACCATTGCTGCATCTGCAAGCGTTGGTTCTTTAGCCGCATTTAAGCGAATTGCTGTGTCAATGTAAGGAAACTTTTCCACAATCATGCCTTGTGGAACGTCTGTACCTTGATCTTTGGTTACTTTTATATGCATTGCTTCAAACCTACCACATAGAGACAATGGCTCATCGTGAATGGTTGGTTTAAAGTTAGATAGGATCTCTGGGGTAACTCCCAATTGCCAATTTCATGTGGACAGAAAGTCTCTCTTCCTCATCGTGAAATTGACCATTTTTGGTAAATTTTTGAATCTTTCTAGAAATATACCTAAGAAACTTTATTTGAAATTCTAAATTGTACTCAGATCCTCCTGGTACTTATTACTACACATCAGTCAAACATTCGGCTAATTATTTATTCACCAACATCTGGAAACATGGGCTGGACCCTTTATATACTGGCAAGGATGACTAGTATGGCTACAATAATCCCTGAGGAAGCCCATCGGAATCTACCATGGGCGAAACGCATTGGATGGTACCCCCTGTGTCCAGGGGTGATGATGTCATCACCCCTGGCGGATCTCTCCACTGTGTGTCGGCACACACAGTAGGGTTCTGCTATGTAACTGCTCATGTGCTGTCGGTGCATGCGCAGTGTGGCCATGAATGCGCATGCACTTTATGTACTGCGTATGCGTGCGTCGCGTATGCGCAGTTGTACTATGTATCACAGTCCCCCTGTTGTCGGAAGTCCGAAACTTCAAGTAAAAATCACCGAAGTGACTGCGCTTGCGCGAATCACGCATACGCAGTTGCACTATGTACGTGTGTGCGTGCGGCTCCCCCCCTTCACAGACATCACATTATATTACTGTATAACTCTCTTGTATTCATATTATTATACCATATACCGATCCCAGTGATATCATATTATATTACTGTATAAATCTCCTGTATATATATTATTATACCATATACAGATCCCAGTGATATCACATTATATTACTGTATAACTCTCCTGTACTCATATTATTATACACGTTAACCCGTGCATGATACTCATGCATTCTAGTCAAATCAAGCTACTTAAGGTGTTAAAAAGGTTCTTGTCATGCATTTGGGCCATAGCCCAGGCCTCAACCACCAACCACTCCCCACTGTCACCCCCGGCAACCACCAACCACTCCCAACTGTCACTTCTCCTTCAAGAAATATATATATATTTTTTTAAAATCTTTATAAACACTTTTAACAATTAACAAATTAAATTAACAAATTAAAAACATCTTAGTATACCAAATTTCAGCCCTTTCTGATTTTTTTTCCCACACACACTAAGAATTTAGTAGGTCAGTGTATAACTCCGCCCAGCAGGTGGCGCTGCAGCTTGGTTTTATTTTTTCCACACACACACAGACAGACTAACACACCCCACTAGACATTTATATTATAGATCATATACAGATTCCATTGATTTCATATTGTATTACTGTATAACTCTCTTGTATTCATATTATTAAGAGACTTTAAAGCATCCTGTTTTATTGCATGGCAAGATGGGTGTCCTCTTGTTCCGCATTAAGAGCAGCCAGATTTTCCTGGAGCCACTCACCACCCTAGTACCTGGCACCAATTCTGGACCAGGGATTTATCTAATGGCTGTCTGGAGGTAACCACACCACTGTAGTAAGCAGGATGGGCATAAAAGTCTTCTCTAGGATCGCATTGTGAACGACTACAAGTATCTGCTGGCGTTGGTACTTTGAGGACCTGCATAAAGCAGGAGGACATTGGGCTGGTCCCTGCTCTGGTGGCAGAGAAAAATGAACTGTGTGGCTCAGACACTGGGACAGCGGTTGTAGGTAATCGGTGACTAAAGCCACTGTCAGGTATGCTCAGTGTTTAGTAGGCTGTCAGTGTGGTGAACCCTATGAATTTTGTTAGTTCTATTATTGTCATTATTTTGTCCGTTTCATATATATATATAATGAAGTAAAAGACCCAAAACACGTAGTTCGTGATTTAGGGGCATTCACCGGCAGTAAAGTACCTCTACCTGCGGTTGCTTGGCTAATCATAGTACCCAACACAATCCTGTGTCTCTATACATATATATATATATATATATATATATATATATATATATATATATATATATAATTAAGTAATTGACCTCTAAACCTCTAGAACAATGAAGTCCCTGGGAAAATGGCTGTATTGAGCAGTCGTCTGGGGGAGGGACAATATTCAGCTCTATATTTCACATCAGGACCACCACTTTTATAAAGTTCGGTTTTGTCTTTTAGCATGAAACACCTGTGTACTGTTATTTGATGAAGGAGTTTTGAGGGATAGATTGAGAAAATTGGAGAATTAATAATTAATTATGTTTTAGATAGATTTGTTTACTTATATCTACCATCCACTGACTTATATGCCTACATTATTTCCATACATCTCAATAGTCCCTAATTGGGGGGTACTGTCCAGATTAGTGAACCACAAAAGGGGAGTGACCTTGTGTTAATGTGGGCATGGTTTGGCCAGGTCATGGGAGGGGCCTAATTGTGCCCCTCTTTTAGAAATGTTGGGATGTATGTACAGTATTTCAGTGATTCCCAGACAGTGTTTCATAACAGAGGGGATACGTCACAACAGTAAAAACTGGAATATATGCATTGTAGAATATGTAAACTATATTGTAATACATAACACACATGAACTGTAATTAATTTTGCTTTTCAGCCCTTACAGTTATTTATGATATATTTTATTTAGTGCTATATTTACACATTGATGTATCATAAAAAATCGAATTGTGGGTAATTTGTGCTGGTAGACGCATCACAACACCAGAGTTTGGGAACCATTGGATACTGGTTTATACTCATAGCTTAGAATGTTAATTTTTTAAATTATTGTAAATGTTAAGGTGGCAGCCATGGAATTTTAACTTTTTTTTTATTTTTCTGTTTTGACAGAAGTGCATCAGACTCGGGTTGCCTGCACAGACCAGCTTGATGTTTAAGTAAGGTCTAAAATCCACATAATTATGTTGCCCTGTTGTCTGTACCAATTACCTATAACTGAGTTTGCACTCAATGTGCCTGTAATATCACTGACAGCACATTGTATAAGGGTTGTAATTAATTCCTGAGACCCTCCTACCTGTACATGCCACTATTACTTTCTGTTCTGCACAATATTTGATATACAATAATAACATGTCAGGAATGCCAGTGGTCAGTAAATTGACAATGCACTTGTGCATTTTCCTTGTGATTTTTAAAGCTCTGTGAAGCGAGAAAAACCGATTGAAACGCATTTTTGTGTGTTTTTCAATGGATCTGTACTAATTGCTTTTCTCATGTGCGTTTACAATGTTTGATTTGAAATACATCACGTCTGATTGAATGCATGGAACTACAGCCATTATTTCTTATGGGAACCCTGATTCCTGTGCTGATACTTTCATAGAGTTATGTCATCTGTGGGCACTTCCTGCTGAACGTTACTAAAGCATTGTGGGGTGTGCATTGTAAACTCATAAAAACATATTTAAAGCCAACTTAAAAACTCATGCATTTTACACTGGTTTGCAGGCATTTTTGATGTATTAAAAATAAAAGATATCCTCATTTCTAGTGAAAACGGACCAAATATAATGGGCCTGATTCAGAGTGAGATGCTCTGCAGACCGATGACTTTTTCGTGCTTACAAGTGAAGAAGTGTGACGGGGAGGGAAGGGGTACGGATTCAGACTGGGAAAAAGACTCAGACAAAGCAGAAATAGTCATTTTATTTGCAGGGGTGGTCAGGGGGATGTATAAGTAGCGGATGATGATGATGACGATCAGTGGAACTAGCAATCAGAGGTTTGTGAATGATTCTCAGATGCTTATTGATATGTATCAATTATTCGGGAGCACGGTGGCTCAGTGGTTAGCACTTCTGCCTCACAGCGCTGTTGTCATGAGTTCAGTTCCCGACCATGGCCTTATCTGTGTGGAGTTTGTATGTTTTCCCCGTGTTTGCGTGGGTTTCCTCCGGGTGCTCCGGTTTTTTCCCACACTCCAAAAACATACTGATAGGTTAATTGGCTACTATCAAAATTGACCCTAGTCTCTCTCTCTCTTTCTGTCTGTCTGTCTGTGTGTGTTGTTAGGGAATTTAGACTGTAAGCTCCAATGGGGCAGGGACTGATGTGAATGAGTTCTCTGTACAGCGCTGTGGAATCAGTGGCACTATATAAATAAATGGTGATGATAATGATGATGATGATGATGTCATTGTATATTTTCTACTTAGTTCATGGTACCCTCAATGCATAGTCAGCCCTGCGTAATATGTTGGTGCTTTGTAAATAAAATATAATAATAATAATTGTCATTTTTCATCACATTACTTCTCTATTTCACAACTGCAACTGCAGTACACCACGTCCCCAGCAGAGGTCCTCAGTACATACACGTACTGAGATTTGCTGCTATTTAAAAATGGAAAGTGTGTCAGGTGCAAGGATCCCCAGCAATGTACTTATCTGGGTTTCAGAGGGGGCTGAGCAAAGCTGATAGTGGGAATACCCCTTTAATGTTACCAGAATATTCTCTGGTTGTTTTCCCTACTCCAGTCTCGGACTTACGTTCCACAGTGCGGACTATTTTATGTGGCGTATTTTGCATTTTCCCGCTCTACGATTGCTTGAAACTGAAGCATAGCACAAAGAACGCAATTCATGTTCGCACATAAATTAAATTTCCCATAGCTTACAATTTGAATGGCAGAATAAGGAGGAGAACGGACGTATGAACGTAGTCAACGTGCAGTAAGGTCGTGCCAAGGACGAGCTCACGCAGCAGCGTCCGGTTCAAGCTTTGAGCTTCTCCAAGGTTAGTGATTTTCTGTCATATCACTTGCAGCAGCTACAGGTCAGGTGTAAGTGCAGAGTGATAGATGACGGTCATGTATGTATGCTAGAACATGCTTTTGCAATCAGCATACATATACAGACTTTGAGTGTTTTTCAACTGTAAAGAGGTTAAGGAAGACTATGCATGTTGCCACACTCGGTCAGTGTTACATTTTGGGGATCATGAATTGAACAGCAATAGATTTTCATTGACAGACGTAGCAATAGAATTTATCTCTATCCATATCAAATGAAGGAGATTAAATATTTCTACAGGTACAGACTCTTCCCCGGTTGAATCATGGTTTTGCTTTCATAATCCACTGTCAGATTTATTCGTCCTGGAATGTAGTCAGTCTAGGGGGTAGATTTACTAAACTGTGGGTTTGAAAAAGTGGAGATGTTGCCTATAGCAACCAATCAGATTCTAGCTGTCATTTTGTAGAATTTACTAAATAAATGACAGCTAGATTTTGATCTCCACTTTTTTAAAAACACACAGTTTAGTAAATCTAGCCCTAGGAGATAACGCGTCTGCTCCAATGAAGAACTCATTGGTCACAGTTGGACTTCCTTGTGCTTGTGGCTGGGTGACATACAGGCCAAATTAATGGGTTTTATGGACACAATCCATACAGTTGGATGATAGACATACATGGTTAGATCGAGGTCATCTTCAGAATTAAATTTTACTCCAGTCACGATCGAAATCCAGTAGACCCTGGTTAGATGTTGATCGTGAATGGTGATATTTTTGGACCATGCACAGTGTACATAATATATAAATGTCGCTAAGTGAGAAGTGTCTCCCTAAGTTGATCCATACAGCCATGCTGGTCCACAGAGACTTCGGCCAACGCTGCATGGACCTCAGAGCCTGGGACCTACAATGTAATAATACAGATCGGAAGAGACAGCAGTACACATATATAATGGCTATACAGACAAAGGACAGGATGAGACTAGTTTTCTTGGGTAGGGGAATTAAGTTTTTATCCTGTCCTGGGATTAACCCCACTGCTGTATTAAGGGAACACAAAGTTAATTTATCTTTAAACTTTTTTATTTTTACAGAATATATATAGGAAACAAAAGTGAAAATATATTTTTCCTTTAAAGTGAAGACTTTCCTGGAATCTGTAGGCTTTCTGGGTGCGACAAGTCCTTAATTGTAGAGTCATTATCTCTTTTTTCATCATTAGTCTCTTTGATATTAACCGACTTAGACCTTTTGGAATCTGTATCTTGAAAAGTAAAGTAGTTTTGTGGAGGCTCCATTAGAATAATTGTTAATTAGTCAGGGAAGAACGCTATATTAAATGTTAGAGGAAAGCGAAGTTAGACTTTAAGTGTCTCTCTTTGGCAATTTCGGGAGGTACGCTCTCCTTATGTATCGTGTTATTAACATGGATTATACATAAGAAGCCATCTATAAAACTATAAATGACATTAATTGAAACTTCAGAAAAGTAGTCTGTAAAATCATGCTTAGTGTCCATAAATACATGGATCCAGGTTGGGTGGAATCGAGAGAGGTTCAGAGAGAGAGGACTTGGAAGTCAAGGGAGAGATATGTAGGAGATAAGTCAGTTGCTACGGTGGTGGATGTGTCGATTTCAAGAGCTGTGATGTTCAGAGAGCAGCTGAACTGATTTAAGTGAGGTCCAGAATTCGAGAGCGAACGGGGCGCTCCGTCAGAGACTTATGTGGGATTTCGAGGGGTCATCAGAAGCAACCGATACGGTGAAGTGATATCTGTTTACTGTTGTCCTACGACGGACCAAGGTCACCTGGGAAGACAACCAAAGGTTCCTAGGAGAAGAGGAGATGACAGAGATATATTAGGAGGGTAATTACTCAGTCCTCCATCTGCCAACATGGTGCTTCCCCCGACCTGTGGGTGGGTTGATAACGGGAGATGATGCTTGTATACAGAGACCGTGCATAGCCACCTAACCTATTCACATCAGATTATTATTATTTCCTGCTGTAGACCATAGCTGGATGCTTGTTCCAAATATCTACAGTACCACCACACTCCTAGTCCCTTCCTTTTCCTAAAGGCAGGAAGTAGGTCTGCACATTAATGCAACTTTTTTTAAATGACCGTCTTTGAGTCTTATTTTTAAGATAATGTACATCTAGAAGCTTTTGTTTGCTTTTCTTCATAGCCCCCTGGGGATGAGGCCTCCAAAATATGGTCTATCTCTCTAGTGCCAGATATTTCTGGAAGTGTAAGAAGTTCCTTCGTACGTCAGGCTTTTAAGTGGAGTCATTCATCTCATTGCTACTATGAAACTCTGAAGATCATAATAAAGGTTCATAAAAAGCTACCATAAAGCTGTATTTATCCATTAAAGAGGGGAGGTCACACATGTTACAGCTCATGTTTTGTTAAGTATAGACTAGTAGAAGTCTGTATCCAAAAACATCCTTTGGTTCACCTGGAGTAAGGACAGATAGAAGTGTACTCAGAGTGTTAATGTTATATCAGGCAGCTCCCTGTCCATCCAGGGCCAGCCTCCTGTACCACACCTACCTCAATGATGCAGGATCAGAGGAATGTCAGTGGCCTCAATTAGTATGCTTTCCGTGCTGTTTAGCATGCTAGCTGTGTAAATTAGAGTAATCAACAGCCTTATTAGCATGCCATCGAGCTTCTCACGTGCAGACACGGAGGAAGGGGAGGATCTTTATATTCCTATATAACTACGGGTTATTCAAAGCTATTTGAAGCGGACAACCTGTTATTAAACAAATATAATCCCCACTGATCCGACAAGACTCACCTGAGCAGTGTGTGGGTGTGAAAGGGTTAATCAAAAGAAACCTACCTGGCCTTTCTAAAAAATTATTAAACTCCCACAAAATGATATCTCATTATTATCTGCACAGTTCTGCACCACTAAGATTTGTTTACACTTTCAGGAAGTCTTCAGTTACTCCCTGACTTATCGTAAAATGCACTCACAACTTAAGTCAGTCAGTTACTGTAAACTAAACAGTTACCTGATTAAATGTAGCGTAAACAACCACGCTACATTTATGTAAGAACACAAAGACAGAACATTGTTAAATGGAGTTTAATATGACAAGGAAAGTCACAATGCTTAGTGGATATAATACATATTATGGCAAAATATTTTAATAAAATTAACAGGAGTAAAAACAGGAACCAAAAACTCATGTAGTTTCGTGTGACTACTAATAATTCCATTCAACAGAATATGAATTTACACACAGATAAATATGAGACATGAATATAATATCTGGATCCCTCGGGAAGTTATATTATCTCTACATCTTCCTCCTGAGACCGGAAGTTATCAATGATGCATGACCTGGGTCTACATAGTACAGATATGTACAGAGAGTTTCTCAAATATTAATTATGAAGATCATTGCTTTGATGTGTTTTATTCCCATGCACTTGCTCCCATGTAAAACTAATAAGAACGTAAAATAGTCAATGTTCCATAAGCTAAGTAAGTAAACCAAGAGCCATCTTGTAGTCAGGAGTGTAATATTCCAGCCATTGTAGTTATATAACATGGTTAAATCTTCCGGCATCCGGTTGGGTCTTTACTAACTGAAAAGGATCTCCGGACAATGTCCTTTGTTTCTATGTACATTAGGTGATCTGACCATGTGGCACTGCGAGAAACTAGAGGAAATGGAGGGCTGCTCGGGTATTTCAGGAGGGACTCTGCGTAGCTCAATGCAGGGGTATCGCCATTAACATCTCTTGGTGCAACGCCCTGTGGGCACAAATGCAATCTGAGCAGTTGAATCTCTGAGGAATGTGAAAAAATCAGATTCTCTGCCTTACGATCTCATTCAGATGCTTACAGCCTCATTTAGGCTGGGACATATGTCCATTCTTGTGCATTAAAATACGCATTTCCTACTACACATGCACACCAGGCTATAATTTTTCTGCATACGTTCAGTGCGCAAAATATGTCAAACACAACATGAGACCTTAATGCCCGTATTGTGACGTCTCTTACGATTTTCCAGGTCATCCTGGTGTCGCAGGAGGTTTACGGTCTGTTCTGTGAACTGATTATGAAGATCGGTCAGAGGTTGGGCCTCATTACAATGACAGGTGCTGCGCAGATTGTGCCAGCTCAGCTTTAACCTCTGCAGCATCTTTCGCTTGTTTTATAAATGCTGCAGAGGTCTCTCTAGATGGAAGTGATTTTATATAGGCCAGCGAGGGGGAGTATTCATATAATCAGTTACTGTATCCCCACAGCAATCCACACGCTCGAATGTTCCCTCCTCTGAAGCTGGGGCAACAGCGTGGAAGGTGCTAACTTGGCGAGTGAGTGCTCTGATCAGACTGGGTGAGGAAGCGGCCCAGAACTGAGATCGGTGGCAGCTTTGTACTTTTCTCCTGCAAACAAGGAATCCCATTTTGTCTGTCCTATTAAAGTTATTTTATCGTTTAATCATTGTGTATGCGATTTGTGTGGTTCCAAAGCACAAAGCGATTTATTAGCAAAAGCAAAAGAAAAACAGTTCAATAAATAAGTACAGCCGATACATACGCTGCGCCCCGCCTGATCCAGCATACAGTCATTCAATCCTGAAGTCTGTGGTCAAAGAGACTGCATGCTGGTCCCAGAGCCCCTGCTTATATACTGTCAGTGATACAGTGAAAACAATACAGATGATTGCCATGTTTCCATAGGTTCAGGCTTCAGGAAGGTCGAGTGTAATGCAGGTCTTTGGCCAATTCAAACGATGCCCTCCAAGGGTGGGGATCAGCTCTCCAGAAGATGCATACTAATCTTCCCGCCAAGAACTAGTTTAAACTGGTCCATTTACATTACACAGACAATACCATTCTGATCATTTATTCCCTATAATTCATATATAGCATATGCAAGGTGCGATCCTTTAGGCGATTGAACCGGACGTCTGTGGATAAATAGGGGATTAGAATGATAGTAGACATGATATGTTTCTTGTAACCTGATCCTTAGATCTCACTAACGTGTACATAACATTATAATATATAACTATAAATTCAATAACATTTGTTCATAAACGACTGTGGATTGGAACTATTAAAAATATGAACTATATATATATGTGAATGTGTAAGTGTATGCGTGCGTTATTTATTGTGCGATTGCGTCATGACACGTGGCGTACTGATCGCAATCACACAGTAAAACAATATTATTCAATATACTTTCTTTTATCCAATTATACGACTTTGACAGCCCATTATCAGGGGCTTCTGTGCAGTCTGTGGTGGCTGGTGAGTGGCTGGGCGTGGGCAACTATTATTATTAAACATTTATCTATATAGCACCAGCATATACCAGAACGCTGTACACTGAGCACTGACCATGAGCGTGAGCACCCCCAATGATTTTAAAAAGTTGTCTCCTAGTGCAACTTGCACTGTTGGGCCCTATTGGGGATGAAGCAGGAGTCATGGTGGGTATGTATGGTATGTAGGGGCCCCATCACAATTTTGCCATGGGGACCGGACATGTCTAGTTACGCCCCTGATACAGATAAGTTATGAATATCATATACTGGAATCTAAGTCCTGGTTGCAGAACCAGTTATATTTCATCGTACTCAGTTCCTGACAGCACTTGTTCTGTCTTGCACATAAACACGCATCAAGGAGAACAGGTTCTGATTGGGTGATCAGCTGGTGTTCCTGAGCCTTCCAGAGTTATTGACGTTGATAAGATTGTCCCACACAGCGATACAGAACTGGGGAGGCGGAACACAAGTGTGAGTATCTGCTACTGGCAGTGTGTTGGGGGTTACTAAGATTTCCTGGGTGGTTAATCCGGGGTCACTCTGCTTAAAGACCAACAACAGGAAACAGGTCCTGAATTCTTTCCCCAGCATTTCATAGTTTGTGGCTGTACAGAGGGGGCATTATATCTCACTACATGACAACACGCACACTGTGTTCTTCATATCTAGGGTCACACGTGACTGGTGAAGACAACACGGATAGATTCAGCTCATTGTGTGTGTCAGAATGCTTGGTCTGACAGGTGGATGACAGTGTACTCAGGGCTGTACTTGTATATACATATAAGATTATTGGGCACTGCAACTTATTCCACTGGGAAAGGTTGTGGTTATTGTTTTGTTCCGACATTTCGGCCCTGTAGTATTTTGGAAGTGGTGAGAAAGTAATAGGGGCAGCTCCATGTATGTGATAAATGAGGAGATGTAATGTTCTGCAGCATATATCAGTTTTTATCTCTTCAGGGAACTGACTGACTATGGGGAGATATTTTTTCGTACAGAGACATTCTAACCCATTAGAGGCCATTTATAAAGCGCAAAACACCAAAGGCGCAATGCAAATCCTCCAAGTGTGCCCAGACAGCCGCCAAAGCACATATGTTTATACAGGCGCTGTCTGCGAAGGGACAGAAGTTTGCACCGGCAGACGGGAGCAGTTGGGCGGGATGAGGGCGTTTCTTGAACAGTACAGTGTAGGGGCGCAGTGTGGAGATCCGCTCTCATCCTGTACCTCTAGTAGGATGGATCTCATGTACCTCTAGTAGGATGGATCTCATGTACCTCTAGTAGGATGGATCTCATGTACCTCTAGTAGGATGGATCTCATGTACCTCTAGTAGGATGGATCTCATGTACCTCTAGTAGGATGGATCTCAAGCCTTCTAGTCATGGTGGAAACGCACATTTCTAGGCTGTACTTGCACAATGTAAAACAAAGCTTCAAGCACACAAAAGGGCCACATGTAATGAAGGGGGTCCTGATACCCCCTAACCCTCAATATTAATTTAAACCATAGTCGAGGCTGAACTGAGGGGAATAACTGAACGGGAGGGGGGGGGGGGGTTATGAAAAGGGAGGTGTCTGGAGTTTGATGGGATGTTTACACTTTTGCACAGCGCAGCTCTTCCAATTTTTCCATTCTCCGCGTTTGCGGGGAGCGGATGAGTGTTTGTGTAATGGGAGAACCGTTTAGGAGGCGATGTGGGGTGTGCACCATGTGTGCTACAGAATTAACCTCCAATTTGTTATTCACTTGGTACCTGTTGTCTGACTGTGTCACCTATACACAGATAGCTACACGTGGGGGTGTAGTGTTACACCCTATAATCATCTGTACTGTATCCTGGATACAACTGGATACTATGTAATAAAAGACAGGATAGCATAAAGTTTTTACAAAATCTAATTGTAGTTGTCACTATTTACACCCGGTGTCTCAGGGTTGTTCATGTCAGGAGGGGATGTGTGACTGTATCTGGTAATATCAGGAGGGGGCGTGTGACTGTATCTGTTAGTATCAGGAGGGGACGTGTGACTGTATATAATAGTATCAGGAGGGGACGTGTGACTGTATCTGGTAGTATCAGGAGGGGACGTGTGACTGTATATAATAGTATCAGGAGGGGACGTGTTACTGTATTTGGTAGTATCAAGAGGGGACGTGTGACTGTATTTTGTCGTATCAGGAGGGGACATGTGACTGTATTTGGTAGTATCAAGAGGGGACGTGTGACTGTATCTTGTAGTATCAGGAGGGGTCGTGTGACTGTATCTTGTAGTATCAAGAGGGGATGTGTGACTGTATCTGGTAGTAAGAGGAGGGGATGTGTGACTGTATATAATAGTATCAGGAGGGGACATGTGACTGTATCTGGTAGTATGAGGAGGGGATGTGTGACTGTATCTGGTAGTATCAGGAGGGGACGTGTGACTGTATCTGATAGTATCAGGGGGGGACGTGTGACTGTATATAATAGTATCAGGAGGGGACGTGTGACTGTATCTGGTGATATGAGGAGGAGATGTGTGACTGTATCTGGTAGTATCAGGAAGGAACATGTGACTGTATCTGCTAGTATCAGGAGGGGACGTGTGACTGTATATAATAGTATCAGGAGGGGACGTGTTACTGTATTTGGTAGTATCAAGAGGGGACGTGTTACTGTATTTGGTAGTATCAAGAGGGGACATGTGACTGTATCTGGTAGTATCAGGAGGGGACGTGTGACTGTATTTGGTAGTATCAAGAGGGGACGTGTGACTGTATCTTGTAGTATCAGGAGGGGTCGTGTGGCTGTATCTTGTAGTATCAAGAGGGGACTTGTGACTGTATGTGGTAGTATCAGGAGGGGACGTGTGACTGTATCTGGTAGTATCAGGAGGGGACGTGTGACTGTATATAATTGTATCAGGAGGGGACGTGTTACTGTATTTGGTAGTATCAAGAGGGGACGTGTGACTGTATTTTGTCGTATCAGGAGGGGACATGTGACTGTATTTGGTAGTATCAAGAGGGGACGTGTGACTGTATCTTGTAGTATCAGGAGGGGTCGTGTGGCTGTATCTTGTAGTATCAAGAGGGGACTTGTGACTGTATGTGGTAGTATCAGGAGGGGACGTGTGACTGTATCTGGTAGTATCAGGAGGGGACGTGTGACTGTATATAATTGTATCAGGAGGGGACGTGTTACTGTATTTGGTAGTATCAAGAGGGGACGTGTGACTGTATTTTGTCGTATCAGGAGGGGACATGTGACTGTATTTGGTAGTATCAAGAGGGGACGTGTGACTGTATCTTGTAGTATCAGGAGGGGTCGTGTGACTGTATCTTGTAGTATCAAGAGGGGATGTGTGACTGTATCTGGTAGTAAGAGGAGGGGATGTGTGACTGTATATAATAGTATCAGGAGGGGACATGTGACTGTATCTGGTAGTATGAGGAGGGGATGTGTGACTGTATCTGGTAGTATCAGGAGGGGACGTGTGACTGTATCTGATAGTATCAGGGGGGGACGTGTGACTGTATATAATAGTATCAGGAGGGGACGTGTGACTGTATCTGGTGATATGAGGAGGAGATGTGTGACTGTATCTGGTAGTATCAGGAAGGAACATGTGACTGTATCTGCTAGTATCAGGAGGGGACGTGTGACTGTATATAATAGTATCAGGAGGGGACGTGTTACTGTATTTGGTAGTATCAAGAGGGGACGTGTTACTGTATTTGGTAGTATCAAGAGGGGACATGTGACTGTATCTGGTAGTATCAGGAGGGGACGTGTGACTGTATTTGGTAGTATCAAGAGGGGACGTGTGACTGTATCTTGTAGTATCAGGAGGGGTCGTGTGGCTGTATCTTGTAGTATCAAGAGGGGACTTGTGACTGTATGTGGTAGTATCAGGAGGGGACGTGTGACTGTATCTGGTAGTATCAGGAGGGGACGTGTGACTGTATATAATTGTATCAGGAGGGGACATGTTACTGTATTTGGTAGTATCAAGAGGGGGCGTGTGACTGTATCTTGTCGTATCAGGAGGGGACATGTGACTGTATCTTGTAGTATCAAGAGGAGATGTGTGACTGTATCTGGTAGTAAGAGGAGGGGATGTGTGACTGTATATAATAGTATCAGGAGGGGACGTGTGACTGTATCTGGTAGTATGAGGAGGGTATGTGTGACTGTATCTGGTAGTATCAGGAAGGAACGTGTGACTGTATCTGGTAGTATCAGGAGGGGACCTGTGACTGTATCTGATAGTATCAGGAGGGGACGTGTGACTGTATATAATAGTATCAGGAGGGGACGTGTGACTGTATTTGGTAGTATCAAGAGGGGACGTGTGACTGTATCTTGTCGTATCAGGAGGGGACATGTGACTGTATCTGGTAGTATCAGGAGGGGACGTGTTACTGTATTTGGTAGTATCAAGAGGGGGCGTGTGACTGTATCTTGTCGTATCAGGAGGGGACATGTGACTGTATCTCGTAGTATCAGGAGGGGACGTGTGACTGTATTTGGTAGTATCAAGAGGGGACGTGTGACTGTATCTTGTAGTATCAGGAGGGGTCGTGTGACTGTATCTTGTAGTATCAAGAGGAGATGTGTGACTGTATCTGGTAGTAAGAGGAGGGGATGTGTGACTGTATATAATAGTATCAGGAGGGGACGTGTGACTGTATCTGGTAGTATGAGGAGGGTATGTGTGACTGTATCTGGTAGTATCATGAAGGAACGTGTGACTGTATCTGGTAGTATCAGGAGGGGACGTGTGACTGTATCTGATAGTATCAGGAGGGGACGTGTGACTGTATATAATAGTATCAGGAGGGGTCGTGTGACTGTATATAATAGTATCAGGAGGGGACGTGTGACTGTATTTGGTAGTATCAAGAGGGGACGTGTGACTGTATCTTGTCGTATCAGGAGGGGACATGTGACTGTATCTAGTAGTATCAGGAGGGGACGTGTTACTGTATTTGGTAGTATCAAGAGGGGACGTGTGACTGTATCAGGAGGGGACGTGTGACTGTATCTGGTAGTATGAGGAGGGGACGTGTGACTGTATCTGGTAGTATGAGGAGGGGATGTGTGACTGTATCTGGTAGTATCAGGAAGGAACGTGTGACTGTATCTGGTAGTATCAGGAGGGGACGTGTGACTGTATCTGATAGTATCAGGAGGGGAGGTGTGACTGTATATAATAGTATCAGGAGGGGTCGTGTGACTGTATCTTGTCGTATCAGGAGGGGACATGTGACTGTATCTGGTAGTATCAGGAGGGGACGTGTTACTGTATTTGGTAGTATAAAGAGGGGACGTGTGACTGTATCAGGTAGTATGAGGAGGGGATGTGTGACTGTATCTGGTAGTATCAGGAAGGAACGTGTGACTGTATCTGGTAGTATCAGGAGGGGACGTGTGACTGTATCTGATAGTATCAGGAGGGGAGGTGTGACTGTATATAATAGTATCAGGAGGGGTCGTGTGACTGTATCTTGTCGTATCAGGAGGGGACATGTGACTGTATCTGGTAGTATCAGGAGGGGACGTGTTACTGTATTTGGTAGTATAAAGAGGGGACGTGTGACTGTATCAGGTAGTATCAGGAGGGGACGTGTGACTATCTGGTAGTATGAGGAGGGGACGTGTGACTGTATCTGGTAGTATGAGGAGGGGACGTGTGACTGTATCTGGTAGGATCAGGAGGGGACGTGTGACTGTATCTGGTAGGGTCAGGAGGGGACGTGTGACTGTATCTTGTAGGATCAGGAGGGGACGTGTGACTGTATCTGGTGGTGTCAGGAGGGGATGTGTGACTGTATCTGGGTCAGGAGGGGACATGTTACTGTCTTTGGTAGGGTCAGGAGGAGACATGTGACTGTATCTGGTGGTGTCAGGAGGGGACGTGTGACTGTATCTGGTAGTATGAGGAGGGGACGTGTGACTGTATCTGGTAGGATCAGGAGGGGACGTGTGACTGTATCTGGGTCAGGAGGGGACGTGTGACTGTATCTGGGTCAGGAGGGGACGTGTGACTGTATCTGGGTCAGGAGGGGATGTGTGACTATATCTGGGTCAGGAGGGGCCGTGTGACTGTCTTTGGTAGGGTCAGGAGGAGACATGTGACTGTATCTGGTGGTGTCAGGAGGGGACGTGTGACTGTATGTGGTAGGGTCAGGAGGGGACGTGTGACTGTATCTGGTAGGGTCAGGAGGGGACGTTTGACTGTATCTGGTGGTGGCAGGAGGGGACATGTGACTGTTTTCAACCAGAAGGGGGCGGCAGTGAGAGGAATCACTATACTACAGGACTTCTATAATAGATGCCCATACTGTACATTGGCATCGCATGCTGAATGCACACAACTGCTAAGGGGCATATTCAAATAGCTTTTCGGTCCTTGATTACGCACGGCTGCGTGTTTAAAGTGACAATATGGTACCGCAACATTGCGGATTTCCCTTCGCAACCCTATGGGGTGCGCACAAAAATCTGCGATGTTGCGGTATCGGGACTCATGCAGCCGCGCGTAATTGTGTACCGAAAAGCTAATTGAAAAGTGTTTATATTTCCTGGTTCAGTCCTCATTTATAAATATGTGACTGTATCTGGTAGTATCAGGAGGGGACGTGTTACTGTATTTGGTAGTATCAAGAGGGGACGTGTGACTGTATCAGGTAGTATCAGGAGGGGACGTGTGACTGTATCTGGTAGTATGAGGAGGGGACGTGTGACTGTATCTGGTAGTATGAGGAGGAGACGTGTGACTGTATCTGGTAGGATCAGGAGGGGACGTGTGACTGTATCTGGTAGGGTCAGGAGGGGACGTTTGACTGTATCTGGTGGTGTCAGGAGGGGACGTGTGACTGTTTTCAACCAGAAGGGGGCGGCAGTGAGAGGAATCACTATACTACAGGACTTCTATAATAGATGCCCATACTGTACATTGGCATCGCATGCTGAATGCACACAACTGCTAAGGGGCATATTCAAATAGCTTTTCGGTCCTTGATTACGCACGGCTGCGTGTTTAAAGTGACAATATGGTACCGCAACATTGCGGATTTCCCTTCGCAACCCTATGGGGTGCGCACAAAAATCTGCGATGTTGCGGTATCGGGACTCGTGCAGCCGCGCGTAATTGTGTACCGAAAAGCTAATTGAAAAGTGTTTATATTTCCTAGTTCAGTCCTCATTTATAAATATTTGTGATTGATATTTTTTTAACTGAGAATATTCAATTTTCCGATATTCTGCATATGTACAGTATCAGTTTTATGTATGCAAATCTCAGTATATGTTATTGTTGTTCATACCAACTGCACAGTACCACTTCTCTTGCCCTGTATGCTGGGTGATATTCTCAGTATCTGTTATGCTGTGTGTATGGCTGCACAGTACCACTTCTCTTGCCCTGTACTAGGAGCAGGCTGGGTGATATTCTCAGTATCTGTTATGCTGTGTGTATGGCTGCACAGTACCACTTCTCTTGCCCTGTACTAGGAGCAGGCTGGGTGATATTCTCAGTATCTGTTATGCTGTGTGTATGGCTGCACAGTACCACTTCTTTTGCCATATACTAGGAGCAGGCTGGGTGATATTCTCAGTACATGTTATGCTGTGTGTATGGCTGCACAGTACCACTTCTCTTGCCCTGTACTTGGAGCAGGCTGGGTGATATTCTCAGTATCTGTTATGCTGTGTGTATGGCTGCACAGTACCACTTCTCTTGCCCTGTACTAGGAGCAGGCTGGGTGATATTCTCAGTATCTGTTATGCTGTGTGTATGACTGCACAGTACCACTTCTCTTGCCCTGTACTAGGAGCAGGCTGGGTGATATTCTCAGTACATGTTATGTTGTGTGTATGGCTGCACAGTACCACTTCTCGTGCCCTGTACTAGGAGCAGGCTGGGTGATATTCTCAGTACATGTTATGCTGTGTATGGCTGCACAGTACCACTTCTCTTGCCCTGTACTAGGATGCTTCATGTGTAACATATATAGGAGCCGGCTGAGTTGCTCTCCCGACCATGTCCCTGTATCCGGGGGCGGAAATAGACCCTGCGCATCAGCCCCCAGGAGCAGGGACCAGTCAGTGGCCGGTGATTGGCTGCTGGGAGGAGGGCTGGGCCCCGTGCAGGGAGCCCGGGAGGTGACAGGTGCGGAGGAAGCAGGAGACCCCCGGACCCTCTGTGTGACCATAAGGCGGGTGAGTGTCTGACCCGCTGCCCCCTCCCCCCACCCGGACGGGGCTTTGTTACATAGTAACCGGGCACAATGGTCGGACTCACAGCAACAGCAGCTGCCGCCCCCCCCCTCACCCCCCCCCCCCCCCGCTTTGTTGTGTGTGGTTGTCTGTAGGATGACTGGGAATGTGACTGTGTCATGTAGTAGTGGTATATAGAGGTATATGTGTGAGGTTATAGTGTTATATAGAGGTATATGTGTGAGGTTATAGTGTTATATAGAGGTATATGTGTGAGGTTATAGTGTTATATAGAGGTATACGTGTGAGGTTATAGTGTTATATAGAGGTATACGTGTGAGGTTATAGTGTAATATAGAGGTATACGTGTGAGGTTATAGTGTTATATAGAGGTATACGTGTGAGGTTATAGTGTTATATAGAGGTATACGTGTGAGGTTATAGTGTAATATAGAGGTATACGTGTGAGGTTATAGTGTAATATAGAGGTATACGTGTGAGGTTATAGTGTTATATAGAGGTATACGTGTGAGGTTATAGTGTAATATAGAGGTATACGTGTGAGGTTATAGTGCTATATAGAGGTATACGTGTGAGGTTATAGTGTTATATAGAGGTATACGTGTGAGGTTATAGTGTTATATAGAGGTATACGTGTGAGGTTATAGTGTTATATAGAGGTATACGTGTGAGGTTATAGTGTTATATAGAGATATACGTGTGAGGTTATAGTGTTATATAGAGGTATACGTGTGAGGTTATAGTGTAATATAGAGGTATACGTGTGAGGTTATAGTGTAATATAGAGGTATACGTGTGAGGTTATAGTGTAATATAGAGGTATACGTGTGAGGTTATAGTGTAATATAGAGGTATACGTGTGAGGTTATAGTGTAATATAGAGGTATACGTGTGAGGTTATAGTGTTATATAGAGGTATACGTGTGAGGTTATAGTGTTATATAGAGGTATACGTGTGAGGTTATAGTGTAATATAGAGGTATACGTGTGAGGTTATAGTGTTATATAGAGGTATATGTATGGAATATAATACAGGGTGATAAGTATTGGGGGCATATTCAATTAGCTTTCCGGTTCTTGGTAACGCGCGTTACCGCGAAACCTGCGTAGTATTGCCGGTAATACGGTACCGCAATAACGCATATTCTCGTGCGCAACCCTATGGGGTGCGAATGAAAATCCACGTTATTGCGGTACCGTGGATTGACTTCGCGGGCCGTTCCGGCGCTATCCCACGAACCGGAAAGCTAATTGAATATGCCCCTTGGATTGTAGTGTAAGGGGCGTATTCAATTGTCGGCGGAAACGCCGACAATCCCGCGGTCCGCGCACTATTACCGTTATTACGGTAATAGTGCGCAGAAAAAAACGTTAATACTGTAATTTTCTTGCTGGATTTCAGCTTGCGGCTCCCTGAGCCACGAGCTGAAATCCAGCTAACTATTACCGTATTAACGTTAATAGTTTGTCCGCGGCGCGGAAAAACAAACAGTTGAATATGCCCCTAAGACAATAAACAGAGGGTGGTCTGTGTACTGGAGGTGAGAGGACAACAGCCGGAGGAGTGTGTGTCTGAGGGCTGGAGCTGTATACGAGCATCGTATAGTAATAATCAGATATGTTCTATAATTTATTTATATATATATATATATATATATATATATATATATATATATATATATATATATATATATATGCCATATGGTTACAGTGTTTGCACTGTGCTTGTAGTAAGTTCAGTGTCAGGTACAGGACCTAGTAATGACACCACATTGTATCCCGGGGTCATTTACAGGACCTGCTCTAATTCCAGAGGATCAGTATGGGTTAGCACGCTATATATACTATAATATTATATATATGATATTATAATATAATATAGCAGTGTGTGTGGGCTGGAGGGAGGTCTGGGGGTATAATTACTAAACTGCGGGTTTGAAGAAGTGGAGATGTTGCTTATAGCAAGTAGTCATCATCATCATCATTTCTATAGCACCAGCAGTTTCCCTAGCGCTTTACAATTGGGAACAATCAGTAATAAAACAATACTGGGTAATACATACATAGGTAGAGGTTAGAGGGCCCTGCTCACAAGCTTACAGTCTATGGGACAATAGTTTGATACATAAGGGTAATGGCTACATCATATTGCACATTGGTCCAGCTAGAATGCAAAGGTTACAAAGTATTTGGTGAGCTGTGTGATCAGTCACACAGCAATGTTGGTCAAAGGGTTGTTGTCTTATGTTAGCTGTGTAGAGGGTGATGATAGGGTAACCTAGGGAGTGTGGTTGAGGATTATTATAAGCTTTATTATTATAAGGTGATTCTAGTTACCATTTATTTAGTACATTCTACAAAATGACAGCTAAGAATCTGATTGGTTGCTATAAGCAACATCTCCACTTTTTCAAACCCGCAGTTTAGTAAATATACCCCCTAGTTGGCCGATGTCTCATATTAGTCACCCACACTAGACCCCATATAATCCAGACTTCGTTACTACAGTCTCATTAATGTGCACAATGTTCCTCTCTCCATGTCTGCCTCAGTCTACTGGTTATAGGAGACTGGATACAGACTGGTACCGTATTACTGGGTATAGGAGACTGGATACAGACTGGTACCGTATTACTGGTTATAGCAGACTGGATACAGACTGGTACCGTATTACTGGTTATAGGAGACTGGATACAGACTGGTACCGTATTACTGGTTATAGGAGACTGGATACAGACTGGTACCGTATTACTGGGTATAGGAGACTGGATACAGACTGGTACCGTATTACTGGGTATAGGAGACTGGATACAGACTGGTACCGTATTACTGGTTATAGGAGACTGGATGCAGACTGGTACCGTATTACTGGTTATAGGAGACTGGATGCAGACTGGTACCGTATTACTGGTTATAGGAGACTGGATACAGACTGGTACCGTATTACTGGGTATAGGAGACTGGATACAGACTGGTACCGTATTACTGGTTATAGGAGACTGGATACAGACTGGTACCGTATTACTGGTTATAGCAGACTGGATACAGACTGGTACCGTATTACTGGTTATAGGAGACTGGATACAGACTGGTACCGTATTACTGGGTATAGGAGACTGGATACAGACTGGTACCGTATTACTGGGTATAGGAGACTGGATACAGACTTGGTACCGTATTACTGGTTATAAGAGACTGGATACAGACTGGTACCGTATTACTGGTTATAGGAGACTGGATACAGACTGGTACCGTATTACTGGTTATAGGAGACTGGATACAGACTGGTACCGTATTACTGGGTATAGGAGACTGGATACAGACTGGTACCGTATTACTGGTTATAGGAGACTGGATGCAGACTGGTACCGTATTACTGGTTATAGGAGACTGGATGCAGACTGGTACCGTATTACTGGTTATAGGAGACTGGATGCAGACTGGTACCGTATTACTGGTTATAGGAGACTGGATACAGACTGGTACCGTATTACTGGGTATAGGAGACTGGATACAGACTGGTACCGTATTACTGGTTATAGCAGACTGGATACAGACTGGTACCGTATTACTGGTTATAGCAGACTGGATACAGACTGGTACCATATTACTGGTCATAGCAGACTGGATACAGACTGGTACCGTATTACTGGTCATAGGAGACTGGATACATACTGGTACCGTATTACTGGTTATAGGAGACTGGATACAGACTGGTACCGTATTACTGGTTATAGGAGACTGGATACAGACTGGTACCGTATTACTGGGTATAGGAGACTGGATACAGACTGGTACCGTATTACTGGTTATAGGAGACTGGATACAGACTGGTACCGTATTACTGGTTATAGGAGACTGGATACAGACTGGTACCGTATTACTGGTTATAGGAGACTGGATACAGACTGGTACCGTATTACTGGTTATAGGAGACTGGATACAGACTGGTACCGTATTACTGGTTATAGGAGACTGGATACAGACTGGTACCGTATTACTGGTTGTAGGAGACTGGATACAGACTGGTACCGTATTACTGGTTATAGGAGACTGGATACAGACTGGTACCGTATTACTGGGTATAGGAGAGTCACATACAGACTGGTACCGTATTACTAGTTATAGGAGAGTCACATACAGACTGGTACCGTATTACTGGTTATAGGAGACTGGATACAGACTGGTACCGTATTACTGGGTATAGGAGAGTCACATACAGACTGGTACCGTATTACTAGTTATAGGAGAGTCACATACAGACTGGTACCGTATTACTGGTTATAGGAGACTGGATACAGACTGGTACCGTATTACTGGTTATAGGAGAGTCACATACCGACTGCTACCGTATAACTGGTTATAGGAGACTGGATACAGACTGGTACCGTATTACTGGTTATAGGAGACTGGATGCAGACTGGTACCGTATTACTGGTTATAGGAGACTGGATGCAGACTGGTACCGTATTACTGGTTATAGGAGACTGGATGCAGACTGGTACCGTATTACTGGTTATAGGAGACTGGATGCAGACTGGTACCGTATTACTGGTTATAGGAGACTGGATGCAGACTGGTACCGTATTACTGGTTATAGGAGACTGGATACAGACTGGTACCGTATTACTGGGTATAGGAGAGTCACATACAGACTGGTACCGTATTACTGGTTATAGGAGACTGGATACAGACTGGTACCGTATTACTGGTTATAGGACACTGGATACAGACTGGTACCGTATTACTGGGTATAAGAGACTGGATACAGACTGGTACCGTATTACTGGTTATAGGAGACTGGATGCAGACTGGTACCGTATTACTGGTTATAGGAGACTGGATACAGACTGGTACCGTATTACTGGTTATAGGAGACTGGATACAGACTGGTACCGTATTACTGGTTATAGGAGACTGGATGCAGACTGGTACCGTATTACTGGTTATAGGAGACTGGATGCAGACTGGAACCGTATTACTGGGTATAGGAGACTGGATACAGACTGGTACCGTATTACTGGTTATAGGAGACTGGATGCAGACTGGTACCGTATTACTGGGTATAGGAGACTGGATACAGACTGGTACCGTATTACTGGGTATAGGAGAGTCACATACAGACTGGTACCGTATTACTGGTTATAGGAGAGTCACATACAGACTGGTACCGTATTACTGGTTATAGGAGACTGGATACAGACTGGTACCGTATTACTGGTTATAGGAGGGTCAGTTGCGGGCTGGTACCGTATTACTGGTTATAGGAGCCTCAGTAACAGGCTGGTCCTGTTTTACTGGTTATAGGAGCCTCAGTAACAGGCTGGTACCGTATTACTGGTTATAGGAGAGACAGACACAGTTGGCAGAGGATAGGACCTGCTGAAGAGGCTGCAGTGTGGGAGAGGTGAGAGGAGTTTTGTTGGTAACTATAAATATAACTGTCATTGTGATATTCTATAATACAGTAGGAGTATTTATTGAAACTGGTGCAGAGGGTAAAGATGCTGTAAGCCATAGCAGCAAGACAGAAGGTTTTACTCTGTAATCATTTTATTTCTGCTACAAGTGACGGATCTGAAAGCTTTTGGTTACTTTTGTCCTGTTAGTTAGTTTTCTAAAATCCCCCTTTCCCTTGTATAACTGTAATGGTTAGTTATTTGTGTTATTTATGTGGTAACACAGATGCATCATGCGCATTGACATTTACTTTGTGTGTGGATATATATATATATATATTATATGGGATATATACACCTCTATCTCTCTCTCTCTCTCTTTGTTTATATATACATATATATAGAGAGAGAGTTCTGCAGACGGTGTCGCTATAAGGAGTAGCAGCTCTATATACTGGATGTGCAGAGATGGACACACACACACTGGCTGTCAGTAGATCTCAACCTCATACATCCAGTGCTCTCTGCCATTGGGATGTGGACAGTTTCCTAATTTAGAAAGTTATTCTGTCACCAGCTGGTCTAGTGATGGGTATTTCATCTCTATAACACCCACAACATATCAGGTTACCAAACTCAGCATTAGCGGAGGGGGCAGTGAGCCTATGGAAGCCGCTACAGATTGTAGTATCATGTGTTATTGTAGTGTAATACAGAGGTATATGTGTGTCATTGTAATGTAATACAGAGGTATATGTGTGTTATTGTAGTGTAATACAGAGGTACATGTGTGGCTGTAGTGTAATACAGAGGTATATGTGTGTTATTGTAGTGTAATACAGAGGTACGTATGTGAGGCTGTAGTGTAATACAGAGGTACGTATGTGAGGTTGTAGTGTAATACAGAGGTACATGTGTAAAGTAAAGGTGTACTCCATTATTTGTCACCTTCTTTATATCGCTACTTTCCACAATAGGGGTGGAGCCTACACAGAAGTAGGGGGAGCTTCACCCCAAAGGGGGTCTTTCTGGCAGATTGAGCAGGGGCTTATTTTGTCCTGATTTTAGTGCGTATAATTGTTGGGAGGACTATAACCCCACTCCCTGGACTGGTACCTCCCTCCCTGGGAACGCAGCGCACATTACCGCTCAGCGCAGGTAGAGGATCGGCCGCTCTCCGTCCAAGGGTCAGATACAGGGAAACGCTTCATATGACGTGTGATTTGCTGCTTCTCTTACAAACGCTGACTCGCAGCAGCCATGAATATATTCTGTGTGTTAGTTGTGTCTACATTCACTTTACTTCCACCTAACTCCAATAAGACACATAGGGAAGATTCCTAACGTATGTACACCTTACATCGAACGGAGAACGCTGTTCTAATGAGAGCGCCATCGACACCAAAGCAGTAAAGATATTTTTTTTGCGCCATAAGATGAGTCTACAACCTGAACGTACCAGCTGTGCGATCTGCGCACCATGTAGTGTGTTGGAGGGGGGTGCAGGGGGACTATCAGCGGGTCCCAGGGGGTCATCGGTACCAGGAAATGTGGGAGACGTTTATTTAATATATTAATTACTTAGGTCTATAATTCAGTCTAGTGTTTTTCCACCTGTCTGATTTGTGCTTTTACTGGGAGGACAGAGATTACACAGTAACTGGTACAATGCAGAATCTACAGCTGCTAATTATCAGAGGGCCAAGTGCAAAAGTTTGATTGGGGTATTCCAACTTTTCATCAAGATATTCACATTGTATGTATTCTGCCTATATGCAGAATATACCGCATACATTGTATATAGGTCCTACGTTATAACTCGCACTGACTGAGACGGTGTAAGTACTTATATTGAGCAGCGAGAGCCATTCACACCTTTAAATACAGACGTATGTTTTACATTGTGCATGAACCCACGTACTTCACGTCTACTCATGGAACAAGAATTTAGGCTGCTCTATAAAGGGGATTTCTGGGCTCCTATTATCTCCACCTGTGATTGCCTATGAATTTGTTGCGTTGTCGTTCCACCAACTGCACAATACTGCGCATTGCATGCTGGATGTAATTCTCAGTATCACACTGCAGGTTTGGACAAATGCACAGTAGCACTTGTAGTATTTTGTACACTGGTTGTAATTCTCAGTATCTGTTCTCGTGCTGACATTTATTGAGTCACTATTTAAAACAACGAGGAACCAATTTTTGTGACATTATGAGGAATATTCTGCGGCGGAAGCAGCTGTCTGTATTACAGCATCGCGCATATAGCGCAGCCCAATTTTACTCCTCTTCCCTCTAGGAGATCCCAAAGGAGAGATCACAGTGTGGGTGCAGGGGGCATGTAACTGCAGATCATTTCATCAAGATCCCAACCCACCCACCTCACTGGTAAGTGAGCAGGAGAATGGACGGCTCTCCCGGGGTAAGTACCCGAAATTCGGGAGTAGGCAAGAATGGCGTTGTGTGGCTCTGAGTAGGTTCCTCTGTGCACACCACGTGTAGTATTGTCGTGGAGGATATTTATTTACTAACATCCATCATGATATGTTTACTAACCTTGACAATGTATATTTTGCATTTTCAATACTCGTCAATACGCTGAAGCTTATTAGGCCCAGATAATGGGGATAGATAGTGGGCAACACAGGCTCCTGCCTAGGGCCAGTAGGTTCTGAAGGACGTGAGTTCTTAGGGACCGTGTCCTTGACCTTATTTCTTATTGTATGACCGGGGCAACACAATCGTGATAGAACCAGAAATCTCTGTTACAGGGTGTCTGTATCCTAGTATCTGACTGCGTGTGTAGTGACACAGGTGGGGACAGTCCTGCCCCCAGGGGGTGTATGATTACACAATACATATATATATATATAATTATTGTACCAGAAGCCAGCAAGCGGCATCTGCTCTCAGCTGGGCCGGTGATGTATGACACAGGAATGCAGAACTACGTGATGTATGTGCACGTGTCATCTCCTGCGTGTTCTCCTATGACACAACATGTTTGGAGCCGGCATCTCCTCCATGGTCTAAATTTAGGGCAAGAAGCAACGAAATCACTGTCTGACCTACTAACCACCGGTTCTGCTGTGTGCAGCTTCCTCTGAGCTCTAGAACAATACGAAGGAATGGACCCAACAGTACTTTACGTGGTGTGAGGGGAAGTTCAGATTTTTGCAGACTTTCCAATGCAGATTAGATAAAATCGATGAAGTTAAAGGTAGAATAGGAAAGGATAATATGACCCCTTTGCAGTGACATCACTGGTCCATGTGTTTACATTAACTAATCTTATTACCAAGGAGACTGTTTACCTGTCAGTCAGATCTGTCAAGCTTTTGGCTGCTGTGCCCTCTCCCTCCCTCCCTTCCCCATTCCAGTGCGATGCGTGGTAGAGAATGGTCCTAGACAGACAGCCGCAGTTACGTACATACTTGTCTATTGTTAATACGTTCGTTGCAGGTGAGACGCGATGATGCCTCTTCCGGGGCAAGGCGTATAATGACGCTAATTTCATCATCGCTTCACTGTGGTGGGTGGAGCTTGATGACACAATTCGCATCTTGAGTGGGCGGGCAAAGTGTAGGATGATGTAGTTTGCGTCACTGTGGCGTGGCCCCACCCACTTTGCACGCAGGTAAGCGCTGAGAATTGCCTGCTATCCTGGGGGTCGCAACTCTTTCCTGGAGCCTATGGTGATGTGTATAATATATAGCTCACAGGATTGCAAACGTCACAATGTCGAACAGATCCTCTTACTCCAACAACAGTGCTGAGTTATATCGGAGTAAATGATTAAATGAGGTTGAATAAATTGTGTGCTCAGGTTAGAGCTTTGCTTGGCTCAGTTCAGATTAAACGGCTGGACGAGAAAGCAACTATTTTTTTTTCCTGAATCCGCATAATCATTTCCTCGGGCTGTTAAGTGCAGTGTGGAAGCGTAAAGACACTTTGTTCTAAATAAATGTCTGTGAAATTCTGTTTACCAGTGAGGTAGGTAACATGCCTGAGATCACTGATGTGTTTATACTGGATTAAATCTGGCCTTCATAGAAAGCAGACGGTGGTGCTTCTCTATCTCACAGCAGTGCACGGCCAGGGCTCGTAAGATTGGCTAACAAATCGCCATGGTAACAGAAATGATTTGGCTGCAGATTGGTGGATTCACACACACACAGCATGGTCAGTCACAGTGAGCTAACTGATGTGCTGTGCTTTGAAATTTAAGCTTTTCTTCTTTGAGATGAATCCTAAACTCTCAGTAAGTGGCTACAATTCTGACTACATTGCTCTAGAAAGTACAACCTTATTGCTGTGTGCTCTGTGTCTTTGTACTGCATATGCCTAATAAAATGTTTTTTCTTCTTACTTATATCTAAGCCTGGTGGGTGTTTGAGGACATTTTATATGACATTCATATGACTATATATCTTTATGCTCCACACAAACGATTTCCCTAGATGAGAGGGGTGTTTGGGTGTTTCCACGTTGCTGATAAGATAATCAATAAAACATATGGTTTCCCAGGCTGCATAATCGCTCTATTGACTCCTTCCCAGGACTGTAATACAAGCTGACCTTGGCGTCGGTGAGCGATTCATCTTCTGTGACATTAGTGTGTGCGCCAGGCGGGGAAATATTACTCATACCTGGATCTGCAGTGTAGGTAAATAAGAGATAACCGGTATTAATGTGTCAGTCCTTAGACAGGATACAGGACAAACACAAATTAATGTGTAAGAGGAACATTCTTAGTATGAAGCAGCGCGTGGCTCTCAGTATAACAACAATCAATGCTGCTTATAATATCCCGGTTTATTGACCACAATATACAGAGTATCGTTGTAGGGTTACAGGAGCGATGAGGATTAATAACGCTACTTACATAGCAGTCACCACATACACAATGTCTCTGATTGTTTCATGTACAGATCTGTTACTGTAGAATTCCATTGTTCTTGTGATTTACAGTCATCTCATCACAATGTCTCAATGATAATAATTAATTCGTAATGATCCTGGAAAACAATGGGCGGCCGAATTACTTTGCGATGAGGAGACAGATGTTTATTTCTAGGTTGTGGTTTTCATCACCCGTCTTCTATTTCTGTCAGTATTATTAATAGCGCTTTGATGTGAACTTGTATTGTGTATTAGCGGTTCTTATAAATAGTATCCCTGTTGTGTGACAGCTCTGCGTGTGCAAGTCCTCATTTTATGTACTGCTAATAGATGCGTTGAACTGTTCATGGCAGGAGTGGGCGAATGTTCCCTGGAGTCCAGACCTGACCCCTCTCGCCCTGTTTAGGGTGTATTGGCGTTAGCAGGAGACGGTCTTTGCTGTGTAGGGAAATGAGGATTGCAAATCATCTTGGGAGGTCTGAGTTTTAGGTCTTGCTGTCTGAGCGGAGTATATTTAAGATGAATAATACTTTCCAACTCTCCCGGAATGTCCAGGGAACTCCTGAATTCCGAACTCCTGGAAGAGAAGATTTGCCCTTCTGGGTCCCGGCCGATCTTCTTGCGGAGTGGACGGGGCGCGCTGTGATTCAGGCTGGCAGCGCGTCGGTCATAGCCCCACCCACTTCATTTCCGTCACGTCAGTGAGTATACAGTTTAAGAGTTAGTACAGTGGAAAAAAGTTTACAAATGGAAGACAAATAATAATACAAAATGATACATATTTTATTGCTATTACCATATGGGAAAAAATGCTTTATTTAAATAAATAAATAAATAAATAAAGCGTTTTTATTCACCTATTATAAGCACCTGAGCGATGGAATGTATTTTAAAAGTGTAAAACAAATTATATTTTAAATATTAATGCATTTGAACAAAAGCTGCGTTCAGACAATAAATCCTATTAATGCTTTTGGTCTGTTTAAGTCCGTCCTGAGATACAACTACCGCTGCATTACATAATCGCACATGGAAAGGTCTGATGATTGGGCAAAGTGAAGATAAGGTCTATCACCAGCGAAAAACTCCCCTGTTCGCCGGTAATATGACTTTCATCCCATGGACATACAAAAGTCATACATACATACATACAACATTGCTCTGAGAGGAAGGGAGACTGGTTAATCAGCATGTTAAGAGCGTACGCAGATCAAAGGGCGTTGCTAGGCCAACAACCCAAGCTGATCACACTGCCCACAATACACACATTGGTTGTCCATACAAATGGTTTCTCAATCTGCAATCCCAATGGACTGCCAGAGAAACAGTGCAGCGTATCGATCCACTGACCCACGCGGACAGCGGTGATCCACGCGTTCGAAAGTTACCGATTCTGTGGACGATACTTATACAGAGTCACCTATAGGTGAATAAGTGTCGAGCAGCCGTGTAAGTAAATTAAATATTCTGCAGTATCTGGCACAGATTATGGGGCTGATTCAATTAGTCGTGAGAGTTCGTAGTAACCTCACGGCTGTGTTTCTTGCGTGCCTTACCACCAATTTCGGTAATGAAGGGAAAGATCCTCACCTAAAATATTACATAGTAACACAGAGGTGAGATTACTTTGGAATCTTGCGGATAATTGACTTGGTCCCACTGGGGGAGATCCAATGAGCCATCGTCGGATATTACCGCCCATTGCGGTAAGGATTCTCCGTTCATTTTGAGCTCAGAGTGAGCTAATAAACTGAGCGATATTCCATCCTCAACATCGGCGCGTTTGTGTCTGCGTGGACTGTTCTGGTGACACATTGAATTATATCTCCCCCTAAGTCTGTAGTCTATTGTTTTCATCTTTACCAACATATTCGTTATATTTTCATAACGTTTTATCTATTGGAGAAACTTTTTGGATATCCGCAATACATAGCCTTTATTTTTCTAACAGTGATTTTAATTGAAAACTTTTTGCATTTAGGGGCACAGAGAGCAAAAGAAAAGGGGGAGTATGGGGAGGGGTATAGAAGGAATGGAGGGGGGGGGGGCATTTGCATACAACATAGTCTTTATTTTAAATAATGAACAAACCTGTCATCCTACATACAGATACTTATAATTGTACATCTGCATTTAGGAGCCCAGAGCAGTAATTCACAAGTACACAAATGTTGTTTTATACATATATTATTATTTCTGGAATAATTGTTATCACATTAAACATTTGTAGACTATTTACAGTATACACAGATCTCTGTGTTCAGATGACATCAGGGTGGGAATGGTCCAGGACACAAGAAGGTCAATGAAAATAGCTCCAATAAAACGCCTACGGCCGGTGAGGTCCGTATTTACCGTCGGTGCTGCCTGGATATTGGGAATGAATACAGCTTAATTAAATAATTGTGCCCCCACCCACCTGATCCTGTCCTCACCCCCCAGTGTCTCTTCTACATTATTTTTATATATTTTTATTTTACTGAGAAAAATAGATGCATAAAACCAGTAGAGCTGACCCTGCTTTTAAACATTGTACAAAGAAATATATATATATATATATATAATTTCCTTATACGCATATTAATAATAGTATCACCAAGATGTAGTATGATCACAATAACTAGCGTCACTCAGACCCTCTGCGGTACTTACCCTTGTTGTCAATGTTCTGAACTTCTCTCACTGGGTGACACTCAGGGCAGTGATTGATTGTCAGCTCTTCAGACGAATTGGCTGCTGTAGCCATGATGAGGGGAGGAATAAACACCTGAGGGGGGGAGGGGGTCTGGAGGGGGAATCCCCAGAATGTCCTGGGCTTATACCTAGAACTGTGAGGTGAAGTTCTCATCATTAAAAGAAGAACATTATTAATGAAAATCTGAACTATGGGTCATGAATCTGATTTTGGGTCCTATCCGGCAAAATGTCTCCTGTAGTCGGTCCCTGTTGTATATTGGTAACATTGTATTAGGAGTAATCAGATGTTTTTTATTGTACTATTTAATATGTGAACCTTGATAAGAGAGCAGAGTGCAGTGAGTGAGTGCTGCATTGTGTCCGGGCGGAGCGGTGAGCTCGGGGTGTTGCCCGGTTTCTGTACAGTCAGGTGTGTGGATGAGATAATATATTAGTAGTAGTTGTTGTATCCTTCAGGCTGTAGCACAGAGAGCTGCAGTCTCACCAGTCCCAGGATCTGTTTGTTACATAGACCGGCAGCTGATTTCTGGGTAGGTGCTTTGGGGGGCAGGTTTCCTGGAGTGGGCACAGCTATGGGCAAGGCTGACGGGGACCATCAGGTGATCTGACGCAGAGGAATGTGCTTAGTATGTCCATGTGTTTCAGGTTGTACCCCAGGAGAGATGGATTCTGCTGACAGCTCCCGGTTTCACTTCCGTGCACTAGGTACTGTACCCCTCAAAACTCTCACCTTACCCCGCGCTAACCCCCCAACTGTGCTGCCCACTAACATAATGCAGAGGAGCATGTGGTGTCCTCTTACCTGTGTGTAACCCCCCCCCACCTCCAGTGTGCTATGTGTACCCCTGTACCCCGACTGTAACTCCCTCCAGTGTGCTGTGTGTACCCCTGTACCCAGACTATAACTCCCTCCACCTCCTGTGTGCTGTGTGTACCCCTGTACCCCGACTGTAACGTCCTCCACCTCCAGTGTGCTGTGTGTACCCCTGTACCCCGACTATAACTCCCTCCACCTCCTGTGTGCTGTGTGTACCCCTGTACCCCGACTGTAACGCCCTCCACCTCCAGTGTGCTGTGTACCCCTGTACCCCGACTGTAACTCCCTCCACCTCCAGTGTGCTGTGTACCCCTGTACCCCGACTGTAACTCCCTCCACCTCCAGTGTGCTGTGTGTACCCCTGTACCCCGACTGTAACTCCCTCCACCTCCAGTGTGCTGTGTGTACCCCTGTACCCCGACTGTAACTCCCTCCACCTCCTGTGTGCTGTGTGTACTCCTGTACCCAGACTATAACTCCCTCCACCTCCTGTGTGCTGTGTGTACCCCTGTACCCCGACTGTAACGTCCTCCACCTCCTGTGTGCTGTGTGTACCCCTGTACCCCGACTGTAACGTCCTCCACCTCCTGTGTGCTGTGTGTACCCCTATACCCCGACTGTAACTCCCTCCACCTCCAGTGTGCTGTGTGTACCCCTGTACCCAGACTATAACTCCCTCCACCTCCTGTGTGCTGTGTGTACCCCTGTACCTAGACTATAACTCCCTCCACCTCCAGTGTGCTGTGTGTACCCCTGTACCCAGACTGTAACGTCCTCCACCTCCTGTGTGCTGTATGTACCCTGTACCCCGACTGTAACTCCCTCCAGTGTGCTGTGTGTACCCCTGTACCCCGACTGTAAAGTCCTCCACCTCCTGTGTGCTGTGTGTACCCCGACTGTAACTCCCTCCACCTCCAGTGTGCTGTGTGTACCCCTGTACCCCGACTGTAACTCCCTCCAGTGTGCTGTGTGTACCCCTGTACCCCGACTGTAACTCCCTCCACCTCCTGTGTGCTGTGTGTACCCCTGTACCCCGACTGTAACTCCCTGCATTACGGTGCACAATGTGTAACTGTGTGTTTTATATTCTTCCTCTGTGCGACTGGTTATTGCTGCTGGTGGTGGAGCTCTGGGATATTCCACATGTTATGTTCGTCCATTAAATACAAGATGCAGATTATTTACCTGTCACCTGTTACATGTTACCTGTCACCTGTATGTGACCTGTGTGGTTCTGTCTCTTCAGATAATGTCACCCCCGAGGTTTCTGGGGCCCCCCAGCAGGAGGACGACGATGATCAGGGGGAATTCTTTGATTTTGACAGTGACGGGGAAGCAGAGGATTCTGGGATAGGTAAAGGGATAAAGGACAGACTGTCATCCTCCAGCAGCATCCCGGAGACCCCTCACCGACAGATGGAGAGGGACAGGACCACCCCTCCTCCAGCTCAGGTAACCGCCAGCCTCACCTGTAATCATCAGCTGCTGACATAAAGCTGCAATTCCCGGTATCACCTCCAGGTGTCCCTGTGGTTCTACAGACTCTATTAGAGGGAGACATGTTTATCCTATGGGTTACTTACCAAGCTTGGCCCTAGTTGCATGACTCATCTGCCATGCTTCTCATCTTAGATTTTAGTCCTAAATAACCGCGCTGTATTACTTTCCTATGAATGTTAGAACAGTTCTGTTAATGCAGAAAATAATTCAATGAAGTTGCTCATTGCATGTGGCCATAGATCTGTAAAAGGTCTTCCCATACCCAAAATGACTGAGGGTCATTTCCGAAAGTGCAAAAAAATATTTTTTGTGAAGTCACATGCCCTCTCCTGCACCCCTGGGGTAGTTTGAGCTGTCTGGTGGGGGGGAGTCAGGGAGATGGCAGCACTCCTTGCAGACCAGGTACATAAGTGTGACTATTACTACACTAAAGTGGGAATACATTTCATTTTCCAGGACGGGATGTCCCTGGGATGGAGAGGGAGCATTTGGGGGTGTTTCCTGTTTTACTGGGGGGGGGGGGGAGCCTTTTCCTTCCCTACTGGTCAGTGTTATCCCTATATTTACAGCAGGACAGCTTCAGCCAATGTTCAAAGACTTCAAAATGACACCAGTAATAAAATCCCGATGTCCTCACTCACTTGGTTCATTTACCCATAAATGTGGCTTATTATGGTATTCCACAAAATCCATGCCTTATAAACGTTCTTCTCTCTTCAATGTTTGTACCTGTGCAAATTGTGTAAAGAGTTTAATGATCACCTGGATGCTGGGAAGGTTGATAGTTCAATGTGTTGTAAAGTTCGTGTTGTGCCGTCCCCCACCCTGTCCCCCTCCGTGGTTTTATCTCTGGACCCATTCAAGGCGGAGCAGAGAGGTACTTGTGGCCCCGGTACAAGTTTGGATGTGGCGTTCTTACTGCTTGTCGGGGCATGCACTGTTGTTGTAGGAAGGAGATCAGCATCTTGACATGCTTTTGGTGGACAATTAGGGGTATGGGGTCAACGGCTATACATCCATTTGGTCGACATTCAGAAAGCTGACAACATTAGGTTGACAATTCAAATGTCAGCAGTATTACAGTTTTAGGTATAGTGGGTTAGGGATATGGTTAGTGGGTTAGGGATAAGGGATAGGGTTAGTGGGTTATGGATAAGGGATAGGGTTAGTGGGTTATGGATAAGGGATAGGGTTAGTGGGTTAGGGATAAGGGATAGGGTTAGTGGGTTAGGGTTAGTGATAGGGTTAGTGGGTTAGGGATAAGGGATAGGGTTAGTGGGTTAGAGATAAAGATAAGGGATAGGGTTAGTGGGTTAGGGATAAGGGATAGGGTTAGTGGGTTAGGGATAAGGATAAGGGATAGGGTTAGTGGGATAGGGATAGGGATAAGGATAAGGGATAGGGTTAGTGGGTTAAGGATAAGGGATAGGGTTAAGGATAAGGGATAGGGTTAGTGGGTTAGGGATAAGGATAGGGTTAGTGGGTTAGGGATAAGAATAAGGGATAGGGTTAGTGGGATAGGTTAGTGGGTTAGGATAAGGGATAGGGTTAGTGGGTTAAGGATAAGGGATAGGGTTAGGGATAAGGGATAGGGTTAGTGGGTTAGGGATAAGGATAAGGGATAGGGTTAGTGGGTTAGGGATAGGGTTAGTGGGTTAGGGTTAAGGATAAGGGATAGGGTTAGTGGGTTAGGGTTAAGGATAAGGGATAGGGTTAGTGGGTTACAGATAAGGGATAGGGTTAGTGGGTTACGGATTAGGGATAGGGTTAGTGGGTTACGGTTAAGGGATAGGGTTAGTGGGTTAAGGATAAGGGATAGGGTTAGTGGGTTAGGGATAGGGTTAGTGGGGTAGGGATAGGGTTAGTGGGTTAAGGATAAGGGATAGGGTTAGTGGGTTATGGATAAGGGATAGGGTTAGTGGGTTAAGGATAAGGGATAGGGTTAGTGGGTTAAGGATAAGGGATAGGGTTAGTGGGTTAAGGATAAGGGATAGAGTTAGTGGGTTAGGGATAGGGTTAGTGGGGTAGGGATAAGGATAGGGATAGGGTTAGTGGATTAAGGATAAGGGATAGGGTTAGTGGGTTACAGATAAGGGATAGGGTTAGTGGGTTACGGATAAGGGATAGGGTTAGTGGGGTAGGGATAAGGATAGGGATAGGGTTAGTGGATAAGGGATAGGGTTAGTGGGTTACAGATAAGGGATAGGGTTAGTGGGTTACGGATAAGGGATAGGGTTAGTGGGGTAGGGATAAGGATAGGGATAGGGTTAGTGGATAAGGGATAGGGTTAGTGGGTTACAGATAAGGGATAGGGTTAGTGGGTTACGGATAAGGGATAGGGTTAGTGGGTTACGGATAGGGTTAGTGGGGTAGGGATAAGTATAGGGTTAGTGTTAGAGATAGGGTTAAGGACAGGGTTAGTGGCTTAGGGTTAGGGATGGGTTAAGGAATAGGGTTAGTGGGTTATGAATAGGGTTAGGGTTAAGGATAGGGTTAGGGGCATATTAGGGTTAGGATTAAGGATAGGGTTACTGTTTTAGGGAAATTATTGTCGACCCAATAATACTGTCAATGTCATTACTGTCAACTTTCCAGTCCAGCCTATATTATAATATTTTAGCATCACTCATGTGACCGTCGTACATATGTATCCCACCCCAGTTAGGGGACATTGGTACAAGTAATAAAGCATTGCGTGTCCACGTTGTTACTGCAGGGTATATAGTGTCGCAGGGTATTCTTAGCTTTCAGTACATACAGCAAAGCTCCGCCCACTTTGTGACATCACCGTCGCAGTCCGCCGTCAGCCGGTATTGTACAATGTATGTAAAGGTGTTTCCACACGGGCCGCTCATGGCTCAGTATGACCACAACAGGGGTATTCACAACATCCAGCCGGACGGACGGACGATGTCTGCACCTACAGGCAGTAGCTGCCGTCTTCTGACCCATTAGTGATCCTATATTTCAAGGGGTAAACAACCCCTACAACTTATCTGCATACAACTCATATCTGCGAGATATCCATAATTCCTATTAGCTAAATCTTCAGAAATGCTGTCCATTCAGTAGACATTTGTTTACAACATGTTACCATGATTACCACATATCGACGGGACATGACACCCGTCTACCATCGTAGAATGTCCCATGAGAAGGGTCATCGCCATAGAGCCAGAATACTGCAGGACCCCATAGAATAATAATAATAAAAATAATTGGTCATCTATCACGTTAAACTGTATTAGCAGTTATAATCAATCTGCATACAAATGATATCCGCGAGACATCCATAATCCTCATTAGTCAATCTTTAGAAGTGCAGTCCGTCTAGAGGACATTTGTTTATAAAATGTTACTATGACTACCATGCACTGACGGGATACGTCACCCGCCCTATTAATTCAGAATATCCTATAAGAAGGGTCATCGCCATAGAGCGAGAATATTGCAGGACCCCATTGGAGAACATCCACAAAACAGACTTGTATATTACGAGAACCGAGATAGGCAGCCAACCACATCAATCTTATATCTCGCCACATGATTGGTAATAATCCTCACGTGAAATGCACGTAGCCCCATACTGACAGTATAAAAGAGCTGTCAGTCGCGTCCTCCGCTAGCCACGACTAAGCACACATAGCGAAACGCGCGTCAAAAAAAAAAAAAAATGTGCACCTATGAAGCCCTTCTTTTTTCAAAATTTCCATTAGTGATCCTGACAAGTGTGATATGATGAGTTGCTGGTATTATGGTGGAGAATTAGCTGCATTTGCACTAAAATAATAAGTATTACACATCTGCATTGTTTGCATTTTAAATGCAAGAATTTTTTAAATGCCCTTTAATGACGGTTCAGCTGCACTACTGGGAACACTTGTCGTGTATCAGGACCTGTGATACAGACATGTCTTTATATCATCTCTGTGGCCATATTGGTATTGAGCGAGATAATAGTGACCTCATAGTCATGTGACGTCTGAGGACAATGGGGACATTGATCAGACTGGAGAGTGGATTAATGGGTTATGTTATGAATTGAGGCTTCTCCATATAAGATAGTAATCTCCTCTCTCTGTATGTACATGTATTTGATGCTTCCAGTGCGTTCCCACATTCTGCTGTATTGTGTCACGTGTGATGTCATAGAATCGTAACATCTGCAAACACATCTATAGTTACAGATCGCATGTAACGTGTGAGACTATCGTGGTTTCAGCGCTTGTTCTTGTCCTATTGAGGACAGGTGATATTGATCGTGTTTCTCTTCTTTTCACAGAGCCAACTGCTCCAGCGCGACCCTCAAAGTAAGTGGCTTCATACTACCCTGTATATCCATCCTACATACTGTCCACCCGTGTCCTGTATTCCTTACTGTATACTGTCCACACGTGTGTCCTGTATCCCTTACTGTATGCTGTCCACACGCGTGTCCTGTATCCCTTACTGTATGCTGTCCACACGTGTGTCCTGTATCCCTTACTGTATGCTGTCCACACGCGTGTCCTGTATCCCTTACTGTATGCTGTCCACACGCATGTCCTGTATCCCTTACTGTATGCTGTCCACACCCGTGTCCTGTATCTTTTACTGTATGCTGTTCACACGCGTGTCCTGTATCCCTTACTGTACAGGTGCAGTCTCTCAGTGTATTTACATACATGAGCAGCAGGTGGGAGGGAAAGGCCTCAGGTTACACATGTGTCCGGGTGATTATTGCTGATTAGAAGCACCACAGATCACACGGTATAGACCTCACATGTAGCACAGGGAAGGTTCAGATCCTGAGAGACTGACGGTCACATTATCTACCGCTGTCACCTGTCTCCGCACGTGTTGGCCGTAAAGTGTTGAATATAAATAGAAAACAAATGTTCTGGTTTCCCAGTCCTGCCTCACTGATCCGCCTGTTAGTGGTGCACATGTGCAGTGAGTATGATGTATGTATCAGACTTGTCGCTGACACATAGGGGCTCGTGGTCTGTTGTGCGTACGCCCGCTTACGGTACACGCTCACATACAAGGACATACATGTACGTCAGTATGCAGATACCCAGCCGCTTCTGATTGGTTTGATGTAAGTGTGTCTGGGTGTAAGGACCCCGGACGTAAACCTGGCACATATACGACTGGTGCAGAGCTGGGCGCATCTAGCGATGTCTCCGCATGAGGGCGTAAATCCGCTATATTACCGTGCTGCTATTCAGAGCTTATTGTTTGGACATATTTGCATTATACTCAGTTTTAGACCCATGATGTATAACACAGTGATGTGTTTCTCATGTTTGTTTTAGAATCTTCCCAATACTCCTGATTTTGGTGGATCGGTCCCGATTCTTAGTCTCAGAGAGGGGTGTGACCTATTAGGAATTTGGGCGTGGCTGGCGGATGGTTGGCTTTGTCTGGATTTGGTTTGGACAGTTGGAGACAATCTAGTCAACCCCTTAGAGTGCGTCATTGGGGTGTGGACAAAATTGACACAACTTGCACAGAGGTTCCGTCCCGCCCACTTCACTAGGAAGTGGGCGGGATGTGGTATGATGGGCCCGGAATTTGGGAGTCTCTGGATATTCCGGGAGAGTATTGAAGTACGGCTGGAGGCATATTGGGTGGATCTTGGTCATTGTCTGAGTTTTCCAGCTGGTCTGACCCTGACTAGATTACGATAAGGACGCTGAACCCACAGATATCTGTCTTGTGGCCACTTTGTATGGAAAGCTTAAGAATTAATTCATAACTATCCAATTCCAATGTGGTTTTCATGTACTAGTTAACACATGAAAAACTCATTACTTTCAGTGAGGTCGTTCACACATACACAGCCAGATTTTTATTTTTAATTGTACAGTAAGATTTAGTGCTTGAAAAATGCATGAAAAACTCCCTAGTTTCCATGTGTTATGAACACTTTTTTTGTACTTTTACTGGTGTATACGTGTGATATAAATACATACAGACTGACTGCCCCGATTCTCCCACCGTTACCCTCCACACAGCGTGAAGCCCGGGAAAATAGCTTTTTAATTAAGTTGATATTTTGAAAGGAAGTCAGGTTAATGTAAAATATTTCTAATAAAGTAGATGTTATCTATATGCGACACATTATTTGCTCTACGTAGGATGACCCGTTCAACCATCGACATCTGAACCGATACATTGTGGCTGCATTGTCATTAGTTCAGATGAACGCCGCGTGTTTGCTCGGTGAGAACCGAAGGATGCGTCCGACCAGATTGAGATGAAGCCGTAGTTCTTGCTCAATCCGGTAACCCTACAATATGGAGAGATAAAGAAATGAAATTACTGCTCACAAAGCCGGGCAGTAATGTCTACACGTCTCCCGGGAGCCGGTTGCTGCAGATTAAGAAAACAAAGAACATTTTCAGCAGAAAAAGATATTTTGAAATTGTGGGAAATTCTCCTTGGGGACGTTTTTTGTGACCGGAGTTCAGACTGAATACGGTTCTCAGAGCTGAGTCTGGGCTAATCCCTTAGACATCCCGCTGGGATATTTTGGTCTTATAAGTAATTATCCACATTACAATTACAATGCGGGAAAGCTCTGACCCTGCAGAGTATTACACTCCCTTGTGCCTTAAGTTAGGGCGAATGGAGCCCCTTCTGCCTCTATTATAATCCACCACTCGGCAGTGGGAAGGAACAAAGTTTCTGCAAGCATTTACTTGCAGGAACGCAGTACACCTAACACCTGTGTTTGTTCTGGAGGAGAGGGTAGACCTGACCTGCAGATTATAGTAAAATGTTTGGCAGGGGGTCAATGGAACCGAGCAATGCTCTGCAGGTCTTTGCAGAGGTCAGTAAACTAATAATCTGCAATTCATTAGTACATAACATGGGAGCTCTGTGACAGAGGTCCTGGATGGAGCAGGTGTGAGGGATTAGGGGTGTTGAGAAATTTTGAACTGGGTTCGAATTTTGATCGAATTTTACTGGTTCGATGGTTATGTTCATGTTTCTGGTACAATCAGCAAGTTTTGCCTTTAAAACCATTGTCGCTTTATATTTACCACGCATAGTTGCCGGATATCAGCGATTTGCTAAAAATCGTTATTTGATACATTTACCCCAGGAGTTTATAGACCTGTTTATTATATTACTATCTCAGGCTTTGCATGGAAAGTCCTGCCTCTGTCTGTGAGGTTTTTATTGTAGAAGTTTCATTTCCTAAAAAAAAAAAACCCCAAACCAGCAACGTTTTTGTCTCTTTGTTTAGAAGTGACAGCGAATTCTCAGCATGAGGCTGGTGGGAAATGCTGGCACTTGTAGTAACACAGCCATGGCATTCTGAGACTTGAGGTTACCCAGATGTCATTACCACTACCATCCGTTCCCAGGCTGAACATTAAACGCAATATACAAATACTGCCGATAGGAAACGGTAAAATCTAGAGATATACGGTATATGTAGTAAACCCCCCCCCATATACAGTGTTATTCTGCAGGTCTCCAGGCGTCTGGATTTAGCCCCAGGCAGAATGTTCCTGTGTCAGGTTTCACTATTACAGCATCTGAGAGTCACTAATGAAATGACATCAGCTGCCCCTGCAGGATGTGATATTTTGGGGTGATTCCCCCCCTGTAGTTAGTTCCCTGCAGTGATCAGCTGGCTCAGGCCATTCATCTGCTTGTTGCCCTGTGTTGTGTCTGTCCTGGGAGAGGCAGACATGGGAGGGGAGAGGGAGGAGATCCTGGCTGTGTGACTGGAGCCGGCTCTGGATGTTTCAGCCAGTTCTGGATTCCCACTTCCTGCTGACAGATTCCTGGATCCGGAGGGATCGGCTGCACAGTGGTGTGTGAGGGGTTAAGCGCAGGTAGTGTACAGGGGGGAGGTACTAGGGTGACCCCAAATTCTGTGCTCTGTAGCCCTTTCCCTCCCACCCATTGTATCTGACACATCTAATGCTGAGTGCAATGCAGCAGCCAGGACCCTGTAATCTGGATCCATGAATGGAGAGGTGGGTTCAGGGTTAATCTGAGATGTTTGATGCAGAGAGACCTCCCCCCAGGTCATTAGAGACAGCTGCACTCAGGAGACCTCACTGACAGGTTATACACATTGCTGGATTTGCATCTCTCTCCTGGAAATGTCTGTACAACTGGCTGAACCAGTCATTATAGAGCTGCCCTGGGGTGTAGATATAGAATATATACTGTATAAGGGGCTGGCTGTGCCCCCCCCCCCCTGGGGTCACTAGAAGTTGGGGTCAGCACGCAGGAAGTGACACGCAGAAAGCAGGGACATGTAGTTACAATATTCCCAGTGCTCCCTGCTTTCATTAACTATTTCCTGTTCCAGGAGCCCCTCGGCTGTCAGTAATGGCGACCCTGGAGGTCGGGGGAAGCTGGGACTTCATACATACAGCATCAAGAAGAGTCTAAGCAAGAAACGTGAGTACTCCTCTTCATAGGGGTACCTAGGATGTTACCCTGATGTATTACTGTGTATGTAAAGAGCTGTTACCTGGGGTAGTGACTGGAGAGTGACGTGTGGCTAGGACTCACGTGTTACATATATGGAGTGGTGGGATTCTGCTACACGTGTGTACCACAGACGTCTGATTAATGAGACATTAACCAATATTAGAGTAGATCCCCTTCATCTGTATGTCTGGTACATGTATGTCAGCACAGATCCCCCTCCTCTGTGTGTCTGGTACATGTATGTCAGCACAGATCCGCTTCCTCTGTGTGTACGGTACATGTATGTCAGCACAGATCCCCCTCCTCTGTGTGTCTGGTACATGTATGTCAGCACAGATCCGCTTCCTCTGTGTGTACGGTACATGTATGTCAGCACAGATCCCCTTCCTCTGTATGTCTGGTACATGTATGTCAGCACAGATCCCTTCATGTGTGTCTGGTACATGTATGCCAGCACACATCCCCTTCCTATGTATGTCTGGTACATGTATGTCAGCACAGATCCCCCTCCTCTGTGTGTCTGTTACATGTATGTCAGAACAGATCCCCTTCCTCTGTATGTCTGTTATATGTATGTCAGCACAGATCCCCCTCCTTTGTGTGTACGGTACATGTTTGTCGGAACAGATCCCCTTCCTCTGTATGTCTATGTATGTCAGCACAGATCCCCCTCCTTTGTGTGTCTGGTACATGTATGTCAGCACAGATCCCCCTCCTCTGTGTGTCTGGTACATGTATGTCAGCACAGATCCCCTTCCTCTGTGTGTGTGGTACATGTATGTCAGCACAGATCCCCTTCCTCTGTGTGTCTGGTACATGTATGTCAGCACAGATCCCCTTCCTCTGTGTGTGTGGTACATGTATGTCAGCACAGATCCCCTTCCTCTGTGTGTGTGTGGTACATGTATGTCAGCACAGATCCCCTTCCTCTGTGTGTCTGGTACATGTATGTCAGCACAGATCCCCTTCCTCTGTGTGTCTGGTACATGTATGTCAGCAGAGATCCCCTTCCTCTGTGTGTCTGGTACATGTATGTCAGCAGAGATCCCCTTCCTCTGTGTGTCTGGTACATGTATGTCAGCACAGATCCCCCTCTTCTGTGTGTACGGTACATGTATGTCAGCACAGATCCCCTTCCTCTGTGTGTCTGGTACATGTATGTCCGCACAGATCCCCCTCCTCAGTGTGTACGGTACATGTATGTCAGCACAGATCCCCTTCCTCTGTATGTCTGGTACATGTATGTCAGCACAGATCCCCTTCCTCTGTGTGTACGGTACATGTATGTCAGCACAGATCCCCCTCCTCTGTGTGTACGGTACATGTATGTCAGCACAGATCCCCCTCCTCTGTGTGTACGGTACATGTATGTCAGCACAGATCCCCCTCCTCAGTGTGTCTTACACTGCTGGTCTCCGGCCTGGTAACAGTGTTTATTAATGTATGATCATGTCTGTAACTTATAGACACTTTGTTTCACTCAGGTTTGTCATCTGGCTCTCAAGACGGCGTTATTTATGAAGACGTTCCCTGCGACCGCTACGGCCAGGATGGTGAGATAAATACTGTGGGCCCTACGGGGGCGGGCTGACAGACGCGGTGCCTACGGGGGAGGACTTACAGATATGCATCAGGGGCCTCACTGTTCTATAACTCCTCCCCCTTCAGGGCTGGGACACCACCTGATCTACGAGAACATAGAACGCGACGGCTCTGTGGGCGACTTTGAGGACACGGGCTGGAGCTCCAGCGAGTTTGAGAGTTACGGTGAAGATTCAGAAGCGGAGGAGGTGGAGAGGAAAGTGAAACCTGCCAAACCGTTTGTAGCATTTCAGCCCAAGGTATGTTACCGTCCCGCAGCCACTCAGTTCCTCACTGATCCACACACGTGTATATATTGTATCACTCTTCTTGCCTCGTGGGAATACATCTCTGTGACTCACCAGCCTTAAGCTTATTTCAGACATTGCTCACTGCCGCTGCCATATTTCTGTGAGTGCTCCTTGCACATCCATCAGTAACTTGGATGACTTGATATAACTGATGTGGTAACACTGGTATAGGCGTAATGCTGATTTCCACCTGGCTTGGCCATTAACATCTCCAAATTTTGCTGATAAGATAGAGAATTTAAATGTTTTTTAAATGCATGTGGTCTCTCAGTATAGAACACACCTAATCACTATTCATACCTGTCTGTATGAACGGTGGGTGGGGCTTGATAATGAGATTTGTGTGAACATGGCGTATGATGACGCAAATCGTGTTACCACGCCCCAATGCCTTGTATCCCAGCTGTGCTTTGGTGATGCTGTTTCCCCAAGTCACCACCAGGTGTCCTCGGTACAAATAAATAGTTAAAATGTTTGCGCCTCTCAAACAGTGGGGGGAGGGGGTTTTAGGGGAGGGATGACTAATCTAGTAATCTGGATACAGGGGGTGGGATTATGTGCAATGGCCCCTCTGAAGGTAGAAGGTACTTTTCTGAAATCTTAAAGGATTTATGCCACCTTCAGACAACTTTTAATTGATTGGTTTGTATATGTCCTACTGCAACTTTGGCTTTATGTTGGCTGGCTTCCTTCTGTGTTTTGTACCAAGGCCTTTCTGTCTGCCGGGCGGAGTCATTAATGTTTGTTACCAACTGATATCATCAGCTCATCTGTTTGGATGCAGTTGTAAAGATAAAGCAGTTTTGTGTCGTATCCAAAGGCAACAAAACAAACAGCTCTGAATAAACAACACTGCCCTCTAGAAATAAAGAACTTGATGAAAAACACAGAAAGAACTAAACACGGTTGAACAATGCCATTAGTAAAGGTTACCGGGGGCTCAGACAAGCCAAATAAGGAAGATGGGGAATCCCTCTAATTTGTGACATTATCTGGGAATCTGTGTCTGTGACACAATTACCGGATGTCGTCATACTGTAATAACGTTCTAAACTATTAGAAACAATTTTGTATATAATTTACTTGTTGCATCCTTAGTAGCAGTCAGAGAGTTGTCTGTATGTAAATGTCGGCATACGTTATGGTTCTTGTCCTCTGAATGTTGTGTCATCTATTGGGCAGTAACCAGACCCCGTTACTGGTGGTATATAGACTTATGTGTTCATGATGAAGCACACAGCCCTTTATATGTCAGTCGCCATAAAGAGATGTCTCCTGCTGTGTGACAGTGATATAGGAGAGTAGAGGACAGACTTCCATGGGATGGGACCTGCCCCCCTCCCCTCCTACTGTCTGAGCCTGTCGCGCCTCCCCCTCTCCTACTGTCTGAGCCTGTCGCGCCTCCCCTCCTACTGTCTGAGCCTGTCGCGCCTCCCCTCCTACTGTCTGAGCCTGTCGCGCCTCCCCTCCTACTGTCTGAGCCTGTCGCGCCTCCCCTCCTACTGTCTGAGCCTGTCGCGCCTCCCCTCCTACTGTCTGAGCCTGTCGCGCCTCCCCTCCTACTGTCTGAGCCTGTCGCGCCTCCCCTCCTACTGTCTGAGCCTGTCGCGCCTCCCCTCCTACTGTCTGAGCCTGTCGCGCCTCCCCTCCTACTGTCTGAGCCTGTCGCGCCTCCCCTCCTACTGTCTGAGCCTGTCGCGCCTCCCCTCCTACTGTCTGAGCCTGTCGCGCCTCCCCTCCTACTGTCTGAGCCTGTCGCGCCTCCCCTCCTACTGTCTGAGCCTGTCGCGCCTCCCCTCCTACTGTCTGAGCCTGTCGCGCCTCCCCTCCTACTGTCTGAGCCTGTCGCGCCTCCCCTCCTACTGTCTGAGCCTGTCGCGCCTCCCCTCCTACTGTCTGAGCCTGTCGCGCCTCCCCTCCTACTGTCTGAGCCTGTCGCGCCTCCCCTCCTACTGTCTGAGCCTGTCGCGCCTCCCCTCCTACTGTCTGAGCCTGTCGCGCCTCCCCTCCTACTGTCTGAGCCTGTCGCGCCTCCCCTCCTACTGTCTGAGCCTGTCGCGCCTCCCCTCCTACTGTCTGAGCCTGTCGCGCCTCCCCTCCTACTGTCTGAGCCTGTCGCGCCTCCCCTCCTACTGTCTGAGCCTGTCGCGCCTCCCCTCCTACTGTCTGAGCCTGTCGCGCCTCCCCTCCTACTGTCTGAGCCTGTCGCGCCTCCCCTCCTACTGTCTGAGCCTGTCGCGCCTCCCCTCCTACTGTCTGAGCCTGTCGCGCCTCCCCTCCTACTGTCTGAGCCTGTCGCGCCTCCCCTCCTACTGTCTGAGCCTGTCGCGCCTCCCCTCCTACTGTCTGAGCCTGTCGCGCCTCCCCTCCTACTGTCTGAGCCTGTCGCGCCTCCCCTCCTACTGTCTGAGCCTGTCGCGCCTCCCCTCCTACTGTCTGAGCCTGTCGCGCCTCCCCTCCTACTGTCTGAGCCTGTCGCGCCTCCCCTCCTACTGTCTGAGCCTGTCGCGCCTCCCCTCCTACTGTCTGAGCCTGTCGCGCCTCCCCTCCTACTGTCTGAGCCTGTCGCGCCTCCCCTCCTACTGTCTGAGCCTGTCGCGCCTCCCCTCCTACTGTCTGAGCCTGTCGCGCCTCCCCTCCTACTGTCTGAGCCTGTCGCGCCTCCCCTCCTACTGTCTGAGCCTGTCGCGCCTCCCCTCCTACTGTCTGAGCCTGTCGCGCCTCCCCTCCTACTGTCTGAGCCTGTCGCGCCTCCCCTCCTACTGTCTGAGCCTGTCGCGCCTCCCCTCCTACTGTCTGAGCCTGTCGCGCCTCCCCTCCTACTGTCTGAGCCTGTCGCGCCTCCCCTCCTACTGTCTGAGCCTGTCGCGCCTCCCCTCCTACTGTCTGAGCCTGTCGCGCCTCCCCTCCTACTGTCTGAGCCTGTCGCGCCTCCCCTCCTACTGTCTGAGCCTGTCGCGCCTCCCCTCCTACTGTCTGAGCCTGTCGCGCCTCCCCTCCTACTGTCTGAGCCTGTCCCCCCCCCCCCCCCACACTCCTACTGTCTGAGCCTGTCTCCCCCCCCCCCACTCCTACTGTCTGAGCCTGTCTCCCCCCCCCCACTCCTACTGTCTGAACCTGTCTCCCCCCCCCCCCCTCTCCTACTGTCTGAGCCTGTCTCCCCCCCCCCCCTCTCCTACTGTCTGAGCCTGTCTCCCCCCCCCCCCCTCTCCTACTGTCTGAGCCTGTCTCCCCCCCCCCCTCTCCTACTGTCTGAGCCTGTCTCCCCCCCCCCCCCTCTCCTACTGTCTGAGCCTGTCCCGCCTCCCTTCCTACTGTCTGAGCCTGTCTTCCCCCCCCCTCTCCTACTGTCTGAGCCTGCCTCCCCCCCCCCCCCCTCTCCTACTGTCTGAGCCAAGCCTCCCCCCCCCCCCTCCTACTGTCTGAGCCTGTCCCCCCTCTCCTACTGTCTGAGGCCCCCCTCCCCACGCACACACACGCTGTATGCCTACCCCCTCCCGCTATCTTGCCTGCTGTGTGCATGTAGGGACGTCATACTTATGGAACGTGTCTGTGTACTGACTCACACTTTGTTTCCTTATTTGTAGCGTTCTTTGTAACTTTGTCTTGTACTTGAGGCAGGAGACGACTATAGCTTTCCATAACCCCCCCCAGGATTTCAGCAGTTAAGTTCTTAGTATGTAAATCATGCACATTTTCCTTTTTAATTGCAGACCATAATTTGCTCAGGTAGTAACATTCAGACACATTGTGTGTGTAAATTTAGAAACTGGAATTTACATGACTTTGCATTGTTCTCGGTTAAAGCCTATGGACGCCACCTTGTGGCTGTACTTGGTACATGCAGACTTCTAGTCACAGTACAGTATTGGTAGACAATCAGCAGTGTCTCTGGTCTTCATAAAGCACGTCTACCCTGTGCTGTGGGGAGATTCCTCTGCAAGCTAGAAGTGCGCATAAGGGTGCGGAGAGGTGGAAAATTCTGAAGAGGCGCACTGTGCATAAACGTATACGTAGTATCAAGGTTCAATCTCCTTCCACTTTGGTATTATTAGTATTTAGGACCCTTTTCAGTCAAATATATTTGTCTCTTAAAAAATACTGCTCGGTGAGCAGGCCGCTCTTGGAACTCTCTTTTTGTTCTTGTGAAGTGGGCGTTGTCTTGATGATGTGATTTGCAATATCAGACCCAGCCACCGCTGCGGGAGGGCGCAATTCCTCACATAACTTTATTTATCTGCAGATTTACATGAACTAAAAGTGGCAACTTCCTCTGCTAATTTAGAAGAATTCATTAAAGGTCCTTTACAGACCGCAAAAGCGTAACGTCGCAGCGCAAACTATCTTTTGCAACGTTAAGCGCCTAGATCTGTGCAAGGGCACCTAATTGTGATGGAGGTGTCGGCAGGGGTGCAACAGTTTGAACCAGCCAATCATAGGCTTCATTGCGTAGCGCAGATTAGGCGC